>NW_020884928.1:4705741-4930654 GCF_003945725.1 Corapipo altera
GCGGCCGCCGCCGCCCCGCCATGTCCGAGGCGGGCCAGGAGCTCGTCCACCTGGTGTGGGGCAAGAAGGCCGGGCCCCGCGGGCTGGCCGACACCATCTTCTGCCGCTGGGCGCAAGGTACCTGCGTGCGCCGTGCCCCGCCCGGCCCTCCCGCTGCCCCGGGGCCCGCCCGCCGGGTCACACCCGCGGCTCCCCCGCCGCCCTCGCGGGGTCCGCCCGGGGCTCCGTGTCCTGAGGGGCGCCGTGCCCCGGGCACTGCTCGTGTTCCTGTGTCACCTCGGCGTGTGGCCCACGCCAAAAAAAACGATGCGGCAGCTTCACTTGCTAAATGATTATTTTATTTTTTCGCAGCGCGCTCATCTTTAGCCACAAATCTCCAAGGGAACTTAAAATTGAGTAAAAAAAAGGAAATGCATTTCTTGGGTATTTCGTCTCATGCCGTGATTTTACATAGCTTGTGGAAGCATGAGCTTAAGTTCTGCTTTGGTTTTCGTTGGTTTTTGTTTGTTTTGCTAAAAATATATGAGTCACAAATAGACTTAGCAAAAGTGGGGTCAGGCTTGGGACAGAGACCCACAGATTTCTTTTTTAAACGGGTTTTTTGGCCAAGGAAGCAGGTGCATACTGTCTTTAGGATGTGGCAAGAGATAAAGCAGCAATAACGATGGGACCTGGGGTATTTGTAAGGGGTTTTTTTTCTATATTTAAATTACACAACCTATGCGTTGTTTCTTCTTGGTGGAGACTTACTGTGTTCTTTTAAAATTACAATTACAAGGTGTAATATGGAGGCTTATGTATAAAAATGATACGCAAGAAATCAGTCTGTGAACCTGTCCTGGCTGAAAGAAGGGAATAGTAGCCTTCTCTATAACTGACTGTGGGCTTTGAAGAGTTCTAGTAATGGTTACAATGTTCCTGAAAAAAACACTAATTCCTGGAGAAGATTCACAAGTGGTAGTGGAATTTACAGATTAAAAAAAAAAAAATTGCATTCAGGTCTCAGGATAAAGTTGGTTGAAACAGAAGTTTCTTGGTGTTTTCTGTTCCTTACTCTTTTTTTTTTTTTTTTTGTTAACAAGAATGTTGTCATCTACGTAGTTTCAGTAGATGCATGTGTGGTGTTGATTTGGGAGCTGCACAGCTACTCCTCATCACAGGACACAGTGTATTACCAAACTCATATCTTTTTCCCTAGGTTTATCTGTGTTCAGATAATTCGGTGATAATATCTGGGGGGAAAATGCCAAATTTCTTCCAAGATCTAGAATTTAGGCAGACTTAAAAGCCATTACTTTTCCTAATGAACTGATTACTGAAATATAATTACTTTCTGAAATATCTCTTTTGAGTTTTAGTAATGTTGCTGTTTCATTACAAGGTTTGTGCAAAGTCAGAAAAGAAGAATCGGTATTAAAAAGCTTAATTATTTATTTAACTGGTAATGTTGGATTGCCACAATTGACGTTTTGAAGATAATTTGTATGAAAAGTTTTAGCAGTTTCAAAATTTATTGAAAGGTGTGTCATAATGCCCCACACTTGTGATCCAGTGAAGGATTAATGGAAATGGTCTCTGGTGTTCTTGGTGGCTTCTTCAAAGGAGCTGTTACTTCCTATCTGTCTTTAGAGAAAGTCCTGTGACTATACTGTGTAGTGTATCTGTTACCTTCTCTATGTAGCAAAGCCCAATAACAATGAGTGCGGCGTTTGGGGCTCTTGTGCTGAGAATCAGAACAGTCAGTTTGAGTCACTTGTGTAGCAGCATAATACTTTTACCCAGCTTTCTGTTTCTATGCAGTTGAAAAGGTTCTGTACCATTTGCTTACTGCAAAACAGTCATGTCAACACTGACTCATGAAGATTTAACAGAAGAAAACCACAAAAGTATCAAACTGTATTATTTACAAAGACTTCAAAGTTTAAAAGATAGGCCCTCGTTTCACATATGTGCAGAAAGCATCAAACAACTAGTTTGATGTTGGGGATTTTTTGTGTCACAGTTTTTTTCATATGTAATGTAATTATTTCAGATACTTGGTAGATGTTGTCTGATCCTTTCTCAAACCCTTTGGAAATTGGGAACTGTGATTTTAATTTGGAAAGAAAAGTAGAGAGTAAAGGAAAGAAAAGTAGGGAGGGTGTTGAGGAATGTAAGACTCAAACCAGTCAGTTTTTCAGTGAAGACAGCGGTGTTCCAGGAATCCCCCTCATGCATCAAACTCCGTGACCTCATCTGGTCAGGACTGAAGATGAGCTGATCTGCAGGCAGTTAAACAGAACTGACCCAACTCATGGGCATGTGCTGTTGGAAGTTAGCAACAGTAATTCCCTCAGTTTGCTGCATTGGCAACTTTAAGTATATTGTTTTTATTCCTGACTTAACAAAGGCATGGCTGCAAATTTGCTGTTGCAATTGTTGTGAGGTTTTTTGTGTGGAGCTTCTTTGTAGAATTTTTTTTCTTTACGATTGCAGCAGAATTTGCAGTTTGAACCTTGTGGAGTCTGTTTACCAGAATCCTCAAAGCAGACACAAGAATGCAGTGCAAAACTTCAGTCTGCTCTTGGGTGTTTCCTGGCATAGATACGATGACTTGGGAAGGAGTTAGTAGGAGCACTGAACCCTAAAGAAATATGTTAGGAGTAATTTTCTTCATTGATCCAAGAGACAAATTCCATTCATAAGCTGCTCTTCAGATAAGCCCCAAGGCATCATGACTCTTTAATATGAATGTCTGGCAGGTTTGAGCACAGTATCCTTTCAGAATTGCATGAGCTGTGTCTCACTGGTCTTTGGAAGGAAAAACATGGGACAGTCTTTTTAAAACAACCATTTATCTGCAAAAGCATAGTGTGAAGGTATTAATAGTACAGTTTGTGTATATATGGGTGATGTACAATGTAAAAATATCCATTTTATCTGGATCCTCTTCCAGTTTCCAGGTTGAAAGCTGGGCGAGTGGGCTGAAACTTTCCTTTTCTTCTCTGGTCTTCTTTCCAGGCTTCCTTTTTTCTCTCCCATTCTTTCCAGGTTTCCTTTTTTTACATACCTGGAACTCTTCTTTCTGACCAGATATCACCAGATGGGCTTTTATTACATGTCTAGTTTAGAAGCTGCATTCTGTAAGGTTTTTAAGTCATTTGACTTGTACTACTGTTAGTCTATGATCACGGCAGTGCTAGTAGGAAATAATATTTTTACCAGACAGGCAGATACATTTTGAGCAAAAAGAATACACTTGCCATTCTTCAAGGTCTTAAGTAGAAGTAGCAATTTGAAAGTGCTCCTCTGAGTTTAATTTAGTAATGTTTAATTCATTTGCTTGTTGGTATCTATGTAATTTTCTTAATGTTTTGATTACTGTCATTTGTAGAATATTTGTATTTGTGTGCTTTCCATGTCTTCAAGTTCCATATTACTCAGTGCAATCAGTTAATCACAAACAGGAGAAAAGCATTTTTCATTTAATATTCACAGTTAGGGTATAGACAAGTGTGGATTGTACAGACAACTGGAGGAAGTGATTACACCTGTTGGCCCAGCTTTGCCTACTTGCTGCTGCTTGTTTGCCATAAGTATTTCCTCTTCAGATCTCTTGGTGGAACTGCTTTTGGAGCCTGTGCTTTACTGATACTGGTCACACTTAGCAAAGGAAGCCTTTGTGAGTGGTCATCAAGTCATGGTTTGTGAACAGCTTTTAAGGCATCTGTTGAAATTAGGCAAGATGTTAGATGCCAAACCTGCTTCCAGGAATTTGCACATCATGGGGAAAAAATACTGAGGTCTTCAAGCACAGAAGTACTGATGATTACTGACTTAGAGCTTCTCTTTAAATAGAAGTAGGTAGTACTTGACAGTAGGAGGTGGACTGTCCCGCTAGCACAGGCTGCACTGTTAGTAAATGTGAGACAACAGTAGTTTTTGGAAAAACAGCAGGGACAAGCTACCTAACAGCCTTCTCCAGGGAAGTTTTTGTTTTCAGTTTTATACTTGTAGGCTTTTTTCTTCTTTCCTTCCTTGGAGTGAGGTATTGGTTTTGGGGTAGTGATACTGTCTTCACAGAAAAAATAACCACATCTTGCTGTTTTAGACAGATTGTCCAATCCCTTTGTGTTATATATGACATTTAAATGTTTATTTCATACTTCCATAATGCAGAGTTGTCTTGGTAAATTCATTCTGAAGAATGCAAAACTTCATGTGAAGCTTGCTGAATGAAAAGTTAGGCTTTAGGGTGGAAATATGGGTTTTTTTGAGGGATTGTGTCATGTGTAACAGCCCTTTCAGCACTGTTAAACTGGAAGGAGAAAAGGAGATAGCATTCACTGTGAAAAAATGAAGTGTGAACATATAAGTTAAGCTGCTAAGAAGGTTGTATTTTCTGGCTAGTGGGCATGGTGGCCAATGTAGTTGGAATATGCATAGAACAGTAAGAATTTGAAATGCCCTGTAACACAATTATCTGAATAATTAGTGAACCTGAAACTCTCTTCTGCAGCCTGGGCTCAAAAAGGAATAGCTGGAAGCTATTGTCCTTACTTTAAGAAAGGATATGGTGCTGGTGAGTCCATTCCTTACTCTGGATAAGGCTGACAGGCTTAAAGAAAATGAAAGACCTTGAGGAGCACTCAAATAGAAGGCTCTTACCAGAGTACAGATTCAGAAGTTTTCAGAAATATCTGATTTCTGTAGCAACAATATTCTGTAGCTGTTTTGGTTCGTGGTTGTTTTGTTTTTTTCAAAGGTGTTAACAAAGGAAGACACATCGAAATCTTACCTTCTTTTCTGGCGCCTTGTTACCCAGTTTAGTAGTAGCCTGCTAGGTAATTTGGATATTTTCCTCAAACTCTTCCAGGACTTCCTGGCTTTTTATCCATAACCCATTAAGTGGAGTTTTGTTGTAGTATTATTCTAGTAAGTGCTCCTTTCTTTTTGTGTGTGGGAAGAAGTTGTTTGGTTTGTTGAGTACTTTTTTTCCTACAGAAAATTTCAGAAGTTTTATTTTACTGTAAAGACGCACTTGGAACAGCCAAAACCATAAGCAGAATGTCTCTATGATTCTACACCTAGCTCTAAACAAAGGGTGAAACATAAAGATGTGTTGTAAACTTCATGCTTGGGTAATAATGGGTTATTCTAGTGTTTCTGTCAGGCAGTTCTTGTATCCCAAAAGAGAGAAAAAAATTGGAGTTCCATGGTGAGAAGCTGGCTCAGCAGAGAACAGGACAAAAAATTGATAGCACAGCATCTTCATAGCTAGATTGGATCAGAGAGAGAGCAAGGGGGTTTCTAATGTGGTTGGTGTTGCATGCTCTTTGCTATTCCCTTGTCTTTTTTATTCAGTTAGAGTTGGTTCTTGCACAGAGTGAAAATACTGAAAAGACACAGCATCCTCTGTGAAATGGCGGTGTTATTAATGTCTAAGGTGTCTCGGGTGGAAAAAATAATTTTAGAAATAGGCTAATAATAAAAAGATACAGAAAAGTGGTGGAGTAGTCATAATAGAAGAATGAATGGTTTTTGTAGTGCTTTGGACCATGATGTGGTGTATTAGATGAAGGACTAGAGTAGGTAACTAAGTCGTAGGTTAATTTTGGCAAACTGTACATAAAAGAGCTGAGAATTAGGTGTGAGAAAGAAACATGGGTAAATGCTATATTTGGGGGAAATAAGGAGAATAAATCTTTTTGTGATGTAAAGATATAAAGACAGATTTGGGAATGTCATAGCTCAGAATGTTGGGCAATACACTGATTAGTAACATGAATCTAGATCTACTTCCTCCCCCTCCTGTCCCAAATGCAGTAGAGCTGTAGTGATGTTGAAAAAATTGTGTCAATGGAGCATTTAATAATGTTATAAATGACACAGAAGATGAATGGTAATGGTACTATTTTATGTTTCTTACAGGTAAATGATGATAATTGCACTTATGGATAAAAGGCAGACAAATCAATTAAAGAATATTATTTTGGCTGCATTACATCTCTTTTCTTCATGAAATTTTATCTTGAGTGAAAAGAACTGTGTGATAGATATGACTGGTTAAGAGTGAGAGTAAGTAAAAGTTAGTCTGGATCAGAGATGTTCATCTTAGTTGGTAGCTTAAAGAGTGGCCAGGCTATTCTTACAAATCATAAGGAAGAATGTGGAGTTGATAAATATTTAAAGAGATTGCCCAAGATGTGACTGTTGTGGTGGGTTAAAAAGGTAAGTAGGTGTGACTGCAGGCTGAGGTAGACTTGAGTCCAGCTGGACTTCAGACTACTGGTTTCTGAAATTTTATCTGAGCTGACTTCAGATTTTGTAGAACTTTTTTAAAAGAGAGCATGACCATGCTATCTGAAGCCTACTTTTCTTTAAGCTTCTTAAAGCTTCTAGAACGTTTATGTTTATTAAGCATTAAAAAGCATTTAAGTAAATAGAAATAAAGTGTTTCCTCAAGTATTATTTTTTCTGTGGTTGTATTCTGTCAAATTCTGTGTGGTATCAACTTTGCCTTGTCTGTCTCAAATTTGTATTCGTTCTGGTGGATCATGCTCAGTGTTCTTTATTTTTAGGAAGCAATTTTGAAAAAGAGGGCAGGGTTAAACTGAGAAAGTTCATGATTTCTGTAAGAAGCCTGAAGAATGTGAAGCAAATTCAAGATTTCTAAAGTGTTGTTTAATGGTACCACATCCAAGTATGTTGTTTTTCTGCGGTGACTGAATCATTAAAACAACTAAAAAAGTCTTATTGTTGCAGTGTGTTTAGATGGCATGCAGTAATGCTTCAAAGTAGAAGAGGACTTACCTTTTAGTATGCTAAGCCTGCACAAACTAATTCAGAAAGTTTAACAGACTGGTGATATTTCTTATTAGGGCATGTTAACGGAGGAGTCAAATGACACTACTGCAAACTTTTCTTGAAGTATGATTTAGTGAAGCTTTGTTGCTACATTAGGTGAAGCTAGATCTATGTATGTAGGCTTGACATGCATCTGGGTTTTGGATATAAAATACATCTTTGTAATGCACATTTGCACATGTGGTTAAAAACAGACCTGGAACCTTCTGTCAGATAGAGGGGAAACCCCATGGCTACAATGATCCTTTTTAGAATAAAAAAATTCACATTGTTGTTAAACAACTACCATTTCTGTGATGAAATGTGGCCTACAAAATGTGCAGTAGGTCTGTCTTGCCACTTTGGTGATGTGCCTGTCATGCTGCAGTGTGGGGGGGATGCATTTCCCCAGCTTAAATTCATATCCCAGGATTAGAGATGCTTTTCATGTGGCAACATGTAATGATACAGAACTGGGAAAAGGAGAAACTGTGGGAAACAGGCATTGAATATTCTTTCTGCTGAGACTGACACTGTCTGTGAAAAGATGCATGTGTATTTTGCTGACTACAGTTGCATGGTTTCCACATTACATTGAACTAGAGTCACTTTGGCACAATCTTCTCAGCACTTACAAGAATAATGCAAAATATCACTCACTGTAAGTGTCCATGTATCAACTTCATCAAATTCATTGTCCATGTATGTGCATAAATGAAAGCTAGGAATCACCATATCTTAAAGACAAGTTTAAGGGCAAGATGGTAACAGAACAATTTTGCTATAATTTATGTGGCATTTGCTTTATTATGTGACTGTAAGGTAATTCTGAAGTGCAAATACATTAAAGATAGAGAGGGAAAATAGGTGATGTTGCCTCTCAATAAACCTAGTGTATCTTCTGTGAAAGAATACCATTAAGGGGCTTGATTCAGTGGTTACAAGAAAATAATTGTTACTCAGCATATTTCAGTCTTAACAGGACACACTGATAGGCCAAAAGTTAGATCAGTGGGAAGCATAGTGTGCCCTTCATAGGGAATAGAAATGTATTGTGGATGTTCAGTGAAGGTTCAAAGATGTTTTTTTTTTACAGATGTGAAACAAAATATTATCACAAACAGATTTTAATGTATCGATAAAAAGTACACTGTCATAAAATAAAACCCATGGTTTAAGTAGAAATTCTTTTGTTTAAAAGCTTAGCTGTTGGTGCTTGGTGGTTATGATTTAATTGCTGAGATAAATAATTAATTTCTGTCCTTTTCACCTGACTCATGACTTTTTTTTTCTTCAGATAGTTTAACCATATTCTGTTCCATTATCAGGGAAACAAAAACTTATGTCATCTTTAAAGGTGAATAAATCAGGTGTCATTTCTGTTAGGGAAGGAATATACATAAACATGTTCTTATTTACATATTTCACTAAATATAATCTTTTTTCATTTGACAGGATTTGTCTTTAGTGACTCTGAATCAACTGCATTAGAACAATTTGAAGGTGGCCCTTGTGCAGTGATAGCACCTGTACAGGTAAGATGCCTTTATTATAGGAATGGTTTAAAATTAGACCAAAATTTATTCTTTATATATTTGAAATTAAAATAAGTATGAAAAAAAAGAGAGTTAACTGTATTTTGATTTCATAACTGAAGTGTGGAGGAAACAAAGAACTCTATTAAAAAGCAGAAATGGGCATGGGCCAATTTTGAGCCATAATTTGGCAGGACATTTGTTTGAGGAAATGCAGCAGGTTGATCCAAGCAAAAGTAACTTCAAAGTGGGGAATGCAGAATACAGAGGAGAAGGAAAAGACCAGATATAAAAGTAATCCTCATCCCTTCTCATCTCTTGAACTCCCTGCCTAAAAGGGTAGTATCAGTGTCACAAGGACTGCTTTAGCAAACTGTATTAGAAATACTTGAAGTAGTTGATTTTCAAACCTAACAAGGTTTGCTGTTTAATAAAAGGGGAAATGTTATACTTTCAAAGCCCTAGCAGAATAATTGACCTGTAGAGCAGTTTGTCTAACTGTGACTGCTCTTCATTCTCCCAGGAGCACCCTGCAGAGACAGGCAGGTATTGAGTCATGGACCAGATTACTTTTTCTGGTAACTTACTCTTGACTTCTCTTAAAGACAGTTCAAATTCTGCAGGTATGTCTCAGTCTGATTGGAGGCCTTGTCCACTGATGGGGGGCATATTGAAGTAATGTAGCAGAGTGAATCTGATCCTGAACTGGAAGTATCTGGGTCCCACCAAAAAACTTGTACTACAGGCAGGAGCACTGCTTGTTTAAGTGGCAAACAATCAGTTAAAAAAATAATTTTATGAATTACACTCCACAGTATGGCTCTGTCTAGTTCTGTGGTCTTAAAACCAGATGCAGAGTGTCTGGTCTCTGATGTTAGACTTAAAAGTCTTTTATTTGTGAGGAGTGGAGAGAGTAAAGAATAGGACCAGTCAGCTCCTCTAAGGCAATGCCAAGTCTTTACTATATCAAATGTTCTTATAGACAGTGTTTTTTTCAGATTTATATATAGTTCAACTTCCTTGAAATCAAGTGATTAAAGCATGATTAAAAGTGAACTGAGTTCCAGCTAGGGAAGGAGGAAAGGATCAAACAGATCTTGCAGTGCCTGCTGCTGCTGTGAATTACTAAAAACGTGTGCAAAAGATCTTTGATGGGAAAACAGGGTGAGTGTGTCAGGAAAGAAGTGAAACTTGAACCAGCTGTTTTTGAGGTACTGTGAATGACTGAAATGGCATCTAATAGAGTAATTAGAAAGACCAAGACTCTGCTTCCCAAAGTTTATCCTTTCATTATTCTTTCTCTATAACTTAAAGCATATATTTTTTTTAATTGCAGCATTAACATTGATGGAAAAACAAAGCAGGGATGTGGAGATGCATAGGTTTTCTTTAACCTGATCAGCAAGTTATGATGTGCAATGGTTTAAAAGAGGTGGGGTTGTTAACTGCTGAAGGGTTTTGTGGGAGTAACTAGGGATGTCTTGTACTACTGGTCAGTTATCCTGAAATATATTTGTGTCTCCATTACTGCAGTCCTGCCAGTGTGGAGGTGTTTGTGTCAATATGCATTCTGTGCATTGGAGGTGTACTGAAGGTTCAGACTCAACAGTGTTGAATGTTATGAGGCCATCTTTGTAGCTGGTTTGATTGGGAAAAGTCAGTAAACAGTGCAGGCTAATGGTTTCATACTGAACCATGAGCAGCTTGAAACCCTTCTAATAACATGCAAAAATGCTTTGGTAAAGAGTTTGTGACATAATGTAAAAGTTGGTTGTTTGTATTTTAATATTATTTTATTCTTTGATAACAAAGGCATTCCTTTTGAAGAGACTTTTTACCAGTGAAAAGTCTACTTGGAGAGACTGTTCAGGTACTGAGACCTCTTTCCCCCCCTCTTTATTTTTCCATTTTATTTATTTGTAAAGCATGTCTTAGTACAAAGAATTTAAAATATTCCAGACTTTCTTTTGGTTTAAGTGTACTCCCATGTCATATGTATAGTAATTGCTTCTAAATTCCCATTTGTGAGGTCTGTGCTTGTTCATAATACTTCTGCATTTTATAAATATTTAATTGAAATCTATTATTAAAAAAGAGAATGGATTAGAAATCATATAAAACCACATTTTTCTAAAGACAACTTTTTAATTCTTTGGTCCAGTATGGTCAAAGAGCAGTTAACATTATTGCTTTTATCTCATTATTAAACCCCGTTATTTAGGTAGCATTAATGTATAAAAAAGATACTAGTATCTTATATACAAGAGTGGTTATCAGCAATTGAACTCAAGTAGGTTTCTGATCTTTCAGAAGAGGAACAGAAGAACCTTCTCTGTCATACATTATGTGATATTTTGGAAATGGCTTGCTCTGATAATTCTGAGTCATACTGTCTGGCAACATGGATAAGAGGAAAAACAACTGAAGAAACTGCTAGTATTTCTGAAAGTCCTGCAGAATCTAGTCGTCAAGAGGAACAACCTTGTAAGATGTATTTCTATACTCAGTTACCTGTCACTTAGTGAATTATTACATAGTTTTTGAGGGACGACTGCTTTTTATTAATTCACAGATGGGATTTTTGCCTTTGTAATTCTGTTAGCAACAGACATTGATCCTTTTTTATTGAGAGCAATGTGCTATCTGTCACTGGAGTTCTAACATACATGTTTCTTTTGAATTTCAGCAATTTCCGTAATCTTTTCAATTTTGTTTTGTAATTTATTGGCACCTGATGTATTTTTCATTTTGAAACATCCGTGCTTCCTAACACAGGAATAACACTTTAACTTGTCACTTGTTGCTTTATTTCAGAGGAGCTTTTGTAGGAAATTTTGCAGTGCTTTATCTGTTCTAAAATATTTTGGATCCCCTGTTATGGAGAAGTAACCTTTTTCTGTTTGTTTGGTCCTGTGCAGAACCAAACCGCTTAAATCACCTTCTAGTAGATTATCAGAATTTTTCTGTAGGTTAGAATTTTTCAGTTGCCTGCCTTTTGGAAACGTCTTGATTCCTTCATTAATTACTGGCATCGAGGATCTAGGGAACATCATCTGTTGCACTAAGATACAGCATCCAGTCATATCTAACTGCTGCAGAGCCAGTGACATGGAAAGTTTATCTGTGCACATATGATCGGAGAGACATTTATTTATTAATCTTTTAATGGGAGAGATCTAATGTGTTAAAAGATAAGCTTCTTTTTCTTTTAGTTTTTGTCCCCAATGTGTCCCTTAAGAAGTATGAAAAACTCTTCACATGAGAACATGCCTATAAAGGTGCCATCTTTTGATGGAAGGAATATGTTATTCAGCAGTTTGTGGCATAACTACAAAGTAAGAATTGTACAAATAGATTTATACGTGTGCAGCTAGCTATAGCAATTAGTAGTGCTGGAGCTCTTTATGTTACAAGTCATCTTCATCTGCTTCTAGCAAATGCTCCATGTGCTTTAGAAGGCTCAAACAATAAGAATAAAAATCTTACTTAATCGAAAAAACAGAATATCAGCACTTAAGTGTTCCAAACTGAGCATTTTTTTAAGAAAAAGTATTATACAGAAAATTGTATCTGCAACTCTTCTGTAAAAAAGAAGAATATTCCTTTGCAAGATAAGGCAATTGTAACTGAAATTCCTAATTTCTGTGGATTTTCCAATTGTCTTTGAAACTTTTGCTGATATTATGAAGTTTCCTTTGGAGAGAAAGTGAAGCAGAGCCTAGTTGTCTATAGGTTCTTGCTGTCGTGCTTTTTAATGTATTCCCTTATTCCTAAAGACGTTTAACTGTAGAAAATGTTCAACAGAAAGTCTTTTTAAATACACACTCAGAACTCTCAACACTGACACTTGTGACCTAATCCATTCTATTGCATAACTACTTTTTTCATGCTTCTGTACAAGTCTTCAAGTTCTGCCTGACTTGTCTTTAGTATCATGGAATGTGCTTAGGAAGAGCAGGATGCATTTACCACTAACAGTGTGCTTGTGTCATGAACAACGTTCATCTCTTTCATTGTTCCTGTTCTACATTCCCTGCTAGACACTGAATGTACCTCTTGTACGTACTCTACAGATCAAACTGTATTTTTTCTATACGTATAATGCAATACACTTACTGATTTAAGACACATTTGTTAGGTTTGGGATTTTTTTCCCCTCTTCTGTCCTGCTATTTAACTGTAAACCAGCTTCTTAACCTGGTTAGGTGTGGGACGAAGATGTGGAGAAGATATTGTTACTAATGCAGAGTTGTGTAACCACTAGTGCAAAAGAATAAATTTATTTCTTGCTTGGCTACTGTTCTCAATAAAAATAGAAACTGGCATTGTCATAGTTGGTAGGACTTAAGAGATGAGTTGGGAGGATAAGGGAGTATTACAGATACAGTTCCATATGGCAGGCTACTGCTATTTGGGAGTTAATTATGGGGATATATTTATAATAAACCCATGAAATATGGTTAGACACAGCATGATAGAGTATCATTTTGAAGAGTTTCTATACAGATGAATTTCTCATACATCTCATGTTCTCTTGCTATTAGTTCTTTTTCTTTCCACTAAGTATTGTCTCTATTTACCATTGTTTGGGTTATGTATAGCTACACTTCTCTTTAGAATTTCTACTTCTTTCCCTTTATTTCAAATAGTAATTCTCTTACCATTTCACTCTGTTCTTTAGTAACAGAATGAAACTGCCTGTCATCCTGCTGTGTGAACAAAAGGCGGATTCGAGCACACTTACTGAATGCAATAGCATTTTTCATCTGCTTTTGTGGTGTATAGCAGTGACTTGTTGGCCATGTGTTGGCTTTAGTAGTGCAAGTTCCCAGGTTCAAAATTGCTTTATATGATGTAGTCCCTCTAACTTTCTGCTTACAAAAACATATGTTCTTGAAGCAGGTTTAGTTTCTGCAGCATTTTCTGCAATTTGGATTAATTATTTCATATTTTTTTAAGTCTAGTTTTGCTGTTGGTAACCAAATTTTATCAATTCCTTGTAGTTTTTCTACAGATAAAAACTAACACTCTTAAGACTGCTGCTACCATATTTCTGAAGTAGAAAATTAAAGTATTCTATTGCTGGAGAATCAGTTTTATTTGCACGTAGGCAAATCAAGTACATCTTTCAAAATACAGTTGGAATGGACATAAAAAGCCCTTTCTGGAATCTTGTGGTAAAATTTGATCATTAGTATTAGCCCTAATGGCTTCAGGTCTTAACTAAATTGTATGCACTCAAATTCAGTAGCTAGATGATGAGACATTGTTTAAATATTCAGCATAAAGTGGCCTCCATCAGAAAGCAGATCTGTTTTGTGTATTGTTCTACTAGCAGAAAGGTAAAGAAAAGATAAAAGAAAGGTATAAAGCCTGTGTTGAACTTGGGAAGACACTAATGCTGTATTTTTTTTCTTTCTTGGGCACAACACTTATTTGAAAGGCTGTTTATTATTAAAAGAAAATAGAATTTGTTTAAAAACAAAATGTGTAACACTGTATAGAATAATTCTACTCATTTGTAATAATGAACACTAAAGGGAAAGGAGCCTACTAAATTTTAGTAACAGAAATGTATATTTGAAGAAAAAATACAGCTTACCTACATTAACAAAATGATCCAAATAATTATGCTTGCTTTTTTAGGAAGAAATACTTCTTGCTGACCTGCCAAATTGTACCTTAGTATGCATATGCTTAGTGACTTGGTAACAGCCACGTTTTGTACAAAATCAACAGCTTAGTATTTGACAAATATTTCCAAGGCTATACACTCCAGTGGCTTAGTGCTTTTAATAAATCGATTAGTCCAAATAGAAATGTTCTCACTAATTTGTATGCTGGAATCTTAATGTTGCAGTAAATTAGTTTATACTAATCAGTTAAATGTCAAGGGAGGATTAAAAATATAATTAGAGCTTGAAAGTATACTAGCTTGCTGTGTGTATCTTGTGTCATTTTTTTGCCATGTGTAGTGCTGAAAAGTGTCTCTTGTGTATAGCTGCCTTGGCTGTCGAAGAGCTTGGCTTTGAGCGATTTCATGCATTAATTCAGTAAGTAATATGTTGGAACATTTAAAATACAATATTTTGAAGTTACATTAATATTCACAGGCCTGAAAGGGGTATGTTGAGGAACTTGGTGTGTTAAACTTCAGGTTAAACTTGGATTTCAAGTTCTGGTTTGGGGGTTTTGGTGGTTTTTCTTTGCATTTTGCCGTTTGAAATGGAATATTATTTTAAGCGTAAGTATTGGGCTTTAAAATAAAACTGGAGCAATAGTGGCCAGATAGCTTGTGCCTTTCAAGTATGTGAACACAACCAATTAAGGTTCACATTTAAGTTAAAGACGTTAATTCTCTATATTTATGCACTATGTTCTCAGATGTTTCTATCTCAAATATTTGTGATATATGTACTAAAAAAAAGTCATCTAGTATTTTTCTTGATTTGAGATACTATAAGAAACTTTTGTAAAACTATTTCATATGCAAGACTCACACTTTAAAAATTGTTTTCTTTTTGGGGTGTAAATAGAGAGCTCACAGTTCCAGTGAATTTATCTTTAAAGGTAACAACCTTTTATTTTCAGAGTGGACAAATAAATTCCCAAAGAGGAAATAAAGAACAATAGAATTCCAGAAAACACCTGAGATGGAAAATGTTGCTAACTGGAACTGAAATTACCATTGCTTATCGTATCATTTGTAATTATAATTTATTTTTTTAAACTCATTGCTCTATAAGGAAAGGAGAAAGGAGAATATAAATTTTTTTTAACCTTATCAAAACACTGATTTCCTGCCCTCCCTCTCTCTCCTACTCACTCCCTCAATCTTTGGACTTGTGATACCCACTTAATTTTTCTGTATTTCTCACTGGAAATGAATGCTCTGGCATTTGCTTTTAGAGCAAGCAGAGCAATGGATTTCAGAACTGGCTTTGCCTTGTGTACCTTGTATGCCATGTATACTCCACTGATGCAGAAAAGTAGTTTAAAAATCTCAAGTACTAGCCAGAGTAAACCTATCTGTGGATATATTTTTGCAGATGTTTGTTTCTTTTGTAAACAAAACTTACTAAAAGTGCAAGAAATCAAAAAGAAAATAATATATCTAAGTTTGTGTAAGATAAGCAGATCTAGTTCAAATTAATAAAAACTAATGTCCATGTTCTGAAAAGCAGTATTTAGCTCAAAATATCCCAAGAAATAGAAAGTGTATTGCTTCACTGGAATCTTGATGGTTATTTTCCTTTCCTCTATTTTTATTTTACTTATTCCTTTCAAACATATGATCACATGGTGTTACCTTGTCATCCAGGCAACCACCATATTTTGCAACCAGATAGTGTCCCAAATGTTAATATACCACTTGTGGTTGTGAACATTTTACTTTTTCCAAAGCTAGAGTCTAACAAAGTTAAATTCTGATGGGAAATATAATAATTTCTTCAAAAGCCTGGAAGATAGTTTTACCTGGTTAATTAGAAGGGAGTTTTTTCTCTGCTGTTTATGGGCTGAATGTCTTTTAGAACACGTAAGGCAAATGTTTTGGTGACATACAGTCTATTTGCAATTTCAGTAACAGTGTTTTGTAGAATTACTGGTTCAAGCCACCCAGCTCTTTCACAAGTAAATGTATCTTCATGGTTAGTGTTTGCATAAAAAAACCACATTCATTTTTGCATATTGCTCCACAATTATTTATCATCTTCTGATGGGTAAATACTAATGACTCTATGACAGTTATAGTAACTTCAGAACAGCTGCTCTGCCATTTTGTATATAACAGCAGATCTGCTATGACTTGGATATTTTCATATTAGGTATTAGTAGTTCTTGTTTGTGCTTTTTGACACTATTCTAACGCTTCATCTAAATACATTCTTCTTTTCTGCTGTTTGTTTGTTTGTTGGTTTTTTTATCTTTAGCAAACGAGCATTCAAAAGCTTCCCTGAACTGAAGGATGCTGTTTGGGATCAATATTCAGCATGGACAAACAGATTTGGAGTATTACTCTTTCTGTATTCTGTAATACTGACAAAGGTTTGTGGGTTGTTTGATATTTTTTGTGTGAGTTTTTTTTATTTCTTTAAGAGGAAATTTGATTGTAACCCTTTTTCTGTAAAAGGTGAACAATAAACTGATAAACTAAGTCAAATCTAGATAAATGTATGGAATGGTATCTTCATCCATGTTGCTGTACATTTCCAGCTAAAAGGCTTGAAAAACTCAGTCCTTTGCTTTTTGGGTTTTGGTTTGGTTTTTTCCTTTTCTGACCTGAGAGAATTACGTGTTTTGGAAACATCCTTCCTTATATATATATCAAGAGAAAGCTGCCCATTTAGTTATCAATTCATATAAGAACATCAACCTCCTAATGTTTTACTGTTGAATTCTGTTGTTGTATAAATATTTTAATTTGTTCCTTCAGATAGAAAAAAATATTTGTAATTTTTCTGCAGGGTATTGAAAACATAAAAAATGAAATTGAAGATGCAACTGAGCCATTGATAGATCCTGTTTATGGTCATGGAAGGTAAGCTGCAAAATATGGTAGCTACCACTTAAAATAACTGCATGGGCTAATTTTTTGTTTTTCTAACTGATCATTCTTTTGGAAAATCACTGACATGACACAGATTCAATTATAACTTTAACTAAAGCCACACTGAAAATTGTGTGCATTTTTCACTGCTAACTCCATTTAGGGCATCAGTTCTGAGGAAATACTTCTGTTATTGCTGAATTTCAGAGGAATAATTCTCAAATTCGGGGCCACAATTTTATATGAAGTTTTTAGTTGAAAAATGGAGATGACAATTAGTGTTGCTGAATTACAAACACATACTAACTAATGGCAAATAGTTCCAAAATGCTTAGCTGGGTAGTGCAATATATTTTTCATTTGTTAGACATAAACACATTTTCAGAAATAAATTAAACATCCCTTTTAATTTCTTATATAATTTCTTTCTGTTATATAGCCAAAGTTTGATTAACCTGCTCTTGACGGGACATGCTGTTTCTAACGTGTGGGATGGAGACAGAGAATGTTCAGGAATGAGTAAGTTGATTCTAGTTTATGCTTGTTTGTAATTTTTACATACTATGAGACGCTGACCTACTGATTTGGAGTATGCTCCATTTTTGTTTGGACAGTCTCTTTGCTTACTGCCCTTTGATTTAAGCAGACTTCAAATGGAAATAAAACATCCTTGCATGAAATTTCTCATGTTAGTATCAGGAAATAAAGGATTGTCATCTACAAGTTGAAATTATAGGGTACCTGATGACCTGGATGATGGAAGGGAGTGCAGTCTCTGCAAGTTGGGATGGTTGACCAGAGTGCTGGGGACAGGGCTGCTATTCAGAGCAACCACATCAGACTGACAGGAACATCATGAAATTCACCCCAAGTCCTGCATCTGGGATGGAATATGCCCATGTAACAGGACAGGGCAGCACTGACTGGCTAGGAAGCAGCTTTGTGGGAAAGGACACGAAGTCCTTTGTGGGCAGTGAGTTGCACAGTCACCAGTGTGCCCTTCTGGCAAAGAGGGGCAACTGCATCGTGGGCTGCACTGGGAGGAGGGTAGACAGCAGATGGAGGGAAGTGGTGGTTATTTCCCTCTGGCACTTGTGGGACAACCTCTGAGTGGTGACCTCTGGGCTCCCCAGTGCAGGAAAGACATGGACATCATGGAGTGAGTTCTGTGGAGGCTCACCAAGATGATTAGGGGGCTTTTGGTTTTTCACATTTCATCTTACAAAAAGG
Organism: Corapipo altera; assembly: GCF_003945725.1. Lineage (NCBI taxonomy): Eukaryota > Metazoa > Chordata > Aves > Passeriformes > Pipridae > Corapipo > Corapipo altera. The sequence goes on from NW_020884928.1 coordinate 4,723,880, forward strand.
TCATCTGAAAGCAGAAAGAGTTCGAATTTTGTAAGTGTTCATATCTTCTCTCTCTTCAAAGAGACATCTCAGTCTCTTCAAAGTACATCTCAGCATGTTTTTACAATGATTTTCCATCATCTCAGTCATCACTGAAAATACTGACTTGAACTGAGGTTCAAAACAGGTCCATTAAAGACGTGACGTTAAATGCTCTGGTTTGACAATGAATGAGTAGTATAATCTCCTTTGAGACGTTTTAGACTTGCACTTGATTATGATTCCCTACAGCCTGTATTTTTCGATGTATAGAATGTCATTTGGGTATTGTATCTAACATTTTTCTGTTTGGTAGACTTCTTACCAGGGCATTCAGGATGGATTATTGCAGTGTATTATTGATGAGCCAATAGTGGCTGCTTTTTTTTTGTTTGGTTGGTTTTGTTTTTTTGTTTTTTGTTTTCTTCCTAGTAATGCAAATTGATCACTAACCCTTTAGAGCTTAAAATCATCCTTTCTTGTGGGTTTCTCCTCAAGCTTTTTATGTTGTTTTTGCTAGGGTAATGACCCAGTTTTCCCTTTTCTAGTTTTCTGACAATTCTTGTATCTTTGATATGTAAGGTAATCATTAGTGCTTCAGAGACTGACTTTGTCTAGCTACTTGAATATTATATAATGAATTTCATTAAGATCTCCAAGCTTGAACAGACTTGTCTTATTTGCAGTTTTTTAGCCAATTTTATTTTTTTTTTATGGCCGACGGCATTATCTCATCATTACTTGTCTTGAGTATATAAAGGTATATCATATACCTTTTTGTTAATTAAAGCAGAGATGGCTTTCAATACTTGTGTTTTCTTTATCGCATTTCATTTTGTGTTTTATCACTCAATTCCTACCCTGATTCCTGCTGCGTGTATAAAACATTGTTGTCACTTATCCCCCCTATTTCTAACTGAAATTTGTTGTCATTAGCCTTCTGGGTTTTATCTGTGTGTTCTCTTAAGTATTTTTAATTTCCCCTTTTTGATAGTTAGATTATTATTTATCATTCTGAATTTTTAGATTATGATCAATCAATCTGAATCGTTCTTGCAGCTTTCCTTTACATTGGGATAATTTTCTCTTCTGCAATTCAGTAAACTGTTTATGAAACCTGTGAGTTCATTCCCTTTTTTGTCTTTCAGATTATCTTTCTGGCAGACCTTATTCCACAGTTCTTCAAGTTGGAATTCTTTCCTTTTCTGAGAATGCTGAACTCATTTTGCACTGAGTAATATTCCACATTTAGATTCTCAGTCAATTCTGCCCAGAATCCAGAAGCAGAATTCCCAAAGAATCATCTGTCTCTTTTTGGTGGGAGCACAAAATGACCTTTAGTACGTCTTGAGGCTCTGGTGTTATGTGACCTGTTAGTTTTTGACCAGTCAAGTAATTGGGCTTTAATATTGGGAGCTTTCCATTTTCTTCAAGCCCTTGGGATAATTATAGTCCAAGCCAGCTTATTCACTGTCTTAAGTCTCTAATCATATCTGTTATCAAGTGATCAAGAGATCTATCAAGTCAATCAAAAAGAAGGAGCAGCCAGTACTGTTCACAGCTTCTTAGACAAGACTAAATTTTGGATGCATCTAACAATCCTTTTTGTCATCTTTTTTCTTCCATCGTTTCTTTTGTATTTTGTGTCTCTTTGTAGCCTTCAGCCTTTTTCAGGCCAGTGCTGTGAGTTTCTTATCTGGAAGAGTTGCAGATGTCGAAATAAAAAGGACTGAATATGTTTGGTGACTTTTTTATTCACAAGTTATCTGAAGTCACTTGACCTCTTGTTCAGCTGTTTAGATAAGCAGTTTTTAATTAATAGTAAATAATTAAAATAGTTTATAAACCACTTTAAAGGTACTGTCAGTAATTTTAGCAGTGACAAAGAACATACTGAATTGCAAACTTGAGGAATTACCAGGTAGTTTGCAGATTGTACTTAGAGCTCTGACTTTTACACTACTGCATATTTTCCAAATACAGTAGGAGTTATTAGCTGGAATTGTTCTTGACCACCAGTGGTAAAAATACCTCTTTTTTGACTATCTACATATTCTCTTTTAAACCTTTCTTCTTATTGTAGTTGCTTCTCCTGCCACAAATATCCACAGTGGGAAGATATGGGGAAGTAGATTTTTTCTGCTTTTTTCAGGACTGTTATTCTTAAGTTCAGTGTATCAGTTTCCTGTGAGTTCAGATCAGGCTGTAACTGCTTTTCCCAAGCAGTGCCGGGAGTTTGTGGTGTTTGGTGTCGCCGCTGGGTGGCGATGTGCCGGTGCGGTTGGTACCAGAATCCTCACCTCCGCTTGGGCCTGACTTTTTTTAAAGGCTCCGGTTTTCCATCTGTTTAAAAATTTGTGTACTTCCTAAAATACTTTTCCAAAAAAGAGAAACTAACTTTCTTGCAAGGGGCATACTTACTGATTTTCTTAGGTGATCTGTGGTGTTATCAGATCTGTTCCAGGGGTCTATTCTCTTTGTGGAGTGAGGATATTCACAGGATGAACTTTGATTTAGGACAGCTAGTCTTCTTTTTTTTTTTTGCTTATAAGTCATCCAGAAGTGATTTTTGCTTTTGTGTCTGTCTTCTCCGTTGGCTAATTCTGAAGGAGGCATGAGTAGACACCAATGACTACAAGCTGAAGTTAACCTAGTAGCTTCCAGACAGACAAACTATTCAGGATATTCACACTCTGTGGCTACTGTTGTACCCAGAATCCCATCTTTCTCCTTATCTGTCACAGTTCTCATGTAGTTATCTGTCAGGGAACAAAGTACGTGATAATAGAATCATAGAATCTTTTTAAGTAATTCTCTGAATATTAAATACTGTTTATATGTGGCTTTATTGTTCTGTTCCAAGCATTGGATCCTAAACCTGAAGCCTTTGTTTAGCAGACTGAACCTTACATTGATTTTTGTTTTAGAGAAATACATGTGATATTTTTAAGAAATATATGTGATGTGTAAAATTATTTCTTAAACATACTATTGGTTACTTTTACCACTTGTTTCCTGTCACTGCACATATAAATGTACTATTTCTGTAGTACATTCACTACAGAATAGTGATAGCTATTCACTAGTTTGAAGGATCCTTCACTATTTTTTTTTTTGGTTGGGCTATAGTTCCTCTTGCTCTCGGCTCAAAGAAAGGATGAATTGCCTCAGTGTATGGCAATTTATAGCAACACACCTATAAGTCAGTGAGATAATGGGGTTCTGCAAAGTATTTTTGTGCACCCCTGAATTAATTCCAAGCAAATTTGAAGATAATCCATGAAAGCACAGTTTCAGATCAAAAAATTTCGCACTGCAAGAGCCTTTTAATACGTATAGCCAACACTCTAAGGAAGGAGTTGTGGTTCCAGGCCACAAAGGTAGTGAAAAAATTTGTAAGTTTTTTGGGTTTTGATTTTCAGAGTTGGATGAATTTTTTTTCACTTAACAGTAGAGGGAAGAGTTAAACCACTACTATAATAATTGTTCTGCGCTGTTGCAAAATTCAGTAAGCTTGGAGTTGGTGAAGGGAGCACAGCATACCATGCCTAGTGCTGTGAGTTACAATGAAATGCAGAGTTGATTTCTTCCAGTCCAGAATTTTTTAAGATTTAGAATGGTTTCTTACACTTGCTATTGTCCTGAGGCTTTAGCTCTTAAAGACTTCATAGTTTTATGCTGTTGTACATGAATCATCAATGTTAAAAAATATAGTTGCAACTTAGTGTTTTAGAGGGAACTTTCAAATGCGAAAGTCAGTGTTCACTGGAAAAAAAGGAAATCCAGATCTTATTAAATTGGTCATGATGTATGTTTCCAGGTATGTGTTGGTCTTGTTTAGGCAGTGTTTGGGGACCTAGCAGAGCTGTTCCAAGCAGACAGTACTTGCAACTGTTGAGATGATGTATATGTAAGCCCAGACATTCTTCCAAATCCTTATAATTCGTTTCAAAGCTTGAATTTTGAAGTACTTTCTCGTTCTTTATTAGAGAACCTCAAATAAGGCTCTGTAAGTGCTCTTTCAATCAGTAGTACATAAATATTTGAGCTATTCCTGACAGCTGTGTGTGTGTTTGAGAGTTCTATGATACATTAAGTGGAAGTCAGTGCAGAAAATCAAATTAGTTTTCCTACTAATGAAACTATTTTTTTGCAAAATTGTGTTTTATTACTCAGAATGTGAAATGTTTAGATAAATATGGCCAAGGAACTCTTAAAAAAAAAAAAAAGAAGAGGGAGGGAGGAAGAAAAATACATATGTGCATATATATGGGATTTTTTCCTCTCCAAGATAGCTGTTTTTCGTAGGTTTTTCTGAGAATAATTGTGGTGTAAGTTGAAAGTACTTCATCTCCTACTAATTCCAAAAATTTTTGAAAAGAGGCTATCAACAGTAAGCTTTTAAAACCATGAGTTTGGCTCTTACTTTATAGAGAGGGAAGTTATTAAACCTTTATAATTTTGGTTGTACCTTAATGATTTGCCATTGTTGCTAAAAGTGCATGCCTTAAAGTTATTACTTGACTAATTTTAAAAATAAGAAAAATGGGTTAAAATAGGATTTGCAGATTTTTCTTGAATAAATGTTGTGTTTTGTTTTGAACAGAACTTCTTGGCATACACAAACAGGCAACAGTAGGCTTTTTGACGTTGATGGAATCTCTGAGATATTGTAAGGTAAGCTGTTTTCTATGTAAGTTAAAAATTTTATTTCATTAAGGTGTTGGGCTTTTTTTAACAATTTTATTGAAAGCTTTACTATGTACAATTTGAGATCTTAACTTTCAAATTATGTTCAAATTAAAACTGAGACTAATATATTAAAATAGTAGAAATATAATAAAATTGTTAAATGCATCTTATTGAGTAAATGTTGTTTGATGCTACTTAAATTAGAACTTTATTGCACTCATTTATTATAGCTAATTAGAAGCTTATGTTTTTACTGAAATAACTCTTAATGCAAGTTATGTAGATGGTTATAAAACTGTGAGGTTCCAAAGTGGCTTGCTGTCGTGAATGTGTTTATCTCTGAACATCTGAAAGTAACTGATGGACACCCTAGTCCATATTGTTTCTTCCTGCTGTGACACAGAATCTCTTGATTTTAGGTTCTTACTTGAGAAATTTTGTACCTTACTGTTGTGGTTTAACCCCAGCCAGCAGCCAAGCACCATGCACCCACTCACACACTGCCCCACCAGTGGGATCAGGGAGAGAATCAGAAGGGTAAAAGGTAGAAAACTTATGGGTTGAGATAAAGACAGTTTAATAGGGAAAGCAAAGGCTGCTTTTGAAACAGTGTTAATACTCTTTATTTCAAAACTTTTTTGGTTGTTCTTTGCTGTCTTTTCAATCTCTGTTGAATTCCTTTAGCTTAGCTCAGGGTTAAAGAGGTTAATGTAGTTGGCAGAACGATGATGTATTGACTGTAACTAGCTGTCCCTTCATTTATTAAATAAATGTCAATTCTGAATTGAGTCATCCAAAACCAGCTAATAAGTCAAGAGGACTTCTACCTCATTTAGCATCTGATTATAGTATTGCTAAGCACAGGAGTAGTGTGCAGTGTTCAGAGCGTGTCACCAAGGTTGAAGTGAAGGATATCATTGATACCACAGTCTTATATATGTCTGATGTCTTATTTATCCTAAGCTATGTTAATTATCCTAAGCTATGTTGTTTTCCAAGTCAAACAGCAATCGGTGATCAAAATTAGAACCTAAGTATTTTACACAGTTATGTCATTTTATTGAACATATTATATTAGTTGTCAGAGCACTGACTGAATTTTCATTAACTTGGTCACTAACTAGGTGACTTTTCTGGGTTTGCTTTGTGTTTCTGATTTTGTTGTGTCTTTTTAGGTTGGTTCCTATTTGAAGTCTCCAAAATTTCCTATTTGGATACTTGGCAGTGAAACACACCTCACAGTCTTCTTTGCCAAGGTATGTTAGATGTGATTTTTGGTAACCTTGGGCAGATAAACACCACATAAATTCAAAGTACAAATCTTGCTACCGTGTGAGTTTCATGTGGCTTTAATGTAAAAATATTGTCACCAAACCTTTCAATTAAGCCCTCCCTTGAAAGTAGAGTTGTTCACATAATTTAGCAATACCTCATAAATTTCAGTGAAGTCTTTTGGTTTTAGCTTAATTTATTGGGCTGGGGGTGGGGTATGCTTTAGAACACCATGCTTGGGGTAAGTACTATCTTAAATTTCTACAGTGCAAGAGAAATATAAAAAGCAAGTAGTTAGTATAGGTGACTTTAGCAGTTTAATCTTCCTAACACAATTTTTAATCTATAATGATAGTTGGTTGTTCTAGATTAAAAATAGATATCAGGACTGTTGCGATATTTCCTTATATTTACATTGTCAGGTATGTAATCTGTGAGACATCCTTTTGAGAGGACCTCTCAGTTTAAAATCTTAGACCAGGTTTTCCAAGGAGACAAATTCTGTTTATTGGACAACTGCAAGTTGTTTTCCCTACATTTTATTTTTATAGAACACTTGTTTCTGATTAAAAATTTTATTGACACTTCGAATGGTACTTACTAGTGTATTTATACTTCCCTGTACTTAATACCTTAAAAAATTAATATTTTAGATATAAATCTTAAAAATAGATAGTAAAACATATGACAAAGATAAAGCTATGAATTTTTGAGCTGTTGAATTTCCTTAAGTAAAATTTTTGCCTAATCTTTAGAAAGACAACACAAATGCTAAGATTTTTCTTACTAAAAAACATATAAACCCCCACAAGAAGCTTCTGTGAAGTAGTATTCATTTACCTTAAATTAAAGCTTAAACTTAAATTTAAAAAAAAATCTCTAAAATTAATTAGCCAGTACTGCACATTGACTGTGTTTTGCGAATTCTGAATCCCTAGTGTCTGATAAATACTGTTTCTTCCCCACTCTGTGAAAACAGAAAAATCCTTATACTCCTTTGAATGCCTATTTTCTGCGTTGCTCTCTCCCCAAATGGTCTTTCCCAGGAAAGCTCTTTTCTTTCAATTTTAAAATTTTATCCATAGTTTTTCTGAATTATACCATGGAAGTCAGTACCCTGTCATATAGACGGCAGTCTGATGTAAATAGGTATAATCACTCTGTTATACCAGTCTAGTGTACCTGTCACAAATGTTATTACATCTAATGTTTACTGTCTAGAGTGGCCATGTCCAGGTAGAAATCCATTTCTAATGCTTTCTTTTAGGATGTTGGGGACTGTTTGCTGGGTTTAAAGTAACTGGGTATCAATATCTGGTGTCTTTAATTGGTTTTCCTTTGTTCACTGAACTCTGCTTAGGCTGTGGAAAACTTCAGCTTGTGGTTAGTATCTTAGGAACTAAAAAGCAGAATAAGGAATTGACACAGTCTTGGCAAAGAATTCCCTAGGGTTTTTTTTTTTTGTTATTATTAAACAAAGCAGGAGCTGAAGATGTGTAAAAGCTCTTGAGTGCTTGAATTTGCATGTCTGACCTCACCCTTTGTAAAGTAGTGGTTGTTGAGCATTTCAGGTGGAGCAGAGATATTGACTATAGTGGAAATATGAATCACGTTGGCAGTCCATTATTGTATCAATTGAAGCTACATGCCAAAAACTACAGGAAGAAACTTGAATTAATTGCCAATGGCTAGTCAGCAAGATGTTAAAATAGCATGTGTAGTTGTGTAGATGGTGTTTGATACTGAGGATGTAGCTTCTAGTTTGATGGCGAGTTTGATTACATGAGAAAGAAATTTTCAGAATGGAAAGAAAAAAAATTAACTGTGGAGTCAAAACCAGTGCTGATAAAGCTTTTTTTTTTTTTTTTTAACTTAAATTCTTTCAAGCTGTGTATGTTTTACAGGAACCTAACCCTTATGCTTAAGTAGAAGAATGTTAGGCAACTATTAAGCATAATAGTAGTCACTTTTGTCATTAGCTGAATAATTGGGTCTAGAAGTCTAGAAACAGCAATCTTCCTAGGCTGCTGTCACTATGGACAAGTAGCATGGGAAAATGAGGGAACAGGATGATCTTCACTGCTATCCCAGGGACTTTTCATGAGCGTGGAGGTTTAACAAGCAAAAGATTTTACTCAAATTCTGCATACTACCCTACTTAAAAAAGCTGGCTGCTGTTCTTTAATACTCAGATTTTTTACATTTGATGAATGATAAACATTGTGGAATGAATGATAAACCACCTTTTCTATCTTGGAACATTTTGATTTAAATACTGTAGACATCTATTGCTGAATGCCAGAATATATTTGCACTTCTCTAAATGTGAACCGTTCCTCTGTAGCTGTGACTGTGAGAAATGTTTTTCAGTCATACTTTCTAGAATAATTAAATCTATTCGTAGCTGCCATTCTAAAACTTTCTGTATTTTCAATGGATTGTAATAAATGAGCAAAATGAAACACAGTATCTTTGAGCTGAAGGTCACACAACTTAAAAGTGAAAAAAAAAAATTAACTAAAGTATGTAATTTGGCTTAAGTTCTCTTGCAACTGCTGCTGCATGAAATAGCCTTAAATGGAGACAGCTGAGTCATCTCCTAGTTTTAACAGAAGTCTGCAGTGGGTCCGCAGTTTCTCCCGTTACTAAAAGAACAAGTTTTATTCTATCTGCATGATCTTCATCTCCATATCTTGTTTGTCATAGCATTTCGTACATACCAGAGTTATTAACCTCATTTTACTACAAAGAATCAGATGTAGAGAGAAATATCAAGAAATAATTTCTTCCTTAAAAGTGCAATTTTGACTGAAGCACATTTTGTTGAAGAGAATATCAATAGTTTTGCTACCTGACACTTAGTTGACCTGTCAGCAGCCAAATAATTTTTTGTAGTTAGATCTTTTGGAAAGAAAATAGAGTCTGGAAACATCTGAAATGAAACCCCACATCTTCCATGTATTAATTTTTAAGGTTGACTGTCTCAGCCAAAAGTACTACAGCACATTCTGCTGATGAGTGTGTTATGAAGTCAAAGGCCACGTGAACATCTGTATTACCTAAGTAGTTCTTCAGAACTCTAATACTCTAATGAATTAATTAGTAATTAATTATTAAGTAAGTAGTACAATCATTTTCTTTCAATTACAACTGTGTGTGTGTAAAGTCAGAAAGTTTCTTAATGCTCAGCAGTCCAATTTAACATTTTCTGAAAAAATTAGCATGACTATTACTCTTAGCAGTCATGGACTCTGCATTTTGCAACAAGGTAGAGTTTCCCTGTAAAGGTGAGTATGTAGATTCTTCATAGGCAACTAAATCAAAGCAGCCATCATTTCTGCCTCTCCCTGCCCTCCCTTCCTTTCACTGAATAGGGAAACTTTCAAATGGCCTCAGTGCAACAAAAGCAAACAAGATGGCTTTCAGTCTGACCCGCTGAGGCAGATGGTGCGAAGGCAGATATATGGTATTGTAAATGTCCTCTAAAAATCAGCTTTAAGACTACAGGGTTTTTTTATTTTTTTGTCTTCTTTATTGTAGGGAAGAGGAGTGAGAAGTGGGGCAGCTCTATTTAAGGCTGTGATGTTTTTGATGAAATGCTGTATGGGCAGTTCTTAATTATTTTTATGATACTCATAACATAGGAAGTTATGACAAGCTGAGACTATTCAGAACTTTAAGGAATGTCCAAGTGTGGTCAGACACTTTATAAAAGAATACCAACAGGTTGAAATGTTATGCAAAATATAGTAAGAAAATGTTCCAGTGCAAACAATAGGAAGACCAACAGCAGGTTAACAGCTGCTTTCTGAATACTATCTGCTGACATGCAAATCCACACGGTCTGGAAGTTTGAATTCAGACTCTTCGAAAGTGAAAAGAGAGCATGGAATGAATGTCTGGTGATTGAAACTGTCTGTGGGGACACTTCAGCTGTCTAAGTTTTAAAAAATTCCCTTAGTTTGTGTCTAGGTTTTGGAGCACACAGGACACAAGAGAATTGGCTATCCATTTTCAGTTTTGGCATTGTAGCATTTCTAGACATGAAGAATCACAGTTGGCAAGGGGCACCTCAAAATAAAATACTTCTGAAAGGTATATACCCTATTCTAGCTTTGTGAGCTCACAGAGCTTAATTTTTTCTGCTCTTTGTGGGTCTACTCCAATTTTACTTGCCATGAATTTGTTCCTGCTAAAGGTGGTTCTTTTTATGAACAGGCACTTCTGGACAGTTTCTTTATTGATTGATTGGGAGGTTTTCTGTGGGAGAATTTGTGCTTTTTTCATTCATGTAAGTGATTTTCAAACCAGCATTATCAAGTAACTTTCAGATTTTGTCTGCACTTTTTGTTGTAGTAAAAGGGACTATATGTGATGCAGCAGTGTGTGGTGGCATATTTGTTTCTAATGAAACCAGTTCATGATATCAATTTATCCAAAGTCATTGTGGTTTTATCTTCTCTGAAGGTAACAAATCTGGAGTATTGTAATTTCTTATGAAGTCTCTGTATTTCTTTTGTTTGTTTGTTTTAATTAGACATGTACTTTTGTTTTTAAGTGGAGGTGGCTTTCATGAGAAACTCCAGCCATCATATGATTTTTGACTTTGCTCGGAAGAAATATTTGTTTCCTTTTATTTTCCTGTTTCTCATGTTGTTTGAATGAGTAGCCAAACTCTGATAGCTGCTAGGAAATACCAGATCTCCCTATATGCTCGTAGTTTTTGATGGTCTGTACTTCAACTTTACTAAAAGAATTTTTAAATAGTGGAGAAAGCAAAGCTCCTCTGAGTGGCTATACCAGCTTTGTACAGAACATATTCTTTTTCACGTCTTGCACAAAGTTAGGGAAAGAGGAAAAAGGTTGTGAAGACCCAGGTATGCCCTCTCCAGTCCAAGAGATAAAGAACTAATTCTGGTTTTGCCACCTCCCTGGCATCCACTCAGGCCTACAAAGTGTCTTGGAGAACTCGACTTCCAAGAAGAGCAGAGATATGCTGAGGATAACAGAAAGGTTGAGTGGGAAGATTGAGGTTTATGTCTCTGGTAGGCAGGTGGGGCTGACCTGCAGAGCTAAGGGGTAGGGCTCATAGATCACTGTGCTATAAGAAATTCAGTAATGCATATTACAGAGGCCAAATAATGTTCTAATGCTGGAAACACTGTGATGTTGACATACATTGGTACATCTTAAATCAGAGAGTCAAGAGGCCATACTAAAGTTTCCTGGATTTTTAGTGGACCTGACTTAGATTTTCAAGTTTTAGGGTCAGTGGTCACTCTTTCTTCCAGAGTCAGGCAGGACTCTAGGTGCTCGGCATTTTTGGATGTTTCAGGTATTATTAGAAGGATGGAGTGGGATATGAGTTCCTGTCACACAGTTATAAAGAGACCTTGAAATGGAGATCTAGATGCAGAGATTTTATTTAGGTTTTAGCCTAATATAGTAGCTAAAAATATTGAACTAGGAAGAACAAACCATAACCATGGAATCTAAGATCTCATGACTGACTTTTATCAAGACTGGAGTACAATCGGATACCTGTACATGTGGAGGAAATTGTATGTAAAAAGTATTAGAGAGCACTTTGGTTGTCCTCCAGTTCCTGAGGTTGGGTAAAAAAATCTGTGTCTTTGAACAATAGAGAAATGAATCTTTGGGCAGTGGTGGGCATTTTGACAATTTGTGGCAAAACTCTGAAGCGAGAACATTTAGAAATTAGGTCCAGATTGTATTGCTCTTGTCAGAAGTGCTGTGCATCCCATAATAATGAGTAGCAATTATGAGGACTTGCTGCTCAGATCATAAAGAGGTAACTCAGTCATGAGGTTTTGCATTGTTTGTTCTTAGACACAGAAATTGTAGTGTAGAGATCATTAAACTGAGAGACACAAGACTCTGCATGTTAATCCAACCAATTATTTGGGATTTACCTTCCTAAAAGAGTTTTATTTGCTGTGTTTACGCCAATTGTCTGACTAATTTCAGCTATTTAGTCATATCTGTATTTTCTCTAAAGTTTTAGAAAATTTTTAACTTTCATCCCATTATATACAGCTTTCACAATGATCATTTAAGGGCATTTTTTCATGGTTGACTGGTACAGACCATGAAATGTAATTGTATGTGCCCCTAAGCAAATAAGCAGATTACTTCCTTTTGGGAAAAAACTTCTCATCCATCTGTTTTCTTTCAGAGAGGGAGGTTCATTTTTTACATGTGAAGTAGCTGAGAGTAGGTCTGTTTGGATACCACTTGTCATGTGTTTGTTTGAGTTGTTCCAATTTTTGTGTCACTGAAAAGAATTCATCCTGAAATGTTACACATTTTGATACTGTTCTGTGCTCAGGTAGATGAGAACACCTTTGTACTGACTCAGGGCACGAGCCTGGATGAAAACTTGTAAAATGGGATGCAGGGAGTAGTTCTAGCAGTTCCAGTAGGAAGTTTTTATCCACCAAAATTTAGGTTATAAAAATTCAAAATAAAACACTACCACCTGTTGAATGAAATACCCTTTGAAATGAAGGAAGGAAGAAGGCCTGAAAGATGGAAGTCTAGAAAGCCAGTGCAATGCAAGAACCTTTTCTAGATCCACAAGTGAAAAAATTAATTACCTACAAACTGCTAAGCTCTCAGTTTAATATGTTGTAGGAGCACTTCCGAATTGGAAAACTTAGAAAGCAAATATGCCTAAGTAATGACCATGAATATCACATTGAACATTTTTAGGATATTTTTAGAGTCTCCTTAATCATTTTAAGCCTGTTTTAAATACAGTTAGGATGAAAAGTGATTCTAGAGGTCATCTATCAATTCACTTTTCCAACTTCCTAGTTCCCTTCCGAGTGTTTGCTCTGTTGACCTTCCCCTTGCTGAATATGCATCAGTTGGTTAAAAACCAAACTTTTGTCTGATTTTTAAAGATAGTATGGGAACATATTTGAGACTAATGTACAGTCATCTCCATGAGAAGTATTTTGACAGTAACTTGTCAGCTAGCTGGCTCTTTTTTCAGTTGAACAGCTTGTAGTGGTGAGCGTGTAAAGCACATGTTGTAAAAAGGGCAGAGAGTGGTATAGAACTGGTGGATCACTTACTCCTTGTTCATAGCACTGTCCTGAGGAATACTTTTTCTTTTTCGTCATATTAGAATGTATGATTTTCATGTAAACTGAAATTGGGGATTGGAAGGTAACAGATTGGGTCCTACCCCATAGGAGTACTTATTAGCATCTAGAAGGAGTTCCAGCCTCCTATTTCTGGAAGGAGGAGGGTATGAACAACATCCAGTTTGCATGTATGTTAGCCTGTCAAGTGAAAGACTGATATTTAAAGAAATACATTTTAGTTGTTTCATTCTTTTTGGTAGACTATGCAGAGTGGCTTGCAAATAGTAAATATATCAAAGAAATTGCTAAATGCAATTTTATAATTTATAAGGCACTGTATCAAGTAAACTCTGAAAGTATTGCATAGAAACAAAGGCTGAGAACTTGTATCATTCTGTATCCCTTTTAGGTGTGAAAACAATGTTGGTTCCAGCTATATTTGATACAGTAGCGAAGACATTGGGCCTGAGTCATCACATGACGGGTAGATATTCTGTTTTTGAAATCTGGAGGAAAGACATACTGGCTCATTGTTAAAACACAATTAATAAATGGATAAGAGTTTTTAATAGTATTGTAGTATTTAAATATCAATCAAATTGATATTTAAAGAAATGTTGTATAAAAAAATGTTATTTGTAATTCCAAATCAAGTGAAAAACAGAATACTGATGGCTTTTTCCTCCATCATTTGGTTTTTCCACTAGTCAGGTGCCCTCACCTTTCCAGGTACATGTCTCACTTAATTCTGACACAATTATTTTATTTTCAGCTACATAAAATAGCAAAATATTGTTTCTGCTGTTGCTGGGGTAGCAAGGCAGTAGGGTGCAGCATCCATAGAGAACTCACCTGAAGTTTCCTTAAAAACACATTTTGTAATATAATGTCCTCTTGAATGTTGTGTTACTTTTTTCATTCCTGCTGGGGCACCAAGCATATCCACCTCACTTAATGCATTAACATTTACCACTTGATTTTGCATTTGGCACATGTTATGTTTGTAGCTATTGCAGTCTGCTGGTAATGTTCTGAAATTAGGTATTGTTTATAGTTAATGTCTGCATAATTGTTTTACAATGACCTTCCTTCGGTGGGTCATTGTTGTGGAATATTACGAGGCACAACTTGGAATCCTTCCAGTGTCTGATAGTGAATGAGTTAATGGTTAGTTCATAGTAGATCTTGGTGTGAAAAATAAAGCTCTTCTTAGTAAGCCCTTTGCTTGTTTGGATGTTTATGTCTTGGTTTTTAGTGTTCAAAATTATTTTACACTACACTTTAGCTTTCTGCATGTGTACTTCTTAAATTTCCCCAAAATAATAATACTGTCCTTCTTATTTGAGCCCTCTGATAGTGGAGGAGGTATTATTACATTCTAACCAATTTTCAGTTTGTTCAGTATTTGTGAGTAGGTGGAGGGGAGAGTCATAAACTTCTCATTGATTCCCTCAAAGGCCTTCTAATGTCTTAGACCAAAAACTTTGACTTCAATAAATTTAGTGCATTTTCATTTCCCACTAGTTTACAAGTCATTGAATGGTACACAAACAGTTAGGAAAAAGACATTAGCTTAGTAGTTAATCTGGCAACAAGTGAAGAATGGGAAGAAGGGTGTTAGTTTTATGCAGTAGAACACTCCTTTCCAGAAATTCTGTAAATGCAATGGTATGCTCCAGTGTTCATATCAGGCTTTGACGTGATGGTGTATTTATGAAGGAGATAAGGCAGAGGTCAAAGATGCTGTTCTAGTCATAAGATGCAATCTCAGCAAATGGAGAGGGGAAAAAAGCTGAGTTTTGTTTCCTTTTTTCTTTTTTATTTTATTTTAACAAATGTTTGTATGCATAGATGTCAGAGTTTCTAAACCAATGCAGGTCAGTAAATAAATGAATTTAGGACAGCAAATAGTGTATTTGTAGTCAGGATTATCTTCATGCAACCATTTCAGAAATGGAATTTTAAAAGAGAAATGTTACTGAGTCATTTCCACACAGAATTTTTTATAAGAGCCCTAAAATCTAAACCACTTTCTTCCAAGTTACCTAATTTAATATGTTTATAGTATCACAATGAAGAGACTTTATAGGCAAGTAGAATGAATATTCCATGTACCTTTAGATGAGGTAGTAGATAGATGTCATAAACCTTGATAGTGCCAGGCTCACGCCAGTCAGCCTGCAGAGTCTTTGCTCTACAAGCCATCTTCCTTTTTATTTTACCTTACCTTTTAATTGCAGCCTGCGAACTGCAGATTTTTATTACTGGATAATGATACTGGGAACACTATTTTTCCCATTTTTATTTAGACTTATAACTGGGACTCTACTATTCACTATGCTACCAAACAGCAGTTCCAGCGTGTGAACTGATTATCTGCCTGTCGTATCTCTTGTTTGAAAAAAATTAATCTCCATGAGTGGCTGTTAATCCATGCACACGTTATAAATACATGTTCTAGATTGATTTCTCAGATTCTTTCTTTCCCTTACAGTTTTTTTTCCTGAAAAAAAAAATGTCCTGAAGGCATTAATGTATTGCAGAACTTTGGAAATAGAGTTTTAAATATAGTTATTGAATGCCTAATAAAGATATTTTTAAGTGAAGTGTTCTTGGGCTAAACAACAGGGAAATTATTTTGTGGCCATTTTCTCATTTTCTGTTTCTCTGCATATTTTTTCTCCAAAATGTCTGAAGACCAGATGTTCTTTTTGAGCAGGGCACCATGTATCCTTGAAAGTGGAGGCTGACATATTTTTTTATTCTTTGTTCAGCCTGCTTTATTCCCATGTTCCCAAACCCTACTGGGATAGATGCAGGGAACTAGAAACAGTGAATGAGACTGCCAACATACCATATGCTTCAATAATAAAAATATACTTTAAAATAGTAACTCTTGTGGTCCTGTTCTGAAGCCATATGCCAAGTTCTGCCTTTTGCAGAACTCGCAAACTGCCTAAGAAATGCGTGACACGACAGACTGAACTTGTATAGCGAATCAGTGTCATGATACTTAAGATAATTTTATGAACAGCAGGAACCTAAATCAGTTTGGTTTGTAGCTGATGTTTGAACCACACAACCTTAATGCATATGAGAGCTGTTGAATCCCCAGGACCATTGGGGTGAATCCATATACAGCATCTGATTTAATCCTTTACAAGTACAAACACAAAGACCTTTAGTAATCCATTTCTAACCACTTTTTAAGAAGTATTAAAAAATAAGTTTTTCATCCCTTTATTGACTCTTTTCATACCAATAGCAACATTTTTGTGTACAGAATAACATCTTTACCTCTTTTGATAAGGCAGCTCTACTTTCAGGTTAGGATATATGTGAATGAAAGAATTGAAAGTCTAAACATGGAAGGAGGAAAAATATACCAAAAAAAAAGAGGGGGACAAGGATTATCTGTGGTGGAGGAAGTTTTGAACTCTTCCTAGCAAAGGTGAAGCATATCTATTGATATTTAAGACTTTGCCTTCATTTTCTGTCTTTACTTCTCCACTTATATAACATCGGAAGTCACATCTGAATAATATATTTGTTTGTTTCTAAGACTGTAGTAACCTCATTTCAATATTTAAGTGCATTTTTCCCAGTATTGCTTTGTTTTATATAAGAGTATGAAATCTGTTTTCTCTTTGTAATTTGTGTTATGAGTAGTCCAATGCCATTTTCGTTTACCAGTGGATTGTTTACAGTATCCTTATATACTTATACATTTATATACGTACTTTAAAAATAGCTGCTTTATGTTACAGAGTGGTGCCAAAGTTGTCAGTCAAAGACATAGATAAGACACTTAGATATGGAAATACTGAAACAGCTCAGATGTACTTAGAAAACAAGTTCAGTCACTGCCTACGTGTAGTTAAGAAAGCTCGTAATTGGTGTGAAGTGAGATGGGCTTTATCAGCTTTAATGAAAAAAATCACCATTTTTGTATTAATTAAAAGAATGATACTGTTTTTCATAGAAGCTAATTGCTCTATTCTGCTGCTGCTGGAATTAGCTACCTGAAATACCACATTCAAATATGAAACTCAAAGGCTACACTGTTTTAATAATATGTGAAACTGTGATGTTTGTGAATATTTAGTGTTTTCTCCATACATGTATCAGCACATGTACATATAAAAACTTCACAAAATGCTACTTACTGGTACTAAATTACAGTGGATTACATGACATTATGAATATATTGCTTTCTTCATTGCTTCATAGAGCTCACATGTAAAGACATAAAATATTACTGTTAGGATAATTAACCAGGCTAATAATTGTCCTTTAGAAGCACTTTTGTCTTATTTGAGTTATAAAATAGTAATCTGGTCTGTTTTCAAAAACATTTCATCATTTCTGGATTAAAGCAAACCAGAGGGTTTTCGTCATGCCAAGAGAGAATTATGTGGTTTAAGTGGGAAACTGAGCACTGTAAGCTGGTTTCCAACATTAAGTGCAGCTTTTAGTACTGTGAGAACTGTATTTAAGAAGATTTGAATTTCTGCAGTAAATCTTCACTGGCTTCAAACTTCACTATCAAATGTTCCTGACATACTTGTTCATTTCCCACATCCTTATTGTAATTGCCAAATAGAACTAGTATGTTAATACCACAGATTGTATAGCAATCAGCTCATATCTATAGGATGAAATAATATTAGATATAGAAATAGTATAAAATGCAGATATTAAATTTTTTACATAGAAAAAAGGTAACATGATAATAGAAGCTAAAGTTAATACTGAGTGAATAATATTGTGAAGGTTTTGGAAGTTGTAAAACATGGAATTTGCCCACTTACAGCTTGATCCCTTTTAGGCAACAGATAATTTGAGAAGCTCCTTTCAGATTAGACTTGTGACTGGAGGGTAGTATGTAATTTAGTAATTAGATAAGAATTCTAGTAAACTCAAATTTGCTGACTCCTTGTCCATAATTCCAGTAATATATTTTTGCTTTCAAAATAAAGACTTTGTTCTGTATTGCTGAGCAAAACAAGCTAGTGACTAACAAAAAGACTACCTAATCTTTATTGATTTACAATATTGTCTTGTAATATGTCTGTCAAAGCAAGGAACATGTTGAAGAAGCTCTTATTTTTTTAATGGGTCAACAAGTGAATTGTTGCCTTCTTGTAATATTTTAAACTAAATCACAACCGTCTTTGGCAATATAACTGTTAACGTGTATTCACTCTACTTTGAGTTTCTCTTATTTTTTAAAAACTGCACTACTGTGGCTTTTTTTCTTGGCTATCTCATTAAACCATCCTCTCCCACAGGAATGGAGGATATATTGTGATTTCTATAACTTGAGTGTATGTTAAAAGCCCAGATTTCCAGATGGGTAGGCTGACAGGGTCTTCAGATTCCTGTTATTAGTTCTTGCTCTGTTTGCTTTTCCTCCTCAGCCTCACCTCACCTTTGGATCAAGTAGGCTCTCTTTTCTGTCAGGGTAGTATGGATGAAGGTGAAAAAGGATTTGAAGAAGTAGTCCACATGTAGCATTTCATTCTGCCCTATTGAGAACTCTCTTCTGTTCTCAGCAAGGTACTGCAGGTCCTGTGGAGTAAATGCAGTCCTTTCACTCTTACAAGACAGCATGCAGCTGGTGCCAGTTTGCTTCTTTTTAACGGCCATGTTGCAACAAACTGCTTACCATGAATGTTTCTCCTCCCACCACATTTATCCCTTGATGAACACTTTGAGATAAACTGTGTCATCTTTTTCTGGTCTGAATTACAAGGCCTCTATTTTATTTTCTGACCCCTGATAAGAACTCAGCTACTTTGGGTGTGGCGTAATTCCTTTTGTGCCTCTTTCCTCTCTTGTTCAAGGAAAGGAGTTTCTTTTGGCATTTTTTGAATCCCAGATAGATTCATAGCCCTTCTTCAAGGCTGAGGAGGATACAGTATATGACATTTAACATGTACCATTCTGAAGTGGCTGCAGAGTTCTTGTATA
This sequence comes from Corapipo altera, assembly GCF_003945725.1. Lineage (NCBI taxonomy): Eukaryota > Metazoa > Chordata > Aves > Passeriformes > Pipridae > Corapipo > Corapipo altera. The sequence continues at coordinate 4,742,947 of NW_020884928.1, forward strand.
GTGACAGATGAGTCGAGGACCTTTCCTTTAGTTCCTCTATATACAGCTCTCAAGGGGGGAAAAATCTGATACTCCTTCAAGTATTCTTTGGCTGTGTTCCAGTTGTTTGTCATTTTTTTAATGCCTTCTCTCATAGAAGATAATATGTAGCAGAGTAATCTCATATTCCACTGACCAGCACAAGAAAATAATTGTAAGCAGTCTGTACAGGATACTCCCATCACTGCTACAACCATGGGCCAGTGACCATCCAAACTATTGGTGCAAATGATCTCCCTGAAAACAAATGGGAGTTTTGAACTAGTCTTCATTGGCAATCTGCCTATTCAGAGCCAGACCTGTACTCCTTCAAACTACTTTTAGGTCAAATAGCATCAAATGCCTTAGGACAGACTTTGCAGGTTAGGGCTCTAGGATTTGACTTGCTTTGTTGCCATGGCATAATTCTGCAACTCTGTCCCTTTCCAGACAGACCCTTTACAATAGTCTGCCTAAATTGACAGTAGAATGTTGGTGAGTATTTTTAGAACAAGTAACTTCATGCCTCAGGAATCTCAATACCTATTCATTGGTACCTGAGAGGAAACAAGATCTATGGTCTTCCCATACCTGTTTGGTTCTTTATATGATGGTAATAATGGCCTCCTGATTCAGGTCTTAAGGACTCTCCTTTCCTTGATTTGATAATTATCTCCTAGAAAGACCTGCAATAAAGCTGTTATTTAATTTCAAACAATGCCCAAGTTCTATTTAATCTTCTCCATCTTGATGAGAATCAACAACTAGATTTTATATCACTGCAAGACTTTGAACCTTTTTTTACTTCTGTAGTGATGATAGCTTTCCCACTTGTGAACTGATGCCAGCCTATGTTAAATTTTACTCTTTGATTTACTTCTTAACCAGTCTCTACAAGTGAAACAGTATCTGACACCTTTAGGACACATAACCTCATTTGTATGTGTGGTGATACATGTGGCACTTCTGCTCCTTGCCTCGAAGTAAAGCTGCATTCAAATCTATTCTCAGTTAAGTGGGTTGTTCTATCTCAGGCTGTAAAGAGCATTTCCTCTATTCTGGCTTGGGAGCAGGATTCCCTCACCTTTAAAAAGACGAAACCTCTGTGTCCTCCGGGATACTGACATAGGATGTGGAGATTCATGTCAAATGAAAGATTACAGCCACAGGAGAAACTGAAGCTTCACATTCTTATTTCAGAGCATTATCCAGTTTGAAATGCATTCTGATCATGTGTGAAAGACTTATGCATCCGAATTATAATGATACAGTTACCTAGTACATCAGTAGGATTGTGTTAAGTGTCTTTACTCTTTCAAAAGATAATCTCCAAAGGAACCATACTGATATATAAAATCAAATTTCTTTTTGAACCAACTCCACAGTGAGATGCCCTGCCGGGCATCCAGTTTCAACAACCAGTTGTGAGACTCCATTTCCTCTGTAAAACTGAAATTGGCAGTGGATTCAAAAGTCAGCTGGAGAGATGGGAATCAGTTACAGAGATCCCATCAACCTTGTTTTCTTAGGAAACCATTTTGGAAAAGTTGATGCCTTTAAAGCCACTGATTATAGCATTGAAAAATACACAGTTTTCTCTGTAATACAAGACTGGAATAAATAAACTTCGGTCCTCCAGATCTGATTAAATTATAGCAAGTTAAAAAGTTGATAAATAATAAGTGTTTCTGTATTGTCTCTAGGCAAATTTTTAAGAAGAAAGTACAACAATATGTAATTCTTCCACGTATCACTCAACAGTGGTAGTGTAGAACTGTAAAGCAGTGAGTATGAGGGCTGATTTCATTATACAAGTCTTTCAGGGTACAATCTTTGTAAAAATTCATAACCAGGATTTCTGTGTGGCTTAACCATTATGTTCTGCTTTTGGTTTGTAGAATGAAAACTTCTGGTATGTTTTCACTAAAACTTATGAAGAGTATTTTTTGCCTCTAAGGGTAAACATGGGATCTTAAAATAACTGGTACTACTGATGAGAATAACTTTTCAAAGTAATATAAAATGACTTGTTTGTGTATCACAAAAGCCAACGAGTGAAACATGATTTTTGGGACATGTTGTACTCAGTATTGGAAATAATTATTGTAATTAACTGTTCATGGGATACCCTTGTATGGAACTTTCAATGCATGGGTTACATCAAAATACAATTCTTAGGGCTGGGATGGGGAATATATTTTGGCACATATGGTGAAATATCAGCTTGGGCAACTGAACTATGTTTTTGTTAGATGTTTGTCACGTTTTCAGCTTTATTACATGAAGGAGCTATGGTATTTTTCCCCCCTCAGATACAAATGTATGGACTAATTGAACTTTCAAAGGTTTATGAATAGTGTGAATGAATGATATGCTAAGTTAGAGGTTGTATGGGATTTGTATATAAAAAATTGAAATATTGCATTTTTAACTTTTTGTAAGACAACAGTCTCAGTGAAAATTTAAAATTATTTTGCGGATAAGAGGAGTGGGCTTTTTGGTCATCTCGCCAAGGCAGGTAACTTTTCTAAGTTTCCTTCTGAAACTACTCACTTAGAACATCAGTAAATCACATTTAATGAACAAGAAGTGGTAATATGTAATAACTTGGATACTGTACCATATTTAAAAGTTCAGTTGAAAGACACAGAGTTTTCAGTATTGGGCAATGCATTCAGTGACTTCATCTCTGAAGTTTTTCCTGTGTACACGTATGTGAACTGAAATAACTAAGGATCTGGAGGACCTGGAAAATTAAAATGCCAATGGAAATATACACTATTTGCAGTTGGACTGTCAAAAAAAATTGTTGGTAGTTGCAGAAAACTTACTTTAAAAAATCCATTTTGCATCACATGACACTGTAGAAAGTACTTTATTAACAAGATAATTTGCAGGGAGGGTAGGCAACCCAAATTATCGTCTTTATTCTTGTATTACATTAGGACTGTATGGAAAGATCTGCATATTCATAAACCAAAGTAGAAATATGGAGTTGACATTTGAAATTGTATGTGCAGTTGGAAGTTACTTTGGGTTTTATCCTTCCATGCCACTGGAAATTTTAATAGTTCTCTCTTGTTACATTGGCTCCGTGAGCTGCTAATTCATTAATAAGAACCTCCCATTATCCCTTCTTTAGAGTTAAATCCTGAATATTAAAATTGCTGATAATTTTGTTGTTAATAAGCTCTATATGCTATGGCATCAATTGTAAACTGAGAACTATTTGCATTAGTTTACTTTAATACACTGTGATAGTGAAATCTACTTCTGCTAGTATGTTTTGTATTCTAAGTTATTTAAGAGTTGATCACATATTATGAAATTTTACAGTCTATGTATGTAGCTTATATAATCACATATGACAGGGTGCGTGGTCAACAACTGCACAACTTCATACATCATCTGACATGAAACTTTCTTTTTATCTGAAAGTACTTTAAAGAAGTTTAGCACATATGTAAACTTGAAGATGCACTGTATTGGATACAAGTATTGGTTTTCTGTAGATGTTCTAGTTATTAATTTGTAAAATCACTGGAAAACTTTTCATTAAATAGTGGGTTTGTTCCAAATAAGTAATATTTATGGATCTTTAAAATTGCATTATTATGATACTGAATTACTATAAAAATCTAGTGTTTCTATTTTCAGTATGCAAAGCAAGGAATTTTCAAGTTGTTCTCACCAGGAGAGATTACCAAGATGAAGGGATTCCTCCCAGATTGGTTTCTTCCATATGCTTTTTCACTTGGGGCTCTCAAGTTCGGGATGATTGGAATTGTAGTTTCCAATTAGCTTTTGTGCTACAACATCTGCATGAAAATACTTGCATAAAATTTGTCTAGAAGTTTGTGACATAATTTTTAACATATTTCTTGATCATTTTATGTCACTATCAGCAAAATTGCCAAATTACCTTAATTTTTTTCCTGTTGTGTTTAAATTTTCATTAATTTAGGTTCCAGTCAGGTGTAGTATGGTTTAGTAATCTGTATCTGAAGTAAGAACATTCTGAAGGTTTTCTTCTTTCCCCCCTCCATAGGATATGGCCCTTGTTGCTCCTGAAGCGCCTTCAGAACAAGCTAGAAGGGTTTTCCAGACATATGACCCTGAGGGTAAGGGCTCTACTTCTTGCTGAAATAAGATTTTTAATACAAATGTACTCATTAAGAAAGGAATTAAATGCTGAGTACTTAAGAAATGTCCAATACAGTAGTCAGTCTGTAAGTGACATTGAGTGAGCACCCTGGTCTAGTGGAAGGTGCCCATGGCAGGGGGTTGGAACTAAATGATCTTTAAGGTCCCTTCCAGTCCAAACCATTCCATGATACTATGAAGAAATTCTCTGAGACTTCTAAAGTAAGGGAAGTTGTGCAATAGGAATTAGAGTTCTTAAACATACATTTTTTAACCTTGTAATGTTCTTTGTAATTAGCATAAAGTTAAATATAATTTGATTTCTCCTTCGTTACACTTTCATAACACAACTGATCTGATATGATTCATTCTTCATGAGATTTTGTTCTTGAATGTGTATGACATACACGAGAATTTTCTCATGGTTTGGAAAACAGAGGATATCTCACATTCAGGTACTATTTTATCTAATCAAAAGGGAAAAAATATACAGTTATTATCCCTAGGTATTTAGTGGAGGTGAAGATTACTATACAAGATTGAATTCTTAGCAAGTATTAAGCTCCCAAGTGTATGAATGATAAACCCACAGTTTCTGTATTGCACTCTATTGGGTCAAATAAAGTGGGAGAGAAGTGTTTGAAAACTGTGTTCCCTCTAGAACCCCACGTTTGGTTGTAAATTTTATAGATGTGGTATTTGTATTTTTGAGTGAAATTTTTACTCCTGGAAAGCGTTGTGTTTCTTTTCCTCACAAGAATCTTTACTGTTTCTTCAGATAATGGTTTTATACCAGACACTCTGCTAGAAGATGTAATGAAGGCTCTGGACCTTGTTTCAGATCCTGAATAGTAAGTATAATAAAATTTAAATATACAGAAATATCAATTAACCACATTAATTATAATTTAGGCCTTTTTTTCTGGATTCAGTTAACCATATATTTATTATAATTTCAGGTTGGGTTTTTTTTTTTTTCATAATTCAGATTTTTTCTTCCTATCTTGCATTCTGGGAACAGAATGTTATTTTGAAGTGTTTAAGTCAGCTTTAAATTAAATGGGAGGAATGAAAATTAAGATATCTCTACGTTTGGTAGTGATAACTAGAAACCAAAAACCCCTCAGACCTATTGCATTAGTATATATTGAGGAGATCGTCATGAATATATTTCTGTATGTTAATGAGGGTGAAACTGTGTGACAGGAGAGCCAAACAATCAAGGTATTCAGAGGCAGATTTGCATTATATTACCATTGGATCTGTTTACAGAGTTTGTAGCTGAAACTGTTTCAGTTACACTTCTGTTTCCACCACCATTCAGGTCCTTGTGGTGTTTATAATTGTAATATGTTTCCAGAAATGACACATTGATTCCTAGGATTAGAGTTAAAACTCTCAAATTAAAAAGGTAACTTATTTTGAATCTAATGTGGACAGACAGGACTAACATTAAGTGACAACAGCTGTCTTTTGGTGTCAAAACTTACCATGTTTTGCCACTAAATGCTTAACCCAGAAAGATGAGTTACATACTTGAACTTTGATGCTTCTGCCCTTTTGTAAACAGGTGGCCTAGTTTAGTTGGGACTAAACCGGTTGTTCTGCAGAATGGCTGTGGAGACTGCAAGTTTACTTAACAGAGCCATCTGAAATGTGATTGATGCCATTTTCTCTCCTTTCAAATGTTAAAGTATAATGAAGTTTACTGAGCTGTTCTCTGGAGGATAGAAGTGAAAATTGAAATAAAGAGATACCATGAAACTAAACCAAAAGGAAGTACAAGAGAAAAGGTTCACATTCATGTTATGACAATAAGTGGTGAAATCTGCAGAAGATATTTTTTTAAAGGGAGGGAAAGAAAAAAGGCATAGTTTAATAGGTCTGAAAAGCTTTCTTTTGGCCTTTTTGTTCAGCTGTCTCAATAAATCTTCAGAAAACCTCTTTCCTCATTTAGCATTGTTTCCACTTGACTGTGTGGCTTTTAGGTTATTTGTAGCATAGACCTGTCCTATGTTATTGTGCATAGTACATCAAATATAAATTGACATAGGAAGACTCAGTCAGAATATTGATACTTGATATGACTATAGCTATACTGAAAAGCCATGATCAAACCATGAAATATGCAGCCTTGAATCATCTCCTCTCACATAAATGTATTGCCTAATATTACTGTCTTGAGGACCTGCTCTGTTCTGGTCCTAGATGTCCTATCTGTTTAATGTGGAAAACTAGTATAAATCACACATTTCAAATTCCATACAGACTTCTCTGTTTGTTTTTTGATTTTTTTTGTTTGTTTGTTTGTTTTAAAATAAAATTAAAGGCCTTGCCTCTAAGTATACTATTTACATTTCTGATAGTCTAATTCAAGGTGTTAAGCTTCTCAGAATCTCAGGATGTATATGGTCAGGCCTGCTTAGAGTTTTAGAACTGCAGAGGGGAAAACTCTGTAGAGTAGATCTGAATTAGCAGGGCGGATTATTCAATACTGAATGCCATTGCATGGGATTTTAGTAAAATCTTCTAGTCTTTATTTACTGAGAATCCAGCTGTCTCGTTTTGCCTTTTTGTTTCTAAAAATCATTTGATGCCCTTCAGGGCACCAATTTCAGTACATCTATCAATCTAGGTTTAGCTTGTTTAAAACATTTTACACTGTCTCTGTATTTGACCAATGGTGGAGGCTTTTGTCCCCACACACTTCCCAGCCAGAAGAGTACAAAGGCCATCGGTATCATCACCCCAACATTCATAACCTGTTCGGTTCAGGTGCCTGAGGAGACTGAGGCACAAACACGTGTGTTTGTAGCTCTGCTGCAATACCAGTAGCACTGAACAGCATCAGCAATTTGCTGAATGAAAAAGCTTCAGCTGAAACATATCACAGTCAAAGTTTATTAAATCTTCCCTCCTGCTTAATTGATTGAATTTTGTACACTGACCACACTTAAAAACTTAAAATGGTTCTGTATCTTTAAACAGTTCTTGTATTTCATCAGTGAGTATATAGCTTGCTTTAATTTTATTACATGATTTTAAGTGCATTTTCAAAATGAACTGCCATGGTTCTGTTTACAAACACAAATGTTTTTACAACTGTTACAGCGTTTGAAGAATTTGAGCAGGTTTCAAACAACCACTGAAACATCCAAAATTTTATACTTTGAGAGCAGGGAGAATGAGGAATAGAAGGATTGAAGTCCAGTATCTTGCAAATCCTCTGTTGCAGTTTCACTTGAGTAGTAAATTTTTTTAAGATATTAAATTAACAGCTTATAGGATATCATGTTCAATTTCATGGATTTTAAAATTCCTCTTCCAAGGACCTTAACAGAGCCACTCTCTTAAGATTTGCATAATGTATTCTGTGTGTATGAAGGGAGAAACAAAAATAAGCCAAATCATTTACTACTAGTGCTGTGGTAGGACCAAGAAAGGAAGTTACTTGAAAATGAAGGCACATAAGTGGTTATCTAAAGGATAAAATACTTCCACACAACAATCAAAAATACTTTAGAAATTATACCTTCTGCCTGCAGCCCCCAGCAAAAGGCACCTTTTGGCAGTTAGAGACCTAAGTGGTAAAAGAGGGATCTATGAGAAGCTAAGTGTGTCTTCTGAAAGGAAAATGTAGTGCCTACATGGAAAAAATAGGGAAGAATCTGGATTTATGAAATGTTAAATGTAAAATACAAAGTAAAGCAGAGTTAAAAATCTTCTGAAGACTAATCTACAAAGTTATAAAATAATAAAGTTATAAAAACTAATAGTATTCAAATGAGTCAATCAGAACCAGGAGACTTGCAAGAAGTCTGTAGTTCAGATAGATGATCCCCAGTGTGTAAAAGTATTCAAAATTAGTTAGACAAGTGTAGTGAGTTCTTCATATTCCCTGGGGAAGATGCTAGGGAGCCATTTGCATCCTCATTGGGGAAGATTACAGAGAGGTTTCCACACTTCAGCCTTTTTATGAGTAGTCAGAGTAATTAAGATTCTGAAATGTCAAGACAGTAAAAAAAACCCAAAATCCTGAAGAAACATCAGAATGAAATTGCTGAATTATTTTAGGTTACATACCACTGTGAACTCTGCTGGTACCAAACAGTATCAGAATAAGAAGTGACAAATGGAGAATAGCACTTAGAAAAAGATTAGAAGGCCAGTCTGGGGAAAATTCACGTGGAAATATTTCATGTGTAAACATGGAATAGGAAGGAAGGTTTTTTTGTAGATACAGAATTAATTAAAGAAAAAAAATAACAATTTTTCATAGTGGAGGGAGATCATTAGAGGAATTTTACAGGACTTTGTGTTACATCTGTGAAGTTTATTGTGGCACCAGTGAGGATATGACAGTAGGGATTTGTATGATAGTTTGCTGCTGATACAAAAGTGTTCAAGATGTTAAAAAAAATATATATGAGAGCAGTAGAACTTACTAGAAGGTACAGTAACAGAGAAGTCTCACTACAGTAAATGTAAATTGTTTTATCCCCTGAGCAACAATCTCGATTTTACATACGCATTGTTGGCCTGTGAACTAGATATTACTGGTCAGGAAACAGATCTTAGGTTTAAACTGATTGTGATAGACAGACATATGGAGTAGGATTTCTAGGAATTATGCCATTATATACATGTGTGACGTTTCACTCCATCTTAAAAAAAGAATATTGTAGATGAGTATCAGGAAGGCAGCAAGGCTTATTAAACATACAGAGTGCCAAGGACGTACAGTGTACAAGGGAAAACTAGGTTAGGACTGTTTGACCTGGAAAAGATAGATGACCATTGGCACAGTAAATAGGGAATGATCGTTACTTGCTTCACACAATACAAAAAAAGAGGTGTCAAACTGAGTTATCAGGTGACAGGTTCAAAACAGAGAAGATACTTATTTCCATAATCTACAACTCAATTTGAATTTTCTGAGTAGAGTTTAATAAGTGCCAGAAGTATATGCGGATTCATAGCCAGTTAGGCACAAGCATGGAAAGAAAAATATGTATCTTTGTGTTTTAGATACTGCCTGTCACTGAAGATGTCTTTGAGCAGCAGACTGCTGGAAATGGGGAGGGTAAACTAAGGATGTGTGTTTGCCCTGTTGTACTCTTGTCGTAAGCACCCACTACTGAGCAGTGTCAGAAACAGGACACTGGGCAAGGCGCTCTGTTGGTTTGACCCAGTGAGGACGTTCTTGTGTACGGTACAACTTGTAACTTAGGCAAAAGGCCGGGTAGATGCAAATAGATGTGATCTCATGCCTGTAGAAATATATTGCTTAAATAGAAATATAGAGTTATAATTGGTATTCATTTGTAGGGACCTGGAATTATGCCATAGTTGTGTAGTAAGGCTTTTGGATTAATATTGTTAGTATTTCCATTGTTTGTTGGTTCTGGCTTCTTTGATATCAAGTATGCGATGTAAATATGAAATGTATCTGGTAAATTTGAATTTATTTCAGTGTTCTTAGAAAATCCTGGAAGTTTTTCAAATCTCTGTTTAAAAACAGGTTGTTTGGCAGTTACAGAGCTGTTTTTGAAAGATGACTGGTTTTTGTATCTTTAAAGAATGTTTACAAGACAGCAAAATGCCTTTTGGGCTGTAAACCTGGTTTTAGATTATATGGGTTTCAAATTATTTTACCAAATATGGCGGTCCTTCAGAATTATCACTTATTTAATTTAAAATAACAGATTACTTTTATTTAAAAATAACCATGTTTTGGCAACTTGCATGCCATTCTGGTGCAGTTGTCACTTACCATTAAAAATAGAATAGTATTGCTATACTTGGCAGTAAGTACTGTGGTAGCACAGCATAACTTAGTCATGCAAGAATAAAAGTGTCTTACTCATACTTTTATATTCAATGTTTTTGTCTTAGTGTAAACCTCATGAAGACCAAATTAGACCCAGAAGGACTGGGCATCATATTGCTGGGTCCCTTTCTGCAAGAATTTTTCCCTGAGCAGGTAACCAATATAGTTTTATTGCTGAAGAGCACTGTCTATTCTGTTTGTCTTTGAGATTCATTAAACACTTTAATCAATATCACAAGAGTTATTTTTAATAAGTATTCCATTCCTTTGGCACAACTGACCAGCAAATAACTTCTGTATTACACAACAAATGGTAGACTTCTGTTTTGCATAACATGGCCACGATTTTGTCAGCTTTACACTGGAAGGAAACTCCATTATAGTGACAAGTTCTAAATTTATCTTCAAGAAATACATAATCATTTTGCATATGGAATTGAACTGGTTTCCTACTCAGAAAGTTCATCTGAGTTTGTTTTTTCTGAGAATAAATTACCTCAATGTTTACAATAATCAATATTACAGATGTTGCTAGCAAATGGAAAAAGGTTACAAACATATTTATAACTATTTTTATGTATGTCTCTAATAGTGTGAAGTTGGTGACAGTTTAACAAAAAGTAATGATAGATTTATGTTTAGCATATGTGGAAGTCAGTATCTGCCAGGGTAATCGAAAATTATTTTCAAATTCTGTGTGTTCCATATATTCATTGAGACAGCACCACCACTGAGACACATGTGTTAACTTAGCACTGCTGTCCCAGAGGGTGGGTGAGCAGTGGAACAGGCTCAGGAACTGGGGAAGTGGTTACAGCACCAAGCCTGACAGAGTTCAAGAAGGACAATGTTCTCAGGCACATGGTGTGATTCTTGAGGTGTCCTGCACAGTACCAGGAGTTGGACTCGATGATCCTGATGGGTCCCTTCCAACTCAGCATACTGTGATTCTATTATTCCTCTTCTCCGTTTGCCCTGGATCACATTTTCCTGCCCTTACGCTGCCTCCGTCCTGCCACAAGGAGCGTCTTTGTACAGATATGTGGTAAACCAGAAGAGGGAGCTGGTCGGAATAAGAGCTCTCTATGCAGGTTTATGGAGGCTTGTTCCACGGCCATGCAAATGCTCCTGAGAGAAGTACTTCTTTGGAGGCTTTTGTAGCCTAACATGTCATTGAAACTATGTGACCTAATTTTTACAACCCAGGAAATGTGAAACTAATATTTTTTAATGCCTGCAGCAAGACTCTTTTTGTTGAAGGTTGTACAGCACCATTTGGGTGTAGCGTTCTGTACTATGAAACAGCCTGGTCATTTAGAAGACACTAGAACTGTGCTACCAAAGATGGTAGGGACTGAGTATATCATTAAGAGGTTATTCATCATCCAGAGGAAAGAGAAGGAGTTAGTGTTCATTTTCCTCTGGACTTTTAGAATTATATCTGCATTGTATATTTACCAGCTGTTTCTTGTTCCTTTCATTTGTTTATCCAGAAGTGGAAATATATGTACAATTAAATATAGTTTTGTTCTAAAAATTATATTACACTTGCAAATCTGGAAGACTCCACTGCTTAATTTTAGGCCTCAGATGCTTAGAATGAAGTTCAGAAAGCCAAGCACATCCTCCATAATTGTGCCTAAACTGTCCACTAGCTAGAGAGTTGGTGGGGCAACTCTTTACCTGCTGTGTGGTTGAGCCTCCAAGTCAATGCCTGTCTGTCAAGTGCTAATTCCCTGCTTTGTGTGATTTCCCACCAGTTTTGCCTGTGCTGCTAAACCTTTGCTGGCTCCAGCACAAAATATGGAAAGTGTTACTGCCTTGAGAGTACAGTTTGAACCATCAGGTGTTTCGGACTGGAACCTGCCAGTTCCGTTACTGAATGCTGAGGGCATAGATACAATATCCAGTCCTTCTGTGCTCTGTGGATCAGGTAGCAGTAGCCCTTACCCATACTGACACCTTGTTCAGAATTCTTTCTGAAAGTGAAATTCTACAGAAATGAAGATTAATATCTTTCTTTAAAATACTGTGAGTAAATAGCAGATACCAGTTATAATTGGAATTGTTGTGTTCCCCTTTATACAATATTTGACCATGTAGCTAGTGCTCGGGAGATCCAGATTCAATTCTTTCTTTGTTGAGAATATTCAAACCCTTATTCTTACTCTCCTAGAAAGTACTAAACTCCACCTCAAAAGCAGGAAGGTATCTTAGCTTTCCTTCTCAAAGCTGCTGGCTTAGAAGAAATTTATTCAAAGCTGTTCAGCTATTCCTGAGAGAGCAAGCCTGACTCTTTACTGCTTAGGGCAGTCACCTGAAAAGGGGAATTCCTGGATTCCCCAGTAGCCTTTTTTGGGGGGGAACAATAACTGCACAAAATTCTTAATATCCAGGGGACAGGAAGTGGAAAACAGAATTTCTTTTCCCTCAGGATGAGCATAACTTCCTCAGGGAAAAGAGTGAGTGTCCTCTTTCCTTCCCAGCAAAGCTTAATTTTACTTACCTCTGTGAAGCAACTTCTGTAAGCAGAGTTACCACTTAACCTTCCTTTTACTACCCTCCCTCCACTGAATAACGAGTTTCTTTGAGAGACCCATACACTGATAGTTTGTGAATCACTCAAGAATAGAAAAATGAATGAGGGCTTTTTGTAATCTGATGGATGTACTGTAACCTGAGCAGATCTATTCTCATTCCAGCCTTTACCTCCATGTGCTTAAAAAAGGGATAAGCTTTTGTTTGAAACCTGGTCCAGTAGGCATAAAAGAGATTATACTACACCTGGTTTGTGGTTCCTGGTGCAGTTAAATCCAAAGCTTTTCAGTCCTTTTAGGATTAAAGCATTAGATCAACAACTGCAGTACATTTGCTGTTAGAACTCACCTGAACGGGTGTCTTCAAAATTAGTTTACTCAAGCGGGCATGGGTGTAAATTACTTTTTTGCTCTCAAATGGAGGGCCAGAGATTGGATCTGGTCCTTAGTAAAAAACTTCATTGAAACAGTCGTAAATACACCTGAACATGACTACTGCATAAGGTATCTGACATGAAAAATCAGGACAGCTTCTACATGGTCAGTACTGAAATTAAATTTCAAAGTTGCCCTTGGGGGCATTACCCTTTGGTTTACTGACATCTGTTCTTTTTATTTCTGATGAGAAAGGTGAAATTAACAACCTTTTCAACATTGCCACTGAAAAGAAACTGTACTGTTTTACAGTTTCCTTGAGTCTTCCTGCTTGAACTCATCTATCTAGTTGTAAAGAGAGGAGACTTAAAGCACAATGTATGTGTCCCATGAAATTAAGTGTCTTCTTTCTACTAGGACTCCAGGGTTTCAGAGTCATTCACTGTTTACCATTACAATGGACTGAAGCAATCTAACTACAATGAAAAGGTATGATTTACAATTAAGCCCTGATAACAGTTGCTGTGCAAAACTGAATATAGTTACAGGCAAAACACTCTAACTTGAAACAGACTTTTTACAAAACTGTTATTTTGATAATTTTCTTCCAAAGTGATGCATTTGGAATTGGGAACTGCTTTGTACCCTTGATGATGTTTGAGCTAGTATACTTGAGCTAGCATATCACTTGGCCAGAACACATCTCTTAAGCTCTGTGTTTTGAAAAGGGCACTTACCTATCAGAAGGGGATCTGAACTGTAAGGGACAATTGAGACGTAATATACACAAAGTGCAACTTCTATAAGTAACCCTACATGTAAATTAAGATGTTTGGAATTTTCTATGAAATATTTTAGTAGTCCAGACTTGCATCAAAAATCAGTATTTTTTGGAACCACTTAGTGGGAGGACAAAAATTACCTGTTTAATTTTCAACTTTCATGAAAGGAGGGGTATATGTGACACACCATGACTGCTTCTAAGTTAGTTCCTGAAGTAGAATTGAGGGTAAAAGATTGTGAGGCATTAGTAGACATAAGAAAAAAATTACTTCAAGCAAAAAAGACTCTTTGAGAAAATGTATGTACTCAGTCTTTGGAATAGCTTTAGTTAAGTCCTTAAAACTACTCCTGTGAAATCTCCAGTAGTTTCATACCCCAAAATGTAGGCAGAAGCATTCAAAGATTAAGGGTTTTCAATTTCAAACTTCCGTTTCATAAAAAAAAATAAAATATGTAAAACTTCACAGATTTGATTTTTCTAGTAAGAAAAAATGTGTATTGTAACAACTCTCCTCCCAACGTGATGGAAAGAGTCACCTTATCTTAGAGTTTCTAAGCAGGCTGACGTAATGGGGTTTATTTTGACAGGTCATGTATGTAGAAGGCACAGCAGTTGTTATGGGATTTGAAGAACCAATGCTGCAGACCGACGACACTCCTGTGAAACGCTGCTTGCAAACCAAATGGCCATATATAGAACTGCTCTGGACCACAGATCGATCTCCTTCCCTAAACTGATATGTTACCCATAAAGAACATACTGCTATCGGATCCTCGAGTGGGGATGCAGGAGTTGGTATTTGCTTGGAAGTGGTATACTTTGTGTGGAGTTATACACTGGTATCATTGATGAATTGTAAATAATGATTACAAACACTTTTTCAGTGTTAATTGGAATATTTAATTTTTTAATCAGATTTATTTCTATTATAATAGTTTGTCTTTTTTGGCCACTGTAGTACTGTTAATGTGAGTTATCCTAAAAAAAAAGCCTTCTTATAAAGTCTTACCATTTGCCATCTCATGAAGATTTGAAAAATTCTGATATTGCAGAATCTGCATATTAGATGTCAGATCTTCAAAACATAAAACATATTCAGCTTTCTCAGAATCATATAGGCATGTTTTATTATTTAATTTATACTAGCTTACATTACAGTACCATAATATGTGGACTAGACTGGCCTTTGCACTGGATATGTTTTAATGAGTTTAAATTTTCTGCAGTTTTTCCTAAAATCTAATTTTACCTAAAGAGCTTGCACAATGTGACATAAATATGATACATTTTTAGGAATAAGTATAATTCTAAATACTCTTTCTTGGCAGTTGTATATTACTGTGGCTTAGTTATTGGGCATGTTAAAAGTGAAGAGAAATTCTGAGAAAAAAATAGATGTATTAATATTTATTTGAATTTGTATAAAAGAAATGTAAAAACAGCTGAAAGAATTTCTTGTTCTATAAACTATTCAAATTTATAATATTGCCAAATACCTCTTAATTTGTCCAGACAGCAGTGTAAGCCAGCGTTACTGTATGTGTTAAGTGCATGAGAACATCTGGTATTACATTATTATATTCCTTTATTTATTATCAACTTCTTAGCCCTAAAATAAAATCTTTTCCTTGAATCATATATTATTTAAAGTTTGGTTTAATTGGACTTGTTTGCTGCATCTCTGAGATTATGAAAAGGGACCACAGGTTTAGAAATGTCAGCTTTCAGTGTGCATACATCTCGGGGGGGAGGGGGAGGGAACCCACACCAAAAGGTGATTTCCTAACTTCAGAAATTACCGTGACCATTATTTAATGTAAACTGACAACAGAGTATCTTAACTTTTTTTTCAGATTTCTTTTTCTGAAAAAAACAATTCCTTTGCAGATAACAATAATTTGAGAAGATTCCTTAATTCATCTTAGGACTTACTTTGAACACAAGTTTCCTGTCTTGTGGTGTGGGCCTGATGTGAAAAGGCTTGTGCAACAGTGGTAGTACTACTCAAATTATGGATAATAAATGAAGATAATCTGCTTGGCAAGTGTGAAACTTTGCTTTTCAGTAAATACTCAACTTGATAGGTATTCCCTTTAAGTGGTTTTGCACATTTAAGATATGTCTTTAGGCAGGCTTGTACTGATGCCTTGGAAGGTGAAAATTCACTTTTCTTGCTCTTTCTCCTGAATTCTGTTGTCTCTCTTGGCTTGTGCAAGAATATCTCACACCAGAGTTTGCACTTAATCATAACTTGATTGTTAGAATAAACATCCTTTTTTTTTCTAGTCCACTGTCAGATAAAATTTATGTTCTGTCTCACAGGAAAAAAAAATTAGAAGCCCTGGTGATGTGAGATCTGTGTATAAGCATTACTCTGGATTAAAACTTCTGCTGTACTCCAGAGAAATTTAGCTGATGATGGTGTGGTATAAGACCCCTTTTTCCTGTATCCCTTTTCCTTCATACTGCCTAGTTGTTAGAGACCTGGCTTCTTATTTTTGGACTACAGTGGCTAACCAGCTAATCTGAGAGCCTCTGCCAAGTGAACCTTTCTGTCCTTTCTTCCCTGATAAACAAGATGGGAGAGCTTCTGCCTTTATGAAAATTCACCTTTTTCCCCTAAGAGTGTGGTTATTTAAATGGCAGACTTATATAATATGTGGGATATTAATGTTTGGTAATTTAGATTTGTTTTCATAGAAAAATGACCAGAAACCTAAATAATTTTCAGAAGGTGATGTGCTCCAGGTGCTACTTATGTATATGTGTATATATTGCAGTTTGCAACTGAGGCCTAGTCAATAAATAAGACCAGAGCATTCTATGGGATTAAATACATGCTTTAACTTATCAGAGCAAATTGATTGTGCTAAATGTAAGAAAGCACATGAACTAAATATGCAGTTAAATTACATTTTGATTAATACTCTAGGTGAATGATTTTTTTTCATATTGCACAGTGGTTCAATTTTAGAGGAACCTTCAGTATCTTCTGGGAAACAGCTGGTGTCCCAGCTGGCAACATGGTACAGTTAGCAGGACGTTGGACAGGTGGCTCTTTGCTTTAAATTCACTTTCATAATAAAATGATGAGGGGAGAAAAAAGGGTCCTGGGGTCAACTGCTGGCTAAAAGGTAAAAGAAATTATTCCCACTTGAATGTATACTGAGGTTCACAGTCAAGATACTCTAAATAAATTACCTCAATAAATAATGGAAAGCCTACTTTCAGTGCATCATATTAGCCCAGGTGAGTTATATTTGAAGGCTGAAGGCTAACAAATACGTATTTGCTTTGTTAAAGTCTGAACTGTTCAAGGTAAGCAGCCAAATCCAAATACCCGTGTTATAGTCCACACAAAGAGCCCTTTAAAGCAGGGAATCACTTAAATACTGGCTGGGCATTTTGGTTTCTGGATAGTTTTTATCCTTCAGATATAATTTCTGCTTATCTGGTCCATCTGTATGCTTTTTTATTCTCTCCTGTGAGTATGAGTTTAGGGCAAAGAAGAGATCTCTTGAAAAAAAATTTTCTGTAATCTATATGCTTTGATTGATAGAAGATGTAGTCTGCTCTCTCTAAAATTAGCTTTAATGCTTTTCACATATTAATTACTCTGCAAAGATTTTAAACTGGGGCAATGTTCACAAAGGTAAGGTTCCAAACAGAAAGCTGAACGTCTTCTGTTGGCATGTCATCCTGAATTCGGATCCCACGAGCTCCTTCTGTTTGTAGACCATGGTCACATCCTTGTTTTATCCTCTTGCTTTAAGACAGGATAATAAGTACAAAATACTGTCTTTTTGTAATGGCACCAGCCTATAGAGACAAAACTAGGAAACAAAGAAAAGGTAAGTTTTTTTATGGAATTTGGATACTTCAGCTTCTGTATTGCCATGTTTTGAAAAGATTTAGAAAATTGTCAATGATTTTGATAAGATTCAACTTAAAAGCCCCTATGATTCTTTGAAATACTTGCTCTTCCTCTGCTAGCAGGAACATTCCTAAATAATGGCATAAAAAACATTAAAGCTCTGATAATAGAGTCTTCTATGAAATATTTATGTTTAAGTTTTGCTTGAGCAAAAATTTTCATAGAAGATTTGACTGATCTGTTTTTAAGATTGGAAAGATCATAATGACATATTAACTTCACCAACTGCACATAATCTAAGCTGTAGAAATCCACACCATGAATCTTACATTTCTTTGCCTAAATTGTTTGGTCCCACATCTCGCTTTCCAGTTATTCTGTAAGATAGATAATGACTTTTGGACTCTTAGCTAAATGGTCATAAAAATGCTTTCTGTTCTGGCTTCAGGTCTGGTGCTAGAGCCTGTTAAGACTTTTTAGTTTGATATTCAAAGCAATTAATGTATCTTTTAGGCCACAGGTATGCTGAAGTCCAAGCTTAGTCTACCAATAACTGGAGCAGTTGCTTACCCTTGAAGTAGTGCAGATCAGTGTCCACTCCAAACATTTCTAAAGTCTGAGGAAACCAAGTTGTGGAATAAAGTTCCAGTGATCAGAACAGGTCCAGGTTATTTAGAGAAATGCTGCAAATCCTTAAAAAAACAAAAAATACTATTCTTTTTATTTCTCTCTTTGATTTAGAATATCCTACACTCATATATCTCTTCTTTCTATGAAGGGAGAGGGGAGAAAAAAAAGGAAAAAAGGGGTAAGGGGAGGGAGACTGCTCTATGTTAATATTTTAGAGGTAACAGGATCTTGAAAGCGATTTCCTTCTTTTCATTCTGCTCTGCCCTCCATACGGATTTTAGTACTTTTAGCCACTTGAAGCACTTTTTTCCTCTTTTAGCTCAAACCAACCAGGTTAGATGGCATATTTTTCTAGCTATGCCCCTTTGGCTTAGTGGGAATACTCACCTATTTCCTATTGTGCTCATTACTGAATTTTAACTCTGTTTTGGATATATCTTACAAGATGGCTACAGTACCTGAGTGCCACAGGTCTGGAGTGCAATCTGAGCAGTGCTCCAAGCCCCAGAAACTTCCTTTGTGACACTCAGCCCTTAACTGTTGTTGTGCTGAAAAATAACAAGGCATTATTATTAGCATAAGGCAACACAACTTTTAAATGTCTTCAATTGCCTTAAAGTTGCATGATTTTTAAGAGTAGGTTTTAGTCCTACAAGTGATTGAGGTCCTTCTGAATTTATTACTGGTGCTTAGATCTCGAAGAGATACTTGTTCCATATAAGAGTGAAATAGCATCAATGGTGGTTTCACTGCAATGGCAAAAGTAAATTTCATATAACTGTAAGGCAAGTAGAATTAAAGAATATTACAAGCCTGTGGGGACAGCTAAGGGTCACACAGTTAATGCTGGAAATAAACACACAGTTCTATTTTTGTGAAAAGGAATGTTAGTCTTATCTGAACAATCTTACCATAAAGCACTTAAAATAAAACAAACACAGAAGAAACCAGAACCTCACAACAAAACTACTCACAGCTGCTTTCATAGGTATGGTCTACTGTAACATGTTTATAAATGGGTTCTCTGTCCTTCTGATCTTTCGCTGGTATTGTTTTGGACACATCTGTGTTTTAAATGATGAAAAACAATTCTTTTTTCCAAGTTGATTACTTGGAAAATAAAATGTTTCTCCTTTTCTTCCTAGCTTTGAGTTGGCCAGGAAAAATACAAATCATGCTGTCGCCTCAAGATGTGGATGTGACACCCCATTTAGCTTTGTAGGGGAAGGGAGCATTTCAGGCAGTCAGGGATTTTTTATATATTCTTAAACAGTTAAAACTCAATATTGTGGGGCTTGCAGGGGGCCGAACAACTCAGGACAGGAGTTATACAGCCTCATCGGTTTTAATTACTTTTATGAAGAAATCACAAGAGGAGCTTTCTAAAAGTGCCTTTGTATACCACGTGCAATGTACTAGTATTGGTTATTTCTGCGGCAGAAGAGTCATGACACCTGCTCCTGCTCGGAGCCGTGCTAAAGGCTCACGGCAGTGCAAGGCTTTCCTCCGGCGTGAGGTGCCCCCTTCACATTTTGAAAGCTTTACGTAGCCAGGCGGGCACCCACGAAGAAACTTGAGAGGAATGCGTTTTCTAGTGCGTTCAGAACTGTGTGACCGGGTTGACACCTTTCCAGTGGTTAGAAGGGGTTTTTTCATTGCTTGTGGTTGGTTGTTTTTTGTTTCATAACAGCCATGCCGGGCATAAAGTCTGATGAGCGTCTACGGTTTTTTTCAACGCACTCCAGTTTCCCAAAAGGGATTTTCAAGTATCGGGCTCTGATACTTGTTTAAACTCAAGAGTTGAAACTCTTGAAAATGCTAGAGGTCCAGAGAAACTCGACTGGAAACCACCAGCCCTCACTCGGTCGCCTGAGGGCGAAGCCGCTGCCCCGGGTCTGCCGGGTGGGCGCCTGGCGCGGGCCGCCAGGGGGCGCCCGAGCGCGCGTCCCCCGCGGAGGGTGAGCGTGGCCGAGCGGGGCCGAGCCTCCCGCGCCGCCCCCGCCCGCGCACCGCGGCAACCGGACCGCGCCGGTCCGCTCTGCCCCGCTCAGCTCCGCTCTGCCCCGCTCAGCTCCGCTCCGCACTCCCCAGCTCCGCTCCGCTCCGCTCTGCCAGCGGGAGCCGGCGAGGATGCTGCGCCTCAGCCGCGGGCGGCCCCGCCGCCGGCAGCGCCCGCTGCTCCTCTTGTCAGCGCTGCTGTGGGCGCCGGCACTGGTGGCCTTCAACCTGGACGAGGAGAAGCGGACGGTGTACAGCGGACCGCCGGGCAGCTACTTCGGGTACTCGGTGGACTTCTACATCCCCGACCCCAGCACGTGAGTGCCGCCGCCGGGGGTGGGGGGCTCACGGGCTCGGGGAGCGCTTTGGGAAGGAGCCTTTGGGAAGGCGGTGGGCGAACAGTGGCGTCCCGGCCACGGGGTGACAGCGCCCGCCGCCCGCCGGTCCTCATCGCCCCGGTGACCTGCCGGTTTGTTTGGCAGGGTCAGTGTCCTGGTGGGAGCCCCCAAAGCCAACACCACGCAGCCCGACATCGTGGAAGGAGGAGCGGTGTACTACTGCGCCTGGCCCGCCGCCCGCTGCCGGCAGATCCCCTTCGACAACACCAGTAAGTGATCGGCTGGTCCCAGCGCAGCGCTCGCTGTGCCGCGGTCCCTTCGCTTGGGTCACTTTGATCCGAGGATCTGCACTTGGCCGGAGAAATCCCCCTCCTGGGGGTCCGAACGCATGTGCGCTTGCAGAGAAGGGCTTAATGGTCCCCAGGGAAATAATAGGAGTATGACCTCCAGGATCGGCACGTAGTTCATCTTAATAACTGCCCATTCTTTTTCCTTTTTTCTTTTTCTTTAATGAAAAGTATTTGTGTCAGATTACTCCTTTTGCAAATAGTTTTGAGTGTTCAGAAGGCAAAGCCCCAAAACCCATGTCTCACAGTTCTCCGAGTCTTGGAAATAACAGGATTTCTAGTCTTTGCTGTTATTTTCAGCAAGGGGCTTTCCGGCTCTTCAGATGGGTGAAGGACCTCATGCAGCATGCTTATTTAATTCTTTTCAGAAAGCAGGAATTTTGTTTCAGAACATTGGAAGCTAGATGCAAACCCATTTAGGCACAGTGTGGATAGATGATATCCACTTCCAAAATCCCAAGACAGATGTTTCTTATTTAATTGGAGGGAACACACATTTTAAACAATTCAGGCTGTTTATGTTTTCTGTTGTCTCTTTATAGGTCTTGAAAATAATTTAAACCTAGTGTTTGCAGAGACTTTAAAAGCGATTCCTTTATTTAGACAGACTTTGATAGTTTGACCATTAAGCGAGAGTTGGTATTATTTAGGTTATATTTAATATTAATATTTGTGGTTTATTGAAATGGAAACACAATATAACTCTGTTTTTTTCTGAGAGCACAAGTTAAATAAGAGGAGCTTACTTAAATGTAGCAAGTAAGCAGTGCAGTTCTTTACCCCTCCCAGCTCCAGCCACTCACATCCTATTACTATATTAGTGTCTGGGAACTCTGATCAGGATGACTGTCCAATCACACTGGGAATTCTTTAAAACAGAGTAAGTGGTAGTTCCTGTATGTGTATGTGGTTACTTGGGCATATGAAACTATGTAAAGCATATTGTAATATATATAAATGTAAATGTGCACAGACAGTATGCATGCATTATTTTTATTGTAATATGCCCTGAGTGTACATATTTTAAATAACACCAGGAAATGGAGAAAATATTCATGTATTTCCATCTATGATTAGATAGTTCGTGTAACAAAAATGGAATGTTTTATCTATACAAATGAATTGCAGGTTTGAATAGAAAACTTACAGACCAAATGAAAACTGTCGTGTTTTCAAAGGGGCATTTTTAAAAAATGAATGAAAACCTCTTGATGAAACATACAAGGACATCTAACTTTCCTGTGGGAAACTCAGGACAACTCTATACTCTTGACAGAGATGTCCTTTTGCAGATACTACGTTTTGAATAAAGGCACAAGCAGACTGATAAGTACATCAGTAAGGCTTTGGACTGTATCACACAACTATTCAGCTTGGAATCTCCAAAGTGTGGTTCATTCAGTCTTCCAGAGATGGCTGTTTGTGTCCTCTAGATACAATCCTGACTTGTAGGCAGCTGAAGTTAAGCCAGAAGGAGCCCATTGTGTAGATAAAAGTGCATGCTCCTTAGAGAAGGGGCAGCAGCATAGGCAGGTTTAGCAGTGTTGTCATTGGCTCCCTAATTCCAGTTCTAAGGGCAGTTAAGGTGTCATTTCACACAATTCAGCAGTGTCCAGCTGCCTTTATAGACAGGGACCCCAGGAAGGTTTGCATAGCTTGTACCAACCTCTATTCTTCATTGCTAACAACAGAAAGGCCATCTCCAGTAGGCCTTAGATGACAGGTTTTGCTGTGTATGGATGTGTTTTCATGTAATTTTTTTTCTCTCCAAAATCCACTATTTACAGGAGCAAATTTTCCTTTTTTCCACTTTTCCCCCAAGCAGACATATAGTCCACATGAGCTCTATTCTAGATGAAACTATTTCAAATAGTCTGTGACACACAGTTCCTTTTGAAGCCTTTAACCATTTTATCCCGAGTGTCACTTAGTCCTTAGTAAATGTGGAGAGTGTTTTTAGTTCACGACCCTTTCTCATACAGGCATCTTCTACTCACTGTGTGTTTTCCCTACAACATCAGTCATAAATGTTGCTATTCCCATTTCATATTTATATTCCATTTTAACATTTATTCTAGTAAACAGAAAAGAGTCAGTCTGGGTTGTCAAAGATCATACAGGAAGTTGGTGATGATACTGATAACTGACTCGAGATTTTTTTTCTTCTTCCTCCTGTTCCTGAACCACAAGATAATTCTTTCTTCCAAAACAGAAACACCCAGAAGTTGTTAGAAGACTGAAAATTCAGCTCTAAAAGCTTTAATTTTAAAGATTAATGCTTCATGCCTCATAGGAGATCTTTAAAAGTCTTTTAAAGCTTTGGGAATGTTTTCTGGAACAAAACAGAACAACGACAGAGGCTGATACAAGGCTGGAAGATTTCACCGATGCATTTTTATACAAAACTTCCATTTTTAAGTACTTTTTTCTTGCCTCTAAATAATGTCAGTTCTTTCAGTTAGATTCACTAAGCACAATAAAAGAAACAAAACTGCTGAATAATTGGAAGCATTCTAAATTAAGTTTAGACATAAAAACTGAGTGGAACTAGAAAGAAAGGGAGAGTATAATGTAACACTTAAAAGACAGTGTGAACCAACAAGTAGATAAAGAATTTGTTAAATCAGTATTTTTCAGCCAAGAGTTCAATGGAGGACTTCCAAAGAATTTATAAAAGTAAAGCAGATATATACTGTATCCAACATTAGAGGTGTGAAATTGCTTCAGGTGACAGAAACAGTGAAATTTCCACTATAACATAAAAATTCAAAAGACTCAGTCCAAGAGATTGACAACCACTGGCTTAAATTGCATATGAGCATGAGGGCTCATGTCTTCCATTTCTGCAGACTGGATGCACAAATGAAGCTCAAGTATGTTACATTCAATGCAAGTTGTCTTCATACTTCTACTGCCAAAAATAAGTGTGCAAGTGGGCATCTAATTGGTAAGAAATGTGTAGCTGTACAGATTATTTCACTTTTTCCACAAGACCAGTAGACCTAATTTCAAGAAAGGTTTGGTTTTTTGCATATACTTTGACATTATTTATATTAACACAATATCTCTGTCCTACTAATTGAAAATAGTGAGAACACTGACTAGTACCATGTGATGGTTTAAGTCAAGATTCTGGACATTTTCAAATATCATGGTGTTACAGATGTGGGGTTACTTTGTACTAATTTATAGTTATAATGTGTTTTACAGGTATTGAGGTGCTTATGTAATGAAAGGGTAGATAAGCCTTGTTATGGAGGTATAAAGTATAACAAACTAAGAAAGAGCAAAATCTCTCTTCACCAATATTTAAGGCTTGTTAAGAGGCAACAGTGAACAAGAACAAGCTCATGAGTCAGGGAAGGGAAAGAAGAAAAAAAATGATGTGTTGGGTTTCTAAAGTATATCTTGCCTTAGAGAGAGGGGGCATTTTTGCAAGAAGTGATATCAGGGAACCAAGTAAGTAACAGACACCTTTGTGAAAAATTTAGTTGTGCTTAGGTTAATTTTATGATGTTATGTGCTGAGATAGGATGGTCTTTGGTCCTGTAAAGGCTGTTTTGTTGAGGAGTTTTATTTATATTGTCGTTGTTGCTATTATTATTATTAAAATAACTAAAGTGTTAGTTTAAAGAACCTTATTCTATATCCTATATGCCATGGAGTCCTGAAGGGAGAACACGAATGCTAAGCCTAAGTGAACGTGACATCCTGACATTGGTGTGAAACAGCTGCCACGTCCCAGTGTAGATCAGGGATATGGCACTGCAAGGATTGCACCCAGAGTCATTGGCAAGGTATAGCTAACCTACTTGTCACCACAAAGACTGTGGCACTCAGTCCTAAACTTTTCTTTTCTGGCTTATGTAAGTTTTAAATGACAAAAGAAAAATCCTTATGGTTTGTGAAGCCCTCTTGCTCTTTTTTCTCCTCAGAAACTAAGATCACATGAGGGAGTAGACATTGCACTGAATAACGTATACCCAACAGGAACACACAGTGTTCACTCAATTCACAATGAAAGATATCAAAAAAACTTTAGAAAATGTGTTATTACTTCTGAGTACCATGTTCTACCTGTCAAACACAGACTGATGAGTCTGGGCACCTTAATACGAGCAATGATATTCAAAACCAAGAGTACTGCTGAAATCATCTCTGTGGCCCTGTGCATATGTCAGGAAACCCAAGCTAATCTGAATGCTGTGGGCAGCTGCATAACTTGTGTTAATGTGGAAATGCATATGGGCTAAACTACTCTGCTGAGAAGATGGTTTAATTGAAGTTAATAGAGGTGCAGGAGTATCTGCAGCCATTCCAAAAAATCATACCACCTAACTGAAATTGTTCTGCAAGTAGTTGTCCCAGATTGTCACTAATTTCTCAGGTCACAATGAACATATCTCTGTTCTTCATAGTAGCTAATCCAGAGATTTCCAAAGCAATGAGATGATTTAATTGCATCAATAATTAGTCCTATTGCTGAAATATAGTTCCTGAAATGCAACAGAGGGGCAGAGGAGGGAAGGAGGATAAAGTTTTGACATGCTGTAGGATTTGAGCCAACCCATCCATAAGCAAGTCATGTAACTGGACATTCCCATATGGGTTTGCCAGTGATATGGCCTCCAGCCAAGAAGGGGCTTTAGCAGGAACTCTGTGTTTCCTGCTATTGATACAGCACTGACTCTGCAGTCCCATGTTTGCAGTTCTTTAAAGCTCCATAAGTCTGTTCACCGGGGTCAAGACTCTAGGAAGAACCTGCCCCTGAGAGCAAATGGGTGCTTTAACCTGCTCCATTGCAGCAGGTAGCTGAGGTAAAGCATAATGGAAGGGCTTTTAGTATCCACTTACTTCGGGAGATACGGATTGAAGGGCAGAGACTCTTCTCCCTTGTTTCCCTATTTTGTAAAGCTGTCTGGCTGTATTGCAGTGTACAGCTGTGATACTCTTTGAAACTCAATGAGAGGACAGAGAAACAAGCGTTGGCATCATATTAAAGGCTTGTGATCTGTCTTTCCTCTCTTACCTACACAAAGCTAAGTTCTTTTCGGTTTCACCTGTATGAAATGAGGTTTACAATTACTTTTTCTGCTTTAGCATTGAGGTAGGATTACCAAGACTTTGTTTGAGCTGTGTGCTCTTCCAGTCAGCCACCAGGAGAGGTAGCAGGAGAGCAATATGAAGGAAACTTTCTCCCCACTTGATTAACTGGGGAACTTCTGTACCATTCAAAATCTCTTGCAGCCAGAAGCAAACTTAAATAGCCCCTAAAATGCACTATTGCATTTGAAATCTGGTAAAAAGCTACCAGTTCAGATTTCAGAAGCTCATTATAATGGTCACTTTTAGTTATAATACGTAACAGAGTGCATCAAGTTCTTATGTTTTAAATTAGCTCCCTAAGGCAGAATTTTAGATTCTACTTCCTCTGAGTTTCCAGAACTCACTGAGGTGTTGTCTTTGGTAACTGTACCAGTTTTAGTAAAATAGGTTATATTTTTCTAAACTGGCTGGAGAAAAATCTGAACAACCTCTGAAGAGGAGCAGGGGAGGGGGATGTAAATCAGTTCTGCCCAAGCGTGCAGTTGATAAAAAACATGAGCTAATCTGGCCAGCAGTTGAGCTGATTGTAACAGAACCCAGGTACTGTATAAGGAAAAGATGTATTGTGGGACTCAAGAGGTTTAGTTACATGAAAAAATCATTAGCTGACTAGATGGTAAGATTCTGGGGAAAACTTAGAATCCCGTTATAAAAAAAGAATTTGCATCTCAAGAGAAATTGCTGAGGGAGAACTTTGTTGTATTTTTAAACGTTGACACTTCTCAGTCCACTCTGCCAGTAAGACCTTATCTGTAGCATCATGGTTCACTTGTAGCATTCCGATTTATAGTAGACTCTCATGAGGTGCTTTTGTAAGTCTCAGCCTTATCTAAAGAAGGGAAAAAAATACTCTTAGCTATGTTAGTTCAAGCCCTGAGGTCTTAATTTGGTTTTGATCAGATTTTACTTACGGGAAAAAAAATCCTATTGGGTTTGATGATTCTTTTTTTTTTATTCATGGAATGAAAGTTCTAATAAAGCTCCCTAGATATGATCTATCAAATTAAAATAACTCATATGAATAGCAGCTAAGTCACAGTAAAAAACAGGAATGAAATAGATGTTTGCAGAACCAGATAAATCTAAAAATGGAAGCAACTCTTGTCATCATGCAAGCATTTTGCATATCCTTACTGTCTCTAAACACCATGGAGTCCTTTTTTCCCCTCAGCATCAATTAAAAACAATTGCTTGGCTTGGTTCCCTAGACCATACATAGTGTTTGGCTTTGCATTTGAATTCTGTCCCTCTGGTGAGGGTCTAATATCAATGACCCTGTGAAGGTTACTGAGTTACCTTTGCTTTGTAATGGGTGGTATCATTGAACTCTTTTATTGTAGTGATATGAAAAAAAATAGGGTTGACATGATTCCCTCTTTTCCCTCACTTCTAGAATATGGGAACATGTATACCAGATCAAACCCTTCCCTCTCCCCTTCTATAAACCAGAACCCTTATGATGCTGGAGATTTGATTTCAACGTTAAATGAGGTTACTCAGAGCCTTGTAAAGTCAATGTCTGAAACCACCCAAGGGTGGAGATACCACGGCCTCCAAGCCAAGTCTTCTACTGATGTCTCAAAACTGTACATAGCATTCCAGGCGTTGACTCTGTTTCGGAGGGATATTCCTTTTCCTTTACCTGTATAAATCTATATACATGTTTGTTGGTTTTATATGTTTGTGTTCCCATTTTATATAAATATGAACAGATTGAGGTGATTATTCACCTCTACTCTGTATATATATAATTATGTAGAAATATATGAAATATATATATTTCATTTTATGGTATCTATGTTTTTGTATGTATGAATGTGCATAGGTACGTACACACATATTTCAAAACAGGTATTTGAAAGGGATTTGCCATCCTGGATGTAGGTACAGATTTGAGGGAAGGGTATAACTGAGCCTGCTGCAGCTGCCTGATCAACAGCCATTTGTGTTTATCCAGCACATACAGGCAAATACACATGGAGCAAATAAAGAAAAATACTTTTCAAAGTTCCTGAATGGTGAGAACTTACTTGAAAGAGTTGCAGGTTTACTGCATAGACATATTTGTTGCTTTGATTAGAAACATTGTTTTCCTGTGTTGTTTGATTAAAATATTTTCACAGAATCATTTAGGTTGGAAAAGACCTCTGAAATCCTCAAGTCCAACCTTTGACCCATCACCACCTTGATTTGTTTTTGCTCATGTGAATATTTTTAAATTATAAAAGATGATGCATTTTTTACTTATTGTATTCAAGATCCAAATGAATCACAAGCCACTACCAGTGTTCACAAATACATCTGTTTCTTATGCAGATCTTGATTAGTACAAAAAAAGGAAATACTTGTAAGAATAATGTTTGATTCATGCTTATTAAACTGTTTATAATGTGCTGACTCAGTGACTGAGAGGAGACCAATCCCCAGAGAAAGCACCAGATTTAGTCTAATGTGTGCAAATAATGGATTTGCATTAACACTTGCTCCATGTTCAGGATTTAATTCCTGCAAATGATCCCTGTACTGTTACTCTTAACATGGGTTTGCTTTTTACTGTCTAAAGTCAAATTTTTCTACTTGTCCAGCTACTGCTTTGGCAATGTAAAGGACCCCTTTTCCCTTTGGTAGCCTTTAGGTACCTCAAGACTAAAGGACTGGGTAAAGAATCATGTTTCACTATCTCCAGAGATGCTTCTGAAGCTAGATTGTGGGGAAGTACCATGTATAGGATTCATGGCTCCTGCAGTAGAAAATAAGGTCCTTAGAGTTGCTGAGATGCAGTTTAAGGATGTCCTTGCACCTAAATTCCTATTTATAAGTCTCTCTGCTCTTTGCATACTCCTGGTTGTCTTGGCCTTAGTCTGCAATACAGTCTTAGGCAGTACAGTATGAGTGACTCCAGAGCTGCGTTTCAAGCCAAATTTGCGAATCATCCAGACTGTTGACCATCTGGAACAGATCCTGGCTGGCTCTGAAGCAGTCCAGCTGGTACTCAGGCACTCCCTGGACTGCTTTGTGGACAGGCTCAGGCGTTGTGTGCCCAACCCAGCTGCTGCCTTGTATTCCAGCTATCCTTGCATTAGTGTCACATATCGTGATACAAGATAGCTTGGACTCCTTCCTAAATGGGGCCAGGCCTTCTCTTCCAGAAGAGAAGATGACATTTGAACACAATCTGAATTCAAGCCAACTTTTTGCTGTTCACAGAAATATAGCTTAGTCTGTGGGTAAGGTACAGTATAGACATATCCTATAGGCCTCAGATCCCCATAAGTAGCACAAGGAAAGATATTTCTCTGTCATATAAAGGTGTTGTCAGGATACAGACATACTACTTTTTGAAATGCCTAGGTAACGCTGTTTTGAGGAATGTACCAAAGACAGATTTTTTTATTTTTGTAGTTGGAGTGGGATTTATATGGGTAAATGGATAGTTTTTATCTTAGTCTAATCTAAGCTGGTCATCCATGGTTATCTACAGTTGGTTATAAAAAAAAAAAAAAAGTACTTTTAAGCCATGATTCTTCTGACCTACTCAGGTATTGGCTTTAGGAGAAGAACTAGCCTAGATCATGTCCTGAGATGCAAGTGCATGGCTAGCTCAGAAATGGACAATTATAGTACGGCACAGTAAGGACAACCCATGTGTATTCAGACAAGTTAGTTGTGTATATAGTTTCATTTTGATAAAATTATAGGGAAAAGCTTTAAATGGCTTACAGAAATCTGAAATACTGGCTGGTTTTTACATACAAAAGACTGAACTGAATTTTAAGGCACAACCTTAGAAACTGAGAATATGAATCCATAGCTCCAGCAAGGATATCAAACAAAGGTGATTAGAAAATTTCTATCAGAAGGGGTTATCTGGGGAAAAAACTATTTATTAATTTGTTTGTCTATGATATTTTACTTATAATTTTATAATGAAAATCCCATACCACATGACAAAAGATTCCTACTACACCATAGGCCACTAAACGAAGTGGGAGTGTGTGTGTATCTGTCTATAGTTCTTGTAGATTTACTAGTGAATTCAACTGTGGTTTTATAAATCCTGTGAATGGCTGTCCTAGTTTTAAAATTTAACGTCTTTTCAAATGTTGGTATACTTTGCCAGTAGACAAGTATGTTGTTTTGATTGAAAATGTAAGCTCCTTTTAAATTAGAATACTGGTTATGACTATCCTCAGAGCCAGGATAGGGTTGGCTGCCGTAAGCTGGCCATGACTGATTTTCAAGCTTCAAAGCCTTTGTTTCTATCAAGACCTCATCTGTGGACATTGATCATGTTCAGATCTGTTGGAGCGTTAAAAAAAAGAAAAGAGAAACCTTTAGAATTTGAAAAGGTCTGACTTCACTGGAAAAATTAATCAAAAGAAGTAATGCCAACAACAAGGTAGAAGTTGGCAGCTCTTAAAATGTGGTGTGTCAGATACGCTGTCTCTCACACTTCACATGAGTTTAGACCTAACTTAAATAAAATGTGTTTTTAAAATTAATATTTTTAGAGTAATTTTAAATTCTACTTCCTGAATTTTTAAGATCTAAATATTCCTGAGGTTTATTTCTCTTTTCTCACTAAACATGGACTTCCATAGTAGCTCCTGTAATTGGCACAGCACAGAAACAAATACCTGTATGAAGGAAGATGTTTCCTCAGAGACTTTCAAACTTTAAAAGATTCATTCTTACTCAACTTTCCTTCATGTTTATTAGAAAAAAATACAGAGAGAGAATACCCTTTTTTCTCCAAATATGATGCATTTTTCTTCCTAATTCAGTTTATATTTACATTTATGAGGTTACCATGAACTGAAGTCATTTGCAATCTGATGTCCTAGAAAAGCATTCAGGTATCTCCTGTATTCCTGTTGTGGAAATCCCAATGAATGTTGGCTTTTTAAAGTGTTGGCTGCATTTTTTCTGTTATTTAAATGTGTGGAAATCCATGGACTATAACATGACTCTACTTTTTTTTTTTTTAACATTCCAAGGTAGACAGTATATGGCTTTATTTTCACTTAGAGTGAATAAAAAGGATTGATTCTTCTGAAATCCCTCCTGATAAGAACCAGAAACAAACATAAGAGAATGCAGATACAAGAGGGAAGGAGTAATACCCTGCTTATGTATAAAGTTCATTAGGAATGACTGGTAAGGGAAGAGCATGGCTCATGAACATATGGGAAATCAGTTTACTTCAGAAAACTGAGGGTGAAAGGAAGGGATGTCTGCTTTTTATTAAAACCTGAAATGCATTATAATTGTCCTGAATCTTTGCCCAGATGGCTTCTCTTATGCTGACATCTGCAAGAGTGTATATAAAGCAACATTAAGAAGCTGTCTCTTGTGACACTGTGTACACATGTAATTCTGTTAAAAACGAAGTCGTTTGCTATCTGTAGTGTTGGATTTTGAATAAGCATGCTGAGAAATGTCATTTGTTTGACAAAAACTGATTATGGAACGTACTTTTTTCATGGAAAGTTTCTACTACATCTGAAAAAACTTTTTAGGGCTTTTCACCTATTTTTGTAGATTCTTTTTCATTCTTCATCATAAATTCCAGGTAAAGTGGGGGTTTTTTGTCTCCTTTTGGTTTGTTTTTTAGTTTGTTTTGGAAGTTTTTGTCAGGGGTAAACACAGCATTTCTTATTGCAGTCCTGTGTATTTTTTTCTAAAATTTAAGTGTAATTATTTTGAGTGTTCACATGTGAATTTAAGCTGTTTTCCACTGACCAGTGAAAAGCTTAAATGATACTGGATGTCCATTTCCTATTAAACAGGTTGGATGATGACAGTGGATGCAATGTAATATATCCATTAGTCTGTTCACTTGTGTCTGTAACTCACAGGGTAATACTTTTTTAAAAATAAACTGTCAATATACTGCTTCTTCCTCTGTCAGACAACAGGAAAATTAAAGTCAATGGCACCAGGGAACCTATTGAGTTCAAGACAAATCAGTGGTTTGGAGCAACAGTCAAAGCTCATAAAGAAAAAGTTGTGGTAAGTCTTATGCATTTATTATTCATTTGGAGATAACATTTATTTTTCTCAAATGTGTATCTTTAATAGCTCTCTATGTGTATATTGTGGAAATAACTTTGATTATGCATGAATTATAAAACAGATGATGTATATAATTCAGAAAATGAAAGTAACTTACAGAATCAGGTTGAACTGATCAAGCGAAGATGATTCTGTTGCCATATGAAAACAGCAGAATGCCATATTGTTGTGGAAGTGAATGATGATATTTTTTAAACAGATAGTGGACATACTTTAGAGTTACAAAGTTACTGATAGCTCTATGCTATAAAATGTTTTGTATTATGAAGGTATATTTGGAATGTTAAGTACAGAATGTAAAGAAATTATATGTATTGGAATGTAATGAAATGTAATGAAAGCCAAGAAGCTCTGCTGAAGTTCAGTTAGTAAGAGAAAGCACTGATCTCTTTTGTCACATTTACATTGTTTTCAGCAGCTATGTCATAGTCATGCTAAAACAGCTGAAAAAAGTCACCCAAAAAAAGCTCCAAACAAGATGGCTGTCGAACTGTAATGTCTGTTTTCCAGTTTCACCGAACATTTTTCCTGTATTGATAGAGGCCTTTAGCAGTGAGCAAGTATTTTTATTGCTTAGTAAAGTGGTGGTGATGCTTCTTATACACAGAGGTTTTATATTTCCAATTTATGCACTCATTGAAAATGGCAGTGAAGTAATTGTGATAAGAAAAATTAGTTTGGTCATTAGTTTTATTAGTTTTTACAATTACAAAACCAATAATTTGGTTTTGGATTTGCTTAAAACTCCCAATTATTACTTCAAAAAGTAGTCATAAGGGAGGAAGTATCAAAAGGAAATGCTTTCCCTTGTATCATATGCCTTGTGGTTAACGTATGGAAGGATTTTGACATAAACCAGGTAATGAATAAAACATCACCCTATTCTGTTACAGAGCTAAGTAAACATAAAAATTCTAAAAAATTCTAGAAATAGCTGAAGATATTTCGTTTTAGTACAGCAATTCACCAATCGAAATAAAGTACTTCTTTACCACCATTTGCTAAGTCTTAATTAAGTGAGCAGAAAACCTCATCACCTGAGACAAACTGATGTGCTGTCTCTGTACCAACAAAACTGTTTTATTTCTGATAACTCTTCTCCGACTGAAACGGAGATAGAGTCAATACTTTTCAGGCAAAAATTTGGACAGCAAAGCTCAAAAACTTTGTTAATCTTGGTAGGCTGAAAGGAGATAAAAAGAAAATGACATCAAACTGTCAGGAACTTTTTAAATCTACAAATATCAAATGGACCTAAAATCACCCACATATGACACTTACTCCTCTTTCCTGCCTCCAGTTTTGTTTTCTGTTTTAATATGTAAGGCTTTCTAGGCAGGGGCATGTTAAGAGTATCTGTTCCTTCAGTAATTGCTTTAGAAGCTCTGACTTTTATGACAAGCTCTGAGTAGCACAGTGATTTATCCGGCTGGAACTGATTGCAAATCAAAGGCTTATACAGTAATGTAAATAATAACAATACTTTGCCAGAGGTAGACAGATTTCTCGTTGGAAAAGTAGGACAAGGTAGGACATGAATGAAGAATTTATTTGTGTCTTGCAGAGGCAAAGTTGTAGGGAGAGGTAGTGTCTTCACCCTCCCAGGAAGTGAAAAGTTTTAGGGCACAGGACCCACTGAAGCATGACTTGCAGACCTGACAGTTTATTATTTTTATTTTTCTAATTATCTGGATTACCTCCAAAAAAGATGCCTCTCTCTACACAACTTGTATATCATTTATCCTTACACTGTCATGTTTGTAACACCACTACTGTAACACAGATTAAATATTAGTTCTCTAGCCAAAACCTACGTAGCAAAAAACTGTTTGCTCAGGCTTTTGAATGCATTATAGCTGTATCATATCTACAAAGATTTGAACCAGGGATTTATAGGAAGGATTGTCACAGATAATATGACACAAACCCCTGACAAATCTCCTTCTGCTAAGTGGAGTAGTGTAGTTGTGCTGCAATACCTTCTATCTTAAGACATACCAGCACAGAACTGGGATTGCCTTAAGCCATATATATGTGATTTACATCTTAAGCTACAGAATCAAGTCCTGTGCAGTAAGCAGTAATAGTACATAGATATTACTTGTGGAGCAGGCTTAGAGCATATTTGTACCATGCTTAAATGTGCGTTGTAGTCCCTCACAGATTTTACCTGCCAGGGGCTATAAGTAAAAATCAGTGTGCTTTTCAGGTAATAATGAAATTATCTGAAGCAGTGGTCCTTCATTTTCTTCTGTCAATGTCTTGTGATCATTGCTGCATGAATGATTCAGTACCAGAGAGAATCTTTGTACACAGTTTATTAAAAACTGCATTTGCCAGGTGCATGAGCGTGTAAAAGGTATGTGTGAAATTGTTTCTACTTTGATAGGCTTGTGCTCCTTTGTATCATTGGAGAACCCTTAAAGATAGCCCTGAGAAGGACCCTGTTGGCACCTGCTATGTAGCAATTCAGAACTTCAGTGCTTATGCAGAATATTCACCTTGTCGCAACAGTAAGTCTTAATATGAACAATCCTTTGTTGAAGGAACTGATATTGCACTTAATGTTTTCATCCTTTTAGTCTTCACACAGTCTTAGTTGAATGAATGTTGCTATATGATGTTATTGCATTGAATGAGAGCGTAAAGAAAAATCAACATTAAATTATATTCCTGTAATTGGATACTTTATTGTATAATTAATTGAAAGAGGAGAAATTAAGTAAATTGTGTGCAGTTATAGTGATGAGCTATAATTGGTTCAATTTGAATGGCTTTAAAATGTAGCTAGATAAGACAGATCTAGATAAGAACCAGACAGCATTTTAAACCAATTATTCCTACTTATGCTGAGTATAAATCTCTCATCACAAGATCATCATTTGAAGACCAGACCCTGCACAGAAACACACAAGCCTGTATCACCATTCATACCAATACCATCCACAATAGCTCATTTGTGAAGAACTTTCAGCATGGAAGAAAGACATGCAAATTAGCACTGCTGCTACACACTCTTCTCTGTGCTGTTCTGAGGATGCAGCAGCCATGTCTGGGCCTTGCTTCTTGGGGAATAGGGAAAAACTGCATGTATATTTAGAACCTCATTCAGTTACCTAGAAATCTGGAGAAAATACCACACATTAGATTGTATCAGTCATTCATCTCATTCAGCATCCTATGTCTAAGGGTTTATGATGATTATTAATACCCTCATTACCTCAGTGCTCCATATTATTAAAAGCAATATGAAGTATCCAATGACTTTACTGAGCTTTGGGTTGAGCTGAATCTATGGCAATTTCTACAGTACAAATCAGAGAATTTTTTTTCAGTTAGTTTTTCTAAAGGTAGCATGTGTAAAATACCAAATATGATGGGCTTACCTGTCCCTTCACAGCAAAGCTATGGCAGCGTTCAGTCTCACTGATGAGTAGCTGCTTCAAGATGTGTGCACCAGCTGATAACACAGGGAATCTGAATGTAGTTCCTTCTCATGATACCCCTTGTAAGAGACCCTGCTATTGCAGGTAATGTTCTGACTGTGTGCACATGGGCTAATTTGAAATCACACTTTTTAACTGTTCCTCTGCTGCAAACTGTGCTCCTGCCTTGAACTTTCTCATGGATTATTTTGCCAAGAATGTAACAGGCATTTTACAGAAAAAGTAGGCATAATTAAAAGGTCTCTTTTTCATCTCCAACCAAATTCAAACTTATTCCCTGACAGTTGTTGCAAGGGTCCTTCCTTTGCAGTGAAGGGAGAAAGTCCCAAGCAGCAGGTCCTATTTTTCAAAATCTTCACAAGGGGCTGTGTGTTCAGGGTACTGTAGAAGGTCTTGATTTGCTCTGCCTCTTCTCAAAAAAAATACATATTTTCACATATTTTGACAGACTTGCATTTACAACTTTATAGCTCCAGAGGTGTGTGTGCTACCTTCCACATGCACTGGGAAATCAATAAAACGCTTCTACCTTCATATTTGCAGGCAATGCAGATCCTGAAGGACAAGGCTTTTGTCAAGCAGGTTTCAGCTTAGATTTTTACAAGGTGAGATTCTGCTTCTGAAGTATTTTGATGAAATGTAGTTGTGATATATCCCTAGTGTTCAAATGCTGCCTCAATGATCATGAGTGTATCCCCATGCTGTTGTATATGGAAAGTTTTGTGAAGTTATTGCAAGGTCTTTCCTCCTTTTCAAGTTCCAAACTTTTGGTTTCATTAATAAAAGAAATACTCAGTCAGCACCTGTTTATCTCTTTGCAGCACTCCAATCTAACTCTGCTCAGTCTATCTTGATAGATAATTAGGCAAACAATTATATGTGCTTAGATCTCAGTCTGTCCCACTTACAATGCTTTACAGGGACTTGACTTTCAGAAAGTAATGGGCAGGCACCAGCTAGTTTTAAAAAGTTTAAATAACTTGTATAATGATGCTTTTGGATGATGATGATGATGATGATGAAAGTGCTTAAGGGAAAGAACTAGTTTTTCTTAATGCCAGTATTGTGGGACAAAGGATAAACTTTGCAGCTATTGTTATCATCTGTGCCATTATTACAGCACCAGGGCCTCACATAACTTTGACCATTGTCATTGTTTTCAGTGTTCTGCAGCTGCATTTTTATTTACATTATAATAGCTATGGGGTTAAGACTTCCTTGTAGGGTAGACAAAAGTATACTTCTCTATAAAATATTACTGTTGCTTCATTGAATGTAAAGACACTCCTTTATGATAACTTTGTTTTGTTATAAATAAGCAGCAATTTTTAGAATGCTATGTTAACAGTAAAAAAATTACGGCTTTCATTCAAGTTGCACAGGGTGATCTTAACTTTTTTTAACTCTGAATTTTTCTGTACATTCATGTACATCCTTTCCTTGAACATGGCTATTCTCCTTTATCGTGATTCTGATATTATTTTGGTCATTTAAATAGTTTTATCCCGTGCATTCTTACTTTTGTGATGTTCTTTTGTTGTGTAATTTTATTCAATTCTGCTTTTTGTAGAATGGAGACCTGATCGTAGGCGGGCCCGGTAGTTTTTATTGGCAAGGTATGTTCATCTAGATGGGTAACTTGATCTGAGAAGTGAAGCAGAAAGTATTGTTGTTTTAGATTTCCATTGTTTTGTCAGTTTAAAATAACTGGTCCGTGATCTTATTTTCAACAAATGTAAATCAGAAGAATTGCTTAACAAGCAACTGAGCATAAAAATAAGTCAGGGAAAATTCAGGATGTAGGTTATATAGCAAGTGAAACAAATACAAATAACTATTTTTATGTTGGCATTTAAGCATACTTGTAATTTAATTAATAAATTGAATATTTCCCTAGAAATAATGCAGATTTAAAAATACCTAGTATTTATACAGCAAATGTAATTTTTTTTAAAGTTTTTGTTACTGTTTGTTTCTGAGCACAACCCTTTATAGTTATCTGCATATATTTTAAGTTCATTTGTGGCATCACTGCAGTTTCCAAGATGTAGTTTCTCGTGTAGATAAAACCTAAAGTTGTTTTGGTAAAGGGTTAAAAGGTTATTTTTGTTTTAACCTGTTTTGACATGTATGATATAGCTGATTCCCAGCCTCTGCCTCCCAACTTGCCCGTTGTCAGCCTCTTTGATGTGTGTTTTTGCATTGTCTTTAAAGAAGGAAGACCTAATTGATTGTTATAGTAGGGAATTCATAGCTCTGAATTCTCCATTGAGAAATTGCTTCCACTGGTCTACTACATTCATGCAGTGCAGTGACTTTAGTTTGAATCAGCACATTGAAATGGGTCTGGAGATGTTTTTGTGATGGTTCAATAGAAATTCAATGCCTTATTGTATGGATTTATGTGTACTCTTGAGACTTTCAGGGTAATAATGGACAAAGATTGAGAGAAGGTATCTATTCTTTGCATCCATGTTGTATTAGCCCTTCAATTCTGTTCTGATCTTCTGCCAGCCCTATTTTATAGACTCTGGCTCTCTTTTATGCTCCTTTTATTTATGAAGCTGTTTGAATCCAGGTCAGGTAATCACTGCAAGTATTGCGGACATCATTGCAAATTATTCCTTCAAGGATATTCTGAGGAAACTGGCACGGGAGAAACAAACAGGAGTGGCACCAGCCTCGTATGATGACAATTACATGGGTAAGCTAAGGTCTGCATAAGATAGCAATATGTTCTAAAAGCATGAGTCATATAAATATGAAAACAAACCCTAAATTACTACTGTCACAATTGTGAGAGGGTTTGAACATGTTTTGCCTTAAGAGTAATAGCAAACCAGTAGTTTGCTGGTAACTTCAGTGAGATTATTAACATTCTTAAAATTATGCACAGCAACAGGGTTTGAGGGTTGAGATCTTAAATGACTCACTAGGGTTCTTATTATTTGATCTTAAATAATTAATCAGAAACACAATTTTTTTTCATTCCAAGATGATGGATTGAACTTAAACTAATTAAAGACAATTTTAATTTTTAATAGATAAATGAAAATTCAGTTCTGTGGTATTTTGTACAGTACTGCACAAATACCTAGTTTACTCTTACTGGTATTTAAAAGATACAATTGAAGTAAAGCAATAATAAAAGTCAGTTTGAAGATATTGTGTAATAAATAGAAAAAAGACTCCTCATCTACCTTCTATTAGTACTAATCTCTAAGAATTTTCGTGATGTTCATGTCTCTTCCTGTAAGGCAGGTTTTTCTTCACATAGTTATAGAAAAGAGTCAGTGGAATTGGAAGGCAAAGATGCATCCTTTCACCCCTGCTCATGGATTTGAAATTACACTCCCTGATACCCTCCAAAAGTCTTTACTGTGACAATAGCAACTACCTCACAGTTTTACTAAAGCTCCAAGAGGTGCCTAACTGCATCTATGGAAATCCGTCTTCCATATAAAGCTCAATGAGGACACTCATACATTATAGTACAGTAATGAAGACCTAAATTGTGTCAACAGGTGTTAGGGTAAAACACCATAGTACCTGCTATTTTTTTCAGATAAATTCTTAATGATTTAGAAGCTCATTTTTGGAGAAGAGGGATCAATTTATTATACATTCAGACCTACCATTAATTTAGTCGTAATTATGTGATTAAAAATTTTCCTTTTTTCCCCACAGTTTTAGTATACTAATGATAGAAAATTTGCATTCAGATGATCAGCTAAACATACAAATTTGATTGGTCTTGTGTATTTTTTGAAAGAAACTGTTATCAAGGATTTTTTTTTGTAATTTATCTTTAAACAGGATACTCAGTGGCTGCTGGGGAATTTACTGGTGATTCTGAACAAGGTAAGAAGCTATGTAGTTGAATGAAAACCATATGGCCGTGCACCTATTAAATTCCTGGGTTTGGGTCTCTACACAGGAACATACCTATTATACATTTGAAACACTGGTGAGACTTAAGCTGTCTGTAAGGCAAATATTTCCTTAGACAGTGTAGCATAACAAAATAGAATGTAAGTACACGAAAATCTGAATCTGGTTTTATGGTATCATGCTCATGCATGTGGTCAGAAGTTAGTGCTGTGACAACATTTTAGATGGAGCCATTCAGTCTCACTTAATTTAACCAGTTTGATGTGCTGAACTCATAACATGAAGTCTTGTGGCAGGAGAAGTATAACCAAGCTGAACATGGTCTAATTTTTAAGTTGCAAAGTAAGTTTTGCTTGCGTTTTAGAAACTGAACAGTATTTTCCCTATGTCTCTGCAAGTTGGATACAGTTTAGAAGAAAAGCTCCTGTCAGAGCTGTCTGTTTAGTAAAGTATGTTAAAAATAACAATTTATAAATAGAAATTTGCTCATGATTTAGCTATTTTCAGATGTTCTGATATTGCAAAGGATTTAAAAACATGTAGTTAGTTAAAAATACCTGCGATCCCTGGTGTTTCACACCTGAAGAGCTGTGTTTCTTGTGTAAGGCTGACAGTCAGAAAATATTCCTTAAATATTCCTGAGCAGGTGAGCAGCTATGTAGTCCAGATTCACAAAGCCAGTAGAGATGTAATACATTTCCACAAATGAACCCAGCTCTCCAGAACTACTGCTGCTTAATCCCTCTGAAGCTAGAATTGCCTGTCCTGCGTTAAGAAGGGTTTAAAAAAATAAGTAAAAAAAGACACAGTTTTGAGCCAAACACTATGATATGTGAAATGATATATCTCTGGTAATGGAAGGCTGCATTTTTTTTGTTGTTTTTTTTAATGCATACTCAAAGTTTTATAATGGATGATTCTTCAATCAGTAAGTCATGTGAATGACTGGCACAGAAAATTGCATAGTTGGCTGACCTGAGCCAGCATCCTGTTTAGTCCTTCTTTATTACTTCCATTTCCCCTTGACCAAACACATTCAATCACAGGGAAATATATAAACCCAGAGAGGAACAGAGGAATGGTAGGACAGGTGTCTGTGATGCTCCATCTGAAATTCCTTTGGCTGTCTTCTGATAAGGATATCCTAATGAGGGAAAGTTTAGACAATAAGGCTGCAGGCTGTGACTTAGCTTTTTCCTTCTGATTTTTTTACCCATTTTTTCTACTGGTTGTTTAAAATTTCGCCATTGAGCAGAGTTACTCGTAGAAGGCACCTTGGTCCACTGTTTCATGTTCTTGTTCAATGGATGTCTCCAGTGCTGCTCACAAAAACTTTCTCGTAACACTTTTAGACAGCCTGTGCAGAACTTGTCAAACACTTCCATGGCATCAAGCAAAATAATGGATGAGACAGATTGTTGTGTAGCCAAAACAAAAAGAAGTATTTGTAAGGACAGTTGTATTCAGCTTCTGCACTCTAGTATGGTACGCTAGGACTAATTCTGGTTCCAGCAATCCACAGTTGTCAGGTAGCAAGCTGACTGTACCAAAAGTTTTATTATGCTCTGCTATGCTAAGTAATGCTAGGCAGAAGGAGACTTATGGATGAGTGGGTTCAAAAGTCAAGATGTAACTTTTTGTGCAAGTAGATGCACTGAATGAATGTTAAAATCTTATGAATTAATGTCTTGAAGTGATTTACAGATCTGATACATATCACAAATCAAAATCCTTAGGGGTTTGAGATAGACAGATAGATAGATAGATATTGAGGGTTTAAGTGGCACAGGATGCATGTTGCATGCACCACTCAGATAGCATAACCAGTTTACTGTCGATCATTTATCCTTTCAGAGCTGGTTGCTGGAGTCCCGAGGGGAGCACAGAACTTTGGCTATGTATGTACTGGACCCTCATTTTATCCTTTTTATAGTGAGAAAGCAATTAGACTATTTGAAAGGTTAAAAGCTACATTATATTTTCCATCTCTTTAATAAAACACTTCTAAATCAGAGAAAACTGCCAGTGGCTTTCACCCTCGATCTTACCTGGCTGGGTTGGAATGCCTTACTGGTTTAGGCTTTGAATGGTAAGCACTTAGTACCTTCCAAAGTCTGTTTTCAGTAGGCAATTACAAGAATGCTTAAAGTGTGACTAGTATCTCCATACTCACCGAGTGTTATCAGACCTAAGCTTACCCTTAGGTTAGCACATTTCATGTGCAAGGCTGTGTCTGCAGAGTCCAAGTTCAGATTATTCATACCCAATGTTTACCTTCAGTGCTGTAAGTATATACACTGAATACCAGATGCAAAGAATCATGATAGGAAGTTAGAAGTGAAGGGAGAAAACAATACACATTTGTGGATACAGCTTTTACCTCATAGGAAAAAAGTTTCACAACTAACCTGACTGGGAAAAGAGATCCCAGCCACAGACATGTTCTCTAGTTTTGTGGACCCAAAATTCCTTGTATCTCTGAAACTTGTTCTTAAAATTTTTCAGAAGAAAGGTGTATATGTATATATGTATTTATGTATGTATGTATATATTTCTTTATGTTTTAGGTTCATGTTTTCATGCCTAGTTACTGATTAGCTGATAGTCTGTGATTTGCTGCTGTTCAGTGATTAGTAAGGAAGGGAAGTGATCTTTTCCTTATTTTATTCA
The DNA here is from genome assembly GCF_003945725.1 of Corapipo altera. Classification (NCBI taxonomy): domain Eukaryota; kingdom Metazoa; phylum Chordata; class Aves; order Passeriformes; family Pipridae; genus Corapipo; species Corapipo altera. The sequence continues at coordinate 4,785,009 of NW_020884928.1, forward strand.
TGGGGAACCTGAGTCATAAAATCTTAGTGATTTGTTCAAGATCATACAGGAAAACCATAGTGAGACAGAAAATAATTGTTTCTTCTTGGCCACTTGGACCATCCTGCAGTGTGTTTTGCATTGACGTCATGTTGTAACATCTCCATGTGGGCTTGAAACTTTCTGTATTTTTCTGTTACCAGGTCTCAATTATTAATTCTTCAGACTTGACCTTTATCCAGAACTTCACTGGTGAACAGGTAATGTCAAGCGATTACGTGATGAAATATTATATCTCTAGAGGATATAGTTTCATTAACATAGTTTCAAGAATATATAAAATAATTTTTGGTATTAATGAGCATAAAAACAAAGAGGATTATCAGTAAAAACATTTTAAAATTGATATCTGATATGAAAGCCTATCTGTTGTTTTTTATTTCCAGATGGCGTCTTATTTTGGGTACACAGTTGCAGTATCTGATGTTAACAATGATGGGTAGGTTACCAAATATATTCAGCTCCACTGAACATTCATAGAAGCAATGCCTGATATTTATTAATAAATGCAGGTTTTCAGGTGCTTCATACCTCATAATGCTTTTCTTGGCTTCTCTGCTTTTCTAATTTTAGTTGTTCACATAGGCTTATCTTTGTGTAATCACAGTGGCACAAGTATTTGCAGGCCTAGTTTGTGTGAGTTTGTCTTTTGGAATATTTATTCATAGGAGTGTGTCAGAGTGGGAATGTCCAAAGTCTTAGGAAACAGATCCCAGTAGGGAAACAGTGAATAAACAGCACTAGCTACAATTGGGAAGAGACAGGTGAAAGTGAAAAGTTCATTCTCCCATTCTCAAAAGCAGGTAAGTCTTCTCTCATGTGCGCCATCCATAGCTTCACTTCTCAATTTTAAATCTTTCCAATATCATCAGCTCCTCATTCCTCATTCCAGCACCTGTTGGTTGACCATCCATTTTTATCATCCCAAGGACTAACAAGTGTCTGTGTCCCATAGCTGTTATGGCAGGCATTCTGCGTGTCTGAGGGAGAGCACTGCTCAGCTCCCAGGGTCATGCCTCAGACACTTGGGTATTTCAGGCCCTGTTGAACAAAACACCTGTTAACTTTCAACTCATGTAAAGTTTGATTAAATATTTCAAAATATTAGGACTTTAGTGAGGTGATATTGATAGTGGCTTTTTAGCAAAGAGATAAAGATCCCTGAAGCTCAGATTCTTAGTAGTCTGCACAAATGTGAACCAGGACTGTAATTTCGAGATGTGGCATACTCTTGTCTATAACGAAGTGTCTCAGATGTGTCTACCTCATATTTTTTTCTTGTGATCATTTCTTAATAGGTGCTTAAACGTAGAGCATTAAATAATTTTTCTGGGCTAAATCATTGCTTCCCATCATTGACTAGTGACCCTTTAAAGAGTGAGAGGTACAAGAAAAGAGAAAAGTAAAAAGGTGGTAAAATCTTATTGCAGTTACAAAACAAAACAACAAAAAACCAGAAGTTTCAGCAGCTTCAGTGGTGGCTTCGTTGTACTCAAATCTTTCAAGTTTCTGAGATCAAATTTTCATAGTACCACAGCTTTTGAAAATTTGTATTTTTGTGATTGTATAGAGAGTCAGGATTAATTTTGTCCTACTAATGTATTACGAATGTGAAAACGTGGAGAAACATTAATCTAAGTTCCAATAGACACTCATTAGACTTCCAGGGAGCTTGCTATTTAACTTCTCACTGAACCAAACTATTTCCTTGGCAGGTTATTTCCTGTTAACCGTAGGGTTGCTTGGCAGGTCTCATATTTTCTGTGTACCTCTAAAACCACAGTTTAGTCAATAATATAATCAAACTGTTATTGAGGCCTGTGTGGTCTCCCAGTCTATATCTTAAAAGAAATCTAATGACTCTTCCTGAGATCCAAACATCCCACAGAAAACAAAACACAAAAAGCTCTACTTGATAAACATGTCTGATTAGATATGTAGTCTGTCTTTGCTGGTTTGCACATATTGTCAATTGAAATATTTGTCTGAAGAGTAAAAGAGAGAAAAAAAAAGGCAAAAGGGAAATTAACACTTCAAATGCACTTAGGCTTTTTGCAGCTAAATATAAGGTACTGATAGCCTTATCAGTATGAGAAACCTAATTATTTGCTGAAAAGATTAATAAAAGATTAATAAAAGATTAATAGGAATGGCACTTTGCTGTAGCTCAAAGATTAGTCTCATCCTAGGAAAAAAAACCTTCTATATACTTTCTGCTCCAGCAGTTATGTAGGTATTCCACGGTGACTCTTGCAGTTTTATCTGTACTACATCAGGATTGCAGGCAGGACAGGGAAATTGAGGATACTGTTTGAACTACTGTTTAGTTGTCTCCTGCTAATAATGACAAATCCACAATGAAACTTAACAAATCAAGATTTGCCATCAACTCACAGGCTGCATTCCTAGTAAAGAGAGAAAAAGAGAACACTTTCAATTTAGGCTGAAACAGTCCAATAAAAATAGTGAAATAAACTGTTTACTGGGTTTTTTTATTTGGCCTATATCAAAGCTTTCTGTAGTTTTACTTTGACCTCTTGACATTTCCCATACTCCTGCTTTTTATTACTTGGCAGGATACAAAGGAATGGCATACAGTCTCAGCAGGTGGTCAGCTTTGTGCTTTTTAAAGATTTTTTTTTTTTATCAGAAGGGAAGTCGTACTGGCTGGTTACCTTTCTGTGTTGGAACAAAAAATAATATATAATTTATGTTAACTGTAACATCTTAATGCAGTAATGAAATAAATCCAATGAACCAGTTCAAAATACCACTGCAAACTGAACTGCACTACGTGGTTGTCCAAGGGCTTTTGCTTTTGCTTTACTCTTATACTTTTTAAAAGGAATCACATCAACTTGAATTTGACTCAAAACTCTCAATTGTGTAAACATAAACTCCTCCAGTTTAAAAGACCAATTGAAATACCCTCCTTCACCAACAAAAATGCATAATACTGATCACATAGGTACTTAGAACACAAGTACACACACCCCCACACACCTCCTTGGCTGCTTGTTATCGAAATAATTAAACTGTAGAAGCTGAGAGGCAAAACTGACCAAAGTATGGTAAGAAGCAATCCCTTGTTCATTTTATCCACTTGGAGAGGAACGAGAAATAAGTAAATGAGGATTAGGGGGAGCTGGGTAGCTGACGAATCCTTCCTTTTTAGCTGTAGTACAGTTCTGTGTTAGCTCAAAAAAACCCCAAACGCTGAACACAAACGCCTAGAATTGCCTGAGGGAGAATTCCATTTTGCAGAGGACTTGATGAAGCAGCTCGCTTTGTCCTGCAGATTTCAGCACTGGCAGAGAATGGAAAAAATCAAGAAAAATCAAGAGAGTAAGGAAAGGAGGGCTTTGGTAGGGGTGGTACATGCGAAGACCTGGAGGGAAGGCAAACATCCTGTGGGTGTTCCAGGGAGCCCTGCTGCCCATAACCAGTTTAGAAATAGGTCAGTGTATTGGATGACTACCTTCCCTCCATCTTTCCCTCAGTACATCAGATGATGAGCCATCTTAGCTACTGGGTTCTGGTCCCTGCTCTCTGGACTATTCATGCATTTTTGACAGTCATTGTCATTTATTTTAGCAAAGTACAAACTTTCCTAGAAAAATAACCCAGCACTGTACCCTTCTAGCTGAGATGCTGTGCTCTCTGCACAACAAGCTCCAGCTCCTGTCTGCTTGCTTTCTGTCTCAGCTGGTGGATCTTGTGTTCTGGATTAGGCTTCTGCTTAGAGAATTTTAGGCTGTGATAGATAGTCTGCCTCTCTTTTCACCATCTTAGGCACTCTGGATATTGCTCTATGAACTATAAAGTTACCTGGGTATCTATATATTTTACATCAATGTACTGAGAGCTTTCTGATTCAATTATTTGGTTCCTTACCACCTCTGAAAAAATCTTCCCTTACCATTGTTCATTTGTAGAATATTCATAGGAGCCAAGCTCATCTTTTACTTTATGGTTTATAAAGCACATAACTATATGGAGTCCCAATTTACTGGGAATATGTGGACTGCAATGTAATAAAATAGTAATTGCTGATAGTGCTACTGTGTAATGCTTTCAGTTCATGGCATACATAAAATAAGTTATTTTAAAACTAGTATTTGTGATTGGTTTTTGTTATTGTTATTGTTTCATGGCAACCATTTCAGCTGATATTCTGTCCGAAGCACAAATATCTTCCATTACTAGAGAAGGACTTTTGATGTTCAATGTAAAAGGAAAATTCCCACCACAGATGTCGAGTCAGCATCTGCTTCCTTCCTTTTTTAGTAATTCTTGCCTTAGGGTAAAAATCCAACATAAAAAAAAGAACAGCTGTACCAAAGTGACATGACATTTTGAAATACAATTTCCTTTATGGAAACATACTATAAAACTTAATAAGAAAATAACATTTCTAGAAGTACTTTGTCACATCTTATAAAATGTGTATGTTCTACAATGTGATTAAAAGGCTTCTAGATGAGATATTCTGTGCTAAATTCTGTGGTATATATCTTAGAATCATAATACATACTTCTGGTAAAGTAGTAGCTGATCTAAATCATACAGATTTTTTTTCTACCAGGATTGGGAAAAACAATGTAGTGCAATTTTACTAAATTGGTTTACTAATAGACAAAGCCTAAGGAAAATGTTGGCATTGGGAATAAGATTAATTGGGAGTTAAAGTTTTTCTATGAGTTTTACAAAGTTTGAACAAAGTTTCATATTAGAGCAAGAGAAAATGCTTTTCCAAATTAAAAATTCTGGTATCAAATAGTACTAGTTAATACAGATCATCAGTGTCCACTGGATGTAATGGGAATTATTTTACTAGTTTACATGGGCTTGAGAAGCCTTCAGCAGTTTTATACTCTCATTTAACAGTTTTATACTCTCATTTAACAGAAATTTTCTGTTATTTTCCCTTTAAGTATCATATTTTTGTGATTTGATGATGTCCTTTCTCTTTAAAACTCCATACAGCAAATTATGTGAGCACTGCAACTATTCATGTGCCTAATATTGAGCAGAAGTGTTTTCAGAAATAAAGCTGTGGCTTTGTCTCCCAACTTTTATTTGAATTAGTGATGAGGCATTCTCTGTGAATTGATGCTCTCCTTGTATTTCATGTATATTACTCAAAAATTGGCTGTAAAGTGGCAGGGGTTTTTTTCTGTTGTTCACTTTCTGATGTGTAAGTTGCAGAAACTAGATTTTATACTAAGATTTGTCTGTCACTAGCACTGTTGGCAGAACAGATCTACAGAATTTGTTCTAGTAACACAGATTCCCCATTAGCTGAATTGATGACTTCAGGATTGTTAATTGCAAAATATAAGTTTTCAGTGTCTATTGTGAGCATAAATTGAAGCGCAAGAAATTCTGTTTAAATCTAAAAATAATTTTTTTTGCTGTGATGGTGATCAAACACTGGAAGCAGTTGCCCAGAGAGGTTGTGAAGTCTCCATCTATGCAGATATTCAGAACTGGACTGGGCATAACTGTGGGCAGCCTTCCCTAATTGACCATGCTTTTAACAAGTGTTTGAACTAGAAATCTAGAATTGCCTTCTTACCTCAGATATAATATGACTCTATGATAATTATCAGCTTCCTCTTTAGCAAATGCCTAAAGTGTGTTGTTTGCACTCAGTCTCTCAGTGACACTGCTTTTTGTTTGACTGTTTCAGTTTAGATGATATCTTAGTTGGTGCCCCTCTCTTTATGGAACGAGAATTCGAGAGCAAGCCTAAAGAAGTTGGGCAAGTTTATCTGTACCTGCAAGAAAGTGCACTCCTCTTCAGAGATCCTCAAATTCTAACAGGCATGGAAGTGTTTGGTAGATTTGGCAGTGCAATCACACACCTTGGAGATCTCAATCAAGATGGATATAATGGTAATTTGTATGTAATGTAGTATATCTCTGTATAACATTGAAATTAAAAATGGCTAAGCAGTGAATATGAAATGTCTGTGCAGTGGCTGAAAAAGGCTTTTTAACTTGTAACAGCCTTTGAAGGTCATGAGAATTTACACTAATGTTAATGAAATTGATATTTAGAGCCAAATCATGAAAAGCTTCTCAATAAGAGGGCAGTCATATTGACTATAGTGCTACTTTTACTAAATATTAGTATGTTCATTTGAATAAAAATCTTATTCTTTGGTTTATGACTATAATTTCATTTATTTACTTAGTTAAGCTGTTTGCGCTTGTTTAAAAGCAGAGTTCTCAAATGCTGGGAAGAGTTTGAGAATTGAATGAGGCTCAGCACATGAAGCATTTTGTCAACAATGAAAGAATTGGACAAGTACAGAAATACTATTTTGGAATCAACCTTCCATTGGTACTTAGGCACCAAAAGAAACACTTGCATAATGGGTCCTTTTTTCAAATGCTTATAGCACATGCACACAACAAAATGTTCATGTAAGTTAACTGGCAGCCTACATTCAAGAAAACAATACAAGTACAGTAACTGCCTAATCACCTGCAATGGCTGGGATGCCTTGAGCACCTAGAGTTAGCCTCCTAGACATGGTCAGTAGCACCTTGGTTTTCTCTGCATGCATTTCCTTACTTATTTTCAGGGTGTTAGGGATCTTTGAAGCAGGCATCTCTGCATCTAAAACAGCAAGAAGTTTTTCCTAGAGGAGCTATTTTGCACAGTAGCCTTTAAGATAGTTGGCCCACAAAGGAAAAATTAATGGATTTTGCTCCTTCAGAACTCAAGGGCTGTTTTTCACAATGTTCTAGCCACTAGATTCTGGGGCAAGATCCTCATTGTGTGGCTGCTGTGCAAGGAAAAAATCATGTTGGGAGTCATATTGGGGTTCAGACTGCACAAAATACGAATACCATCCTGTGGGTAGAAGCCATTGGATTGTGTCTGCTGGGAATACTCTCACTGGCTTGTCCTGGAATCCCACAGTGGAGTTCAGACAGCTCAACCCCATGGTAGAGACTTCCTGTTTTCTACCTGTGAGCAATAGGAGATGCCCTCAGCTGCTCTGGGCAGGGAATGTTGGTCTGCTCTCCAGAATTCAGATAAGGCAGGCAGGAGACATTGCTGGTTTTCTCTGTCACCGTGTAAAGACTAAGAAGAATCTTGAGCCAAAGTCTTCTGCTTCATAACTGAAGATGCCAATTATAGAGCATTGGAGCATTTCTACCTTTAGAGAGCAGCTACAGATTCCAGGTGCTTGATTTAAGTTTAACAAAGAAGTTCAGCATCAGCTTCTACATCAGAACCTAAAAATTAGAGTTGTAGGTATGTATCCTCTAGTGTTTTCTATTGGCTAGCTCAGTGTGGCTGTTGAATCTCAGTCTAGAACATGACTGTCTCCACATCCCGTGCATAGGAAGTACGAAGAGCACTGTGAGTTCTGCTTCTTGGATATGGCACCTCATTTTTAAGGACTGAAATGTTTAATTGCACAGTGCCCAAACCCTCCTGTTAAATTCCTGACTTGGTAATATTCTTATTTCTCAATAAGATGATGGCTTGGTATAAATGAAAACATGATATTCCATTGTTCTCTTTTGTATACTAGAGCTCTGCATATTTAAGGGATGGAATTTTTTTGTCTATGTAGAATATTTTATCTGGAAAAAGAAAATTAGTTTTATCTAATGGCTGTTCCTTTTTAATTAGGTGATAGAGGAAATCAAGGAAAATTTATGCCTGTTTAAAAATATTAAAGTAGAAGCAGGCATTCATTAGTTCTTGGTTTATTAATACTAGTTAACTGCCCTGGAAATATGTAGAGGAATCCAGTGTGGACTGGCTATTTAGTATAATTCAATAACATTTTCAAAGGATTATTTTATAAGCTTTTGTCATGAAACTTTGACACAGAAAAGACACTGCAAACATTTTTGTATATTTGCCTTAAAACTAGAAGTACAGAATGTTGAAGATCATGCATATTTGTAGCAGAAGCCATTTGTGTCAGTTTTCCCACGGGGAGTTCATTTTTAATTGTGCCCATTCTTTTTTTCTTTTTTTTTTTTCCTTTTTTTCTTTTTTTTTCTTTTTTTCACTGCAGACATTGCTATTGGTGCACCATTTGCAGGAGAAGACAGAAGAGGGAAAGTTCTCATTTACAATGGATACAGTAATGGGTTAAACACTAACCCTTCCCAGGTTCTCAATGGAGCCTGGGCCTCACAGTCCATGCCTTCGGGATTTGGCTTCACTCTAAGGGGAGACTCAGATGTAGACAAGAATGATTATCCAGGTAAGATTTTTCCATTAGAAATGGAATTTTATACTTCCATTCTCTGGAAAATGCATCATGCCTACAGTGCTCCTTTTGGAAGGCAGAGGTCAGAATAAAGGACAGACATTTTTGGACAGTTCTTGTTCACTTTCCTGAGAGTTAAAATCAGACAAAAACAAATACTCCCTTTCCTGTCAAAAGACATGATCAGAAAGTCAAGAAAGGGCTTAAATAGTTGTATTAACATAAAACATGTGAAGTTTACAATAAAAAGCTTAACCCTTTCCCCCCACTTCCAAAAATTGAAAGCTCTCAGCTTATTGAACTTGTAAGGTCTCCTTTATCCTGGCATTCTTTCTTAATTAAAAACATGTTGTATTGTAAATAAGGGATTGACTTGGTTGTGTTGCTAAGTTATTTTTTGCTGTGTAAGAGACACTGAGCTATACATAGTTAATGGCTTTGATTGCACTACAAAAAAAGCAGATAGAATACGAATTGCTTAAAGGTAAATACTTTATTTGGACCTTTCTGTCTCTGTTTTCATTTTGCTACATGAGCTCCTCATTTTTAGGGTAGCTTTGATTCTTCCTTATTAGCTTATCTAATAAAGTAAGTATTTACATTTATCAAGTTTGTAACACTAGTTAAGTTTCACAGAGAAGTATTTATTTTTTAAAGAAATTTTCTTCTAGCACCTAAGTAGTCTGAGTGTGAGTGTACTTGTATTTACTCTCTCTCCTCTGGAAGCAAATATATTCTGTTTCTTTTCATCACAGTTCAGAAGCCTTAGCAAGGGTGTGCAGTAAAACGTCGTATTTTGTTATTGTGAAAGGTTCATCCACAGTAAAATGCTAATAGTCTGCACTTCCCTGACGTACTATGAAATCACTTTTGTTATCCTGGGTTATTTCAAGGCTAAAGTTTTAAAAGTTGCATTATTTCAAAAGTAAAAATTTTTCAAAAGGACAAAAATGGGATCTCTTTTACCTTTTTGTGATGAATTGTAAAAACCTTGAAAAGGGTGCCTTTCAAAAAGCAGAAGGGGATTTCTGGGAAGGGGTGTTTACAATAGAAATCACAGTTTTACAAACAGAAAAGCTGACCACAGAGTAATAAAGTGAGGCTATCACAAGACTGCAGTAAGAGGATCTTTAGCATTTGAGAGAAGAAAGGGCTTTTAAACACTGTTTTGACTTTTTGTATGCATATTGTTGATGTTGCTATTAATAGTCTTTCATTGTCCATGACTAATGAGGTTCTTTTGGACAACAGAGCTCTTTATTAAAGTTTCAGCATTTAAACATCTCCTCAAGCACCCACAAGGCCCCCCACCAAAACCAAAGAAAACAGGATATGGCATTCCTGACATTTTTAAGATTGAAAAGATAGAGGGAAGGGAGAGATTCTTTGACTCACATAGGGAAGAAAGTGGAGTAGAAATTTCACTACCGTATTAGCATACTTTATATGGAGCATCTTTTCAGCTAACTTGTGGAAAGTTTGGGTAATGAGTCTTGATCTTCCTAATATGTACTGAGAAACTACTATAGTTGTGAGATTTCTTGGAATTATTCTATTTGTCATTGTTGGCTCCACCATGCATCCTACTACCAGAATTTGACATTGTGGTGTTAGCTCACTATGTGTTAGATGGTTCGATTTTGTTACATGAATTACTCATTTTCAAAAAAAAAAAGGTAAAACTCCACCACCCTGCATTTACTGTAATTAGCTTTTCCCTCCATCCCTCAGCTGAATATCTGGATGAGCAGTGCAGAGTATTGGGGAGGATCTCTCAGAAAATGAGAAGAAAAAGCCCTTACTGTCGGTCAACCACCTCTTCCTTAATTCACAAAGTCGTGAAGCACCAAAACAGAGCTGTAAAAATAACACAAACATGGTACAGTACTAGCACAAAAATAGCCTTCCTTTGGGAAAAAGGGATAAAAAAGAAAGGAAATAATATGGGGAAATGGGAGCACAGAACAAACATGCTAGGCAATGAAAAAAGTAATCCTTCTTGTGTCAAAGAGCTTTTCTTCTTTGCGGAAATGCTGAAGGGCAATCCTTGTACAAGGAGGAAGTGAGGTACTGAAGTTGGAAGGAATAAGAAGTTTTATTTGAGATAAACTGAGTCTTGCTGACTACAGAAGGTCTAGAAAACTAGCCTTTAATTCCATGTTTCCCAAACTGCTTACAGTTTGTGCCTGTAATTCAAAGAGGATTGTGAAAGATTAGGGAAAAAATATAATAAAAATTTTAATTAAAGCTTTTTAATGTTTGTATTTTATAAGAAGAACAATGTAATAAAACCAAATTATGCTGACACACCACTCTCAGAAGTTCTGACCCTATAGACAGAAATGAGAGCCAGCTGTAATGTCTGGCTGCAGGCATAAACATGTATTGCCACTGTCTAAGGTGAGATTCTTCAAGCAATTAGCTCTTCCATGGCTAGAGTTCAAGTGTTCAGGACTGACTTTATGACTGTAACTGTTCTTGTATAATTTACTCTAGCCCTTGTGCCTAACATTGTTCATGAGTCAGGCATACGCCTGCTAGGAGGTGAGAGGCTGAGAGATGGGAGTTAATCTTCCATTTCATTTTCAACGCACTGTGTAACATTTTCAGAGCTTTTAGGGGTTCAGACCTTCATTAGTTCAGATCATGTATTCATGGTTTTGGACCAGGTCACTGACCTGGAGGCCAGAAGACACCATGTGTTTATATGGCTTCTTGACACAACTACTTAGATTCATCCTGGGATCACTGTATTGAGCCCATGAACCAGTGCTCTTTGATTACAAGTTGAGGAATAAATACAGTTCCTAAAAAGTGAGGGTGGACCACAGTCTTAATTTTTCTCCCATTGGAGAAAGGTTAAAGCCCCTCTTGGCTTGGAGTTCAATTCAGTCTGAATTTAGCCTGTTAGCCTTCTGGAGAACAGCAACCATTTGGTACAGGAAGTGATATCTTTCTCTCTTCACCCAAATGCCAGTATAAGCTCAGGGACAAAGAAAAGAGGGAGCAGATGAAGGGTCTCTAGTACACAGTGCTGTTCATATCCTCCAGCTTTCCTGTGGATGGAGTGGTTTCTCCTTCCTTCTCTTCCTGCGACTCCTGGACAGCGAGAGAAGAGAGTCCCCTTCCTACTTCTTACTCTTATTTAGGAAAAGAAGAGGAAGAGCCTCTTGCCCCCCGTGAGCCCAGTTGTATAACAAATATGGGATAAAACAGACCACGGATGGGTTTAATGGTGGAATAGGAGAGCAGGCAGGAAAGAACATAATACAGCCATATTTATACAGATGAAAGATCTGTCTAGCACTGTAGCATGTTTCCATCAGTGGCCAACAACAGATATCCAGGGAAACATACAGTTATTGTAATATTTCCCAGAATATTCATCCAGCACTAATCAACCAGAGGAGTAAGGTGGCTCCAAATCAGAGGTGGTATATCGAAATTTAGTAGCCCTTGACAGGCTTTTCTTCCATTAATTTGACCAATCAGCTGTAGAACTCATGTAAACTTATGACACATGCAACATGCGTCAAGGGCCCCCACACCTTGCTGAATGTTTTGTGAAGAAATAATTCTTTCCACTGTGTCCCATTCAAGTCTTGAACATTCCATTGGACAGTTTCTGTGGATGTGCCCTAGTTCTGATAGTGAAGAGGTAGTAAACAATTCTTTAGTGCACTGTTATTTTACATACTTCTGCCATATTCCCTCCCTCAGTCATGTGTTTTACCAGTCCTGTGAAAGGATCCCTAATTTACTTAATTGTTCCTTGTGCAATGGAAAATGGCACACCCGTCCTGCTGTACCAGGTGATGGTTCAGTCTTGCCACCACTACTGCCTCTTCTTTGTATGTAAAGAGCAGTTAGTAATATGTGAGTTATATCTGGGTAAAATATTGCTTCTAATAAAGATTTTACCATTGTCCTGGATTTCAGACTTAACCGACATTTAAAAAAAGGTTTTATCTTCCCTACTGAGAAGAAAATCAGAATTAACACTTGACAAAACAGCAGTCCCAAATATTTTCCCTTGGTATCAGTAATTATGTTTGTACAAGAAAATTAAGTGAGCCGGGAACTGTGGTCTGGCCTTGAAGTTACATGGCACAGCACAGCTCAGTATTCAGATGAAATCTGCCCACTGGAACAGGATGACCATACCCAAACTACCTTTGGCCCAGGCTATTCCTCAGACCTTTCTTGGCTACTATCTGGAAGAGTACTAGCTTGCACATGCTAAAATCACAACTGAATCTGTACTAACAATACAAAAATATGGACAGTACCAACACAGTGCTCAAGTTCATACCCTGACTTTAATTTCACTGTGTAGCCACTCACTGCACAAAGCACAGGATACAGACAGTTGATTGACTACCTGTTCAACATTGTACCTAAAAATGGAACTTTCTCTGGTAGCGTCAGCATGCAGACAGGGCTGCTTTTCCCTCTCATTAGCAGTCCTGTCAGTGTAATGACCATCTGTCTTCAGCTGTCCTGGCACAGATGTAACCACTGCAACAGTAACAGACCTCTACTCTCAGCATTGTGAAAATACAGAGATTTTTCTAGCCTTTCAAGGAAGACTGAGTTTTTGTTACTAAGCACAACGTTTGGTTTACATCTCCACAGCTTTCCAGGAAAGGAGTTCTGTAAATTGTGTCATACTTAAAGACACTCCAGATGTTATATGCACAAATCTGTTCCTTTATCAACACAGATGGGGGCGATAACATGGTAGTCGCTGCTTTGCAGGCTTTGGAGGTAGTGGGAAACTTTCAACCCTGGGAAGCAGCAGAGGCAGAAAGCTGTGCTGGTCTTCCTAACAGTTCTAAAGACATGCAGCTGCAGCTGCCCTCTCTCTGTGTTGGTGTTCATCACCTTCAGCCCCAAATAGAGTATTCTTCCTCACCTAGAAGGATTGCAGTGCCAAATAGTGGTGATGGTGGCAATGAATGGATGGATGCTCCCATCTTTGTAGTCATGTAAGAGTTAGAAGGTAAAGACCAATTAATCCTCTTAAGCTACATCTACACTAGTAAATGAAATATGCTGTCTTTGGTTCTGAACTGTCCCTGAACACTCCTTGTCCGTACTGTCAAACACTTTTTTACCAAAACAGGGTTACTGCGTTCTCCCTTTTGGAGACTAATAATTGGCATAGGCTTTAGGGCCATTCTAATGATACCACTGCAGACAGTAAAGGTACAGCACACAGGCACATTCTCTGCCACTAATTTACTAACACTGACATAATTGTAACATCTTTCAACAGATGATCCATTTTACTGCTTTCTGACAGCTCATGTTCTAAGGTCATGTTCAAAGAAGGGGATCTGATCTCACTTCTGCTTCCATAGTAAATACTAACTTAACACCATTACTCTGAATTGTCAGTCATATAAAAAGAATAAATGGGATTAAAGAAAAAAGGAGGTGAATGGAGTGAAAAAGTGCAAAAGATTGGCTTTTTGCATCAGTTAAGTGCAAATACAGTGGTAGTTGGAATTCTGCATGAGATTCTGTGCTGCTGTTTTCAGTGCTGAGGTTAGGATATATGGCAAAGCATCACTGTGCTGTGTCTGAGATTGTACTGGTGAGGCTCATAACACACTTTATATAACCATGGGATTCCCTGTGACAGAGCTCTTCAAGGTTTGCATAAAGGTATTATGAAATTCCTGCCTCAGCACAGTCTTCCTGGCTCCCTTCTCCTCTGGGACATCTGAACCCCATGATGGTAATTTTCCAAGACAGCTTCCACTCTCCTGTAATTCTGGGACTTTTAGGGCCCCTTTGCTCCATCCTGAGCTTTATGTGTGTCATCAAGGCCTGGAGCAGGGAATGAAGCAAAGGCATGCATTTTGCATTATAGTTTATTTTATTTATAATTTTATTTGTCTTTTTCTGTTAGCATAGTTCAATTTTCATAGAAACCAAAAGAAATCCATAAATCTCTTTAATGGGAAAGAAATTTGTTTTTTTTGGCTTCTGGGCATCCGTTCAAAGCTAGTCCCCACTGAGTGCTTGGAGCCTGTGATTGTCTAGGTGATGGTGCCGCACTTCCAGCTGGTTCATCTATCTGTGCACAGCTCAGGCATTTGGAGGCTGTAAGGTTTCCACCCTCACATTTCAGCATATGTTCAGTCACTTGATGGCTGATTATAGCTGAGCAAATAGTTTATAATGAAAAACTTACTCATTAAAGTTACTTTCTTCTTGTGGCATATCCTCCCGCAGACTGTGGTTTCTTCAAATGTGTTTGTGAACCAGGATGATTTATCCAGTTTCTTTTAACCGTGTGGGTGGATTCAGAACAATTCTCTGGATTAAATCATTGTTCAAAGACTATTGATTAGTTAATTAGTTAATTGCTCAAATAAATTATGCACTGTTGTTTCTGCTCCCTAGCCGTTTAGATGCTTGTGTAACTCTTCCTTAGTAGTTTAGAGAGTCATTCTGAAGTCAGTGCCACTGAAGCTTCATCTTCAAGGTATTCTGCTTTAGTTCAAATACAGTTGTTGGCCTGTTCTTTTGGTTGTTCTTTTTAGTCAAGCCTTTGTCAGCAAAGGGAAATGGGTAAGGCGTCTTCATGCCTTGTTATTTTGGATTCCTTTATTAGCTTAAGAATATCATGTAGTTAATATAAACAGATTACTCTAGAAACATTTTAAGAAGGAAAGAAGTGCGATAATCAGACAAAATTTCCTCAGAACTTCAGTAATCCAGTCTAATCTTATTAAAATTGGAGTATTTAACAGCTCCATCTGCTGAGTACATTAACTCAAACAGCAGGAAGAAAATCCTCAAGTTTCTTTCTTAGAGGCAAGGGTTCTTCAGATTCATAATTTTTTTTATGAACAATAGGCATTGTGCCAAAAATATCACAAATCGGAATCTAGTCATGATTAAATTATGAAGTTGGTCCAGGAGCTTTGTGGAAGACAAACAAATTAAATCAATGAGAAGCTGCGTCTGCTCTGCCAAGAGCAGACTGCTGTGTGTGGGAGCCAGAACAAGGACTTGGGTTTTGCCAGCAAATGCAGAAAAGCTGAACTGCTTCTACCAGTTAATTATGTTTTCACATGAGTAATCAATCAAAACTGTAGAGAGAACCTCAGATTTGCCTACAAATTTGTTCATTTTATGGCAAATTAATATCCGTGTAATTTATAGGTGTGCTTTTCTAAAATTCTTCGAGATACTTAACAAAATCACTGTATTGGGCCCAATACAATATAAGAGTAAAGCCATTGATCCCAATAAACAGTGTTTTACTGAAGTGATGATACACTAACTGCCTTCTTTGGGATTTATCTGTAACATAATAAATAATATAGTTGTATTATAAAAGAGACTTATTCAGACAAAAGGGAGAAGTGTTGATATTCTATTCAATCTAAGGCAACTGAAGGCCCACACCAAGACCTTAAACCATCTTGTCCGGGAGCTGCTCTATGCTGATGACGCCGCCCTTGTTGCCCACACAGAAGCAGCCCTGCAGCGTTTAACATCCTGCTTTGCAGAGGCTGCTGAGCTCTTTGGGCTGGAAGTCAGCTTAAAGAAGACAGAAGTTCTCCATCAACCTGCACCTCAGGAAGTCCCCCATCATCCCCACATCACCATTGGCCAATCAGAGCTCAAATCAGTTCAGCAGTTTAATTACCTAGGTAGCCTCATCTCCTCAGATGGTAAGATTGACAGAGAGATAGACAACAGGTTAGCTAAGGCATATAGTGCTTTTGGAAAACTCCACAAAAGAGTATGGCATAATAAACATTTGAAGAAGAGCACCAAGATAAGTGTTTACAAAGCCATAGTGTTGTCTACTCTCTTATATGGATCCGAATCATGGGTCATCTACCGCTACCACCTGCGTCTCCTAGAACTCTTCCATCAATGCTGCCTCCGTACAATTCTTAACATCCACTGGTCAGATTATGTGACCAATACATCTGTACTAGAACAAGCAGCTGTCACAAGTATTGAGGCCATGTTACTGAGAACACAGCTGCGATGGGCGGGGCACATCTCCAGGATGAAGGACCACCGCCTCCCTAAGATCTTGCTCTATGGTGAACTTGCCACTGGCTGCCGCATGAGAGGAGCCCCGAAGAAAAGATACAAGGACTCCCTGAAACAACATCTCAGCCTTGGCCTTATTGATCACCATAACTGGTCTACTCTGGCCTCAAATCGGGAGGCCTGGAGACACACCATCTATAACGCAGCTGTCTCCTTCGAGAACACACGCAGGATCACTCTCGAGGAAAAAAGGCAACGCAGGAAGAACCGTGTCTTGCAGAATACACCATCTAAGGAGTCTTTCTGCTGTGCCTTTTGCAATCGGATATGTCTGTCACGTATTGGCCTCATAAGCCACCAGCGTGCCTGTAGCAAATGTGGATAGTGCCTTCCCAAATCTTCGTTCGCAAAGCCTAGCCATGATGATGATGATGATATGAATTAGCCTTAGGTGGTATACTTAACAGACCTGCTACCAGAATGATTGAAAAACAGAGTAGGATCAAGGCAGTTGAGAATGGTAGGGTTGGAAGAAAGTGACTCTTTTGTTTGGTGGTTGTTTGTAGTATTTAACTAAAATTCTTGAGTAAAGCTGGCTAAACTGGATAGTCCTCTGTTTTTTACTATGGTCAAGCCTGAAGTGATGGCCATTTAAAGGAAATTTTACTCTTGACCCTTCCTACTGAGATTTGGAATCATAATGGACGCTGAAATCCTAGAAAACAAATAGAAATATGATCATTGGCCTTTTTGGCAGCTGATCTGCTGAGGAAAATAAAAAGCAAAAAGGCTCACAAAGATTTTTTTAGCAGAGTTTGCAGCTAGGCAGTTTTCTCACTCACTTTTATGAAATTTCTATTAGCACCAGTACTCAGATAGAATATAATCCTAATTATTTTCCTGTCCCTTTTTATACTGTCCAATTAAACTGACAGACTACACAAAGTTATATCTAAAGCTGTGGGCAAATCATTCTGATTCCCCGAAGTTAATGTTTTCCTGCCTATCCTGATAGAGTTGCATTGGTGAGGTGACCCAGCTGTCATTTCATTTTTATGTTTCTCAGAAGTGAGGTGACTGCAAGTTACGTAGTTGTTCGTGGCTGTTTTCCTTGGTCACTGTCCCCCATGAAGCAAGATGAGATACCATGCCTTGGCAATTTCTTTTAGGGTTATTGGATGAACTCAAACCAAATCTAGGGTGCTGAGCACGATGCATGTTCCTCCCTCAGCCTGTGTCTCTTACAGGTAATGGAGATGTCCTTTAAAAATACCAGGGTATCAAAGAACTTTCTCAAGTTAATAAATGAATATATTAATTGAGACTGGAAGTAAGACCTTGTTGATCTTCTTACTTTATTTGGTTGAAGATCTAGGGAGCATCATGGCAAGTTTCTGCTTTTTATCACATGGTGTTTCAGATCTGGAAAAGCCAAATCGCAGAAGGTGCAGGTAAACAGACCAGCTTACAAATTGCAGTGTGCCTTTCAGTGCCGTCTCCTTAACTTATTATGATAATTTTATCTCGGAAAATGGATTCACCAGAGGGCATCTTGGAACCTTTCTCTTCAGAGCAAAGTAAAATTTGAAATAAGCATTAGGATTGCTTAGCTTTGTGCCCCTTGACATCAGTTAAACACATGCCAAAAACACTTGTTTCAGGATTAAGCTCTGTGAACTCTACCAGTTGGGACACTAATGCATGCAACCCATAAACTGTGTTGAAATGGAAGATAAAAATTCCTGTGGAGTCACTCCATACTTGTTTTCTTAGTTTTTGCAGTGTGGCTGTGACCCCACAGCTCATTTATCCCACAACAGCAGTGAGGCAGAAGCTCACGGCTGCTGCCACCAGTTCCCTCTTCCAGATCTCGGCTTCTCTGAAGGGGAGCAGCTGATAAAAAATCTTCTGAAAGAGACAACATAGGCAAAGTGGTAATTTACCTTAAACAGATGAGGTCCCTCATCATCCTGAAAACATGAAATATGAGAAAAGAAGAAGTGAAGGAGATTTTGTGATTCTGATACTTCTTTCTTTCTCTCTTTATATATATACATTTTCATCTGAACTTGAAAAAAACCCCTCACTAATGCAAAGGAGTAAAGGTTTTCATACGCTTTTCTTCAGGCTCTGTTTGGAAGGGCTATAAGGAGTTAAGCTGCTTTTTTAAAGCTGGCTTTTTTTTGCTGTGTAATTGGTTGTTAAAGCCTTGTTTTTAAGCTAGTGACCTTTGCATCAGTGACATTGCATGCCTAGGATTAACAAGTATTAATAAAGACAACTTCTCTCTGTTTTTAGGAGGGGAAAGTTGCCAAACTTCAGATAATTTAGACGTCTCATGCATTTTTTTGTAAAAATGATTAGTAACATTCTTCTGCAGAACACACAAAAAATCCAAAACTTCTGCTTATAAAAGTGCTCTGATTGGATGTATATTCAAATCTCATGCAGTTGTATCAACATCAAAAATGGTTTTTTCCAGTGATAGGTATAGGAGTTGCACCCCACAAAGCAATGAAAGAAAGAAGAATAAAACTGCTGCTCTGTAATAGAAAAAGTAGAAGCAAAGAAAACTCCCTAATGAATTCCAGCTAATACTCTGCTTCAATATATAATCACTTTGTCCTTGCATTAGATCGTAGATGTCACTACTGGGTATAAATATGTTTTATTGTTTGCATATTCATTCTTAATTCCACTTTCTCTACTGAGTGGTTTCACTCATTCAAGATCTTTGGAACAAGAATAAGCGTGGTTTAGAACAGAGAAAAAGGACACATCAGGGTAAAAGTAAGAGCTTCCAAAAAAGAAAGATAAGCACAGTCCTGGCTGCCCTTAGAGTGTGCTCAAATAGGGCCTTTGTGGTGGTGCTATGATTGAAGGTCCTCATCTTTTTTGCTGTGTCACCAAACCTGGCTGAAGTGGCAGTGCGGAAACACTGCTCATGGAAAACCAGAAAGAAGTTTGCCAACGACACTAAATTGGGAGGAGCTTTTGACTCCCTCAAAGGCAGGGAGGCCCTGCAGAGAGACCTTGATAAGTTAGAAAGCTAGACAATCACCAAATCTATGAAGTTTAATAAGGGCAAGTACTGGATTCTGCACCTGGGATGGGGCAACCCTTGGTCTGTGCCCAGTGGGGAGCAAGGGGCTGGAAAGCAGTGCCACTGAAAGGGATCTAGGGGTCCTGGTCGATGGCAAGTTGAACATGAGTCAGCAGTGCCCTGGCAGCCCGGAGGACCAACTATGTCCTGGGGGCCATCAGGCTAAGCCAGCTGAGTGAGGGAGGGGATTGTCCCTCTCTGCTCTGCACTGGGGCGGCCTCACCTTGAATATTGTGGCAGTTTTGGGCACTGCAATGAAAGAAAGGTATTAAACTGTTAGAGAGTGCCCAGAGGAGACAACAAAGATGGTGAAGGGCCTTGAGGGGAAGCTGTATGAGGAACGGCTGAGGGCACTTGATCCGCTCAGCCTGGAGAAGAGGAGACTGAGGGGGAGACCTCATTGCAGTTTCAACTTACGAGAGGAGGAGGAGGGGCAGGCATTGATCTCTTCTGTATGGTGATCAGTGACAGGATTTGAAGAAACATCATGAAGCGGAGTTGGGGGAGACTTGGATTAGATATCAGGAGAAGTTTTTTCACTCAGAGAATGGTTGGGCACTGGAACAGGCTCCTCAGGGAAGTGATCACAGCACCAAGCCTGACAGAGTTCAAGAAGCATTTTGACAATGCTCTCAGGCACATGGTGTGATTCTTGAGGTGTCCTGTGCAGGGCCAGGAGCTGGACTTCAATGATCCTGGTGGGTCCCTTCCAACTCAACATATTCTGTGATTCTATGATTTTTTAATGAAAGATTGGATTATGAAATCATCCCAAGACCAGGGTCCGGATAAGTCTTGGATGTCTACCTGTTTTGTCTCTGCCGTAACATAACCCTGAAACTTTTTGATTTATCAAGTCTAGTATAAAACAGTACATGCTGTAAGTCAAGTCTGTTGCAGAATTCATAAAGAGTATCCACCTGGGAACAACAGAACAGAAACCCCTTCCTTCTTGTCTTTCACTTTCTGTTAATAACATAACATTTCTTTTTCATTAGAAAAAAACCAACAAGCGGGGGAAAAAAACTAACACAAAACCCACAAAAAACCTCAAGCACAAAAAAAATCAACAAACTATTAAATGTTTCTGGAGGGTTACTGTGGGTGCTGCTATCAGTGAGCTTCCAGGAAAAGTTTTGCCTCGTGTGTGGTGTAGCCTTTATGATGATGGCTTTGTCTCAAATAAAGATGTTTATTTAAACATCTTTAGATTTGGTACTGTGTGCAAGTTGTCTAAAAAAGCTACTAATTAAAAGTACACATAAATGTCCCAAAAAGGAGTTAAAAACAACACTCATTTTCTTCTGCTATTTAAAGTGTTCCTGACCCTGAAGCATATTTCTCTAAGGCCAATGAAACTAGAAAAATGTAAATGTTGTACAAAAAGAGGATCAGACCCGTAAACTCTCCATGCCTTCTCCTATTAGTATGTTATTCAGTGGAATTCAGTGTAGGACCAGCTGATGCCCATGTGAAGTACTTGTTTAAACTTGTGAAATCCTGGCCATCTGAAAGACAAAGGAGCACTAGAAAACAGGCTGCCAGCCCTGGATCAAACCCATCCAGCTAATTAACATCAAAGCTTTGTATTTGCATCATGCTCGATTACTTCTGGGGGTCTTAAGCAAACCAGTGCTAAAACTATAAAAGCAGCAAGTAAGGCTTTGTTTACAACCCTGAGTACTGGTTTAATTAACTTATTTAAATCCATTTAGGTTGCCAGTCTGTACCACTGCAAGGTCTGTTGTAAGGCTCAGTGTACTGAATTGGACACTTGTCAATTAAATCGTATAGTAACAACAGTGGAGTGAAAGGAGTGCCCAGATGGACATTTGGGGGCTTTGAAAATGAAACAAAGCTCTTTCCAAAGTCAGAGGCAGCAGGAAGGCTGATCTTTTTTCATCACTGCTTGGCTCCAGTTTTTCTCCAGCAGGCCTGAACAGATCCAGCAAACCAGTCTGGATCTTTCTGGGTAGCCCTGTGTGAGGGCTCGCGGCAAAAAGAGGAAATATTTGGTCCTGTAGATTCCCAAACCCAAGCTGATGACCACTAACAAAGAAGTGCCCAAGTCCCAGTATAGCATTTGTGTTGTTGACTGCATCTGTTTGGAACGGTGAGTGTTGGGGAAAAAGACAGCTTTAGGTGAATAACTGTTGTAAGCCTTAGTACACTCTGCTGCAATACTGGAAATATTAGAAGCTCTGAAAACAGCCATCCTCTGACCTTGCATTGTCTTTATGTGCACAGAGATGTAATGCTTAAATTAATGACCAAATTACTTGAAACACAAAGCAGGACAGGAAAGATTGTGAGGAAGGAACATCATAAATTTTCAACATGACTTGTATGAAAGTGGCAAGAAATTGATTTGCATCTCTTTGAGCTACAAGTTGGAGAGAAGTGAGATTGTGGATTGGGTGACCTTGTGTTAAACAGATTGGCACTTACTGGGTACAACTGAGACAGTTCTGAGGTGGTCTCTGACAATGTGAAGTGTTTTCTTTCAGGTACACTTTTGAAAAAAATTGCTTAGAAAGGAATATCATACTTGTTTTATGTTACTGCATTTTCAGTGTAAATAATCTAATTTAGGCAGGAAAAAATGTGTGAGAGATATCTATATATCTCTTCTGAAGCCATTGTTTTTTCCAGATTTAATTGTGGGTGCATTTGGAGCTGGGAAAGCCGTTGTTTACAGGTATGTGGCAAATACAATGGATTTTATATTTTACAGGTTTGGTGAGAGATTTGCAAATAAACAAATTTCAGATTCCTGTGTTTCTCTGTTGCAATGCATAAAAACAGATCACTAGAGATGATAAAGTAAACATCTTGTGAGAAACAAATGCTTTTTCCCATGCTCAGAACTTGTAATTTTTAGTGAAAATTTCCATACTTAGTTGTAGCTTAAGAAGCTTCTGGAATGTTTGAATCCTCAGTTAAATAAAAAATTAAAAGTCATAGAATTGAAAATTCATTTCTTTTCACAGGGAATGGTGCTCTTAAGAAATTTCAAAATTACTCTGATTCTTCAGAGGTCATATATGTTAAGATGAACTATTTATTGAAAATAAAGACTGCTCCTTTTAGCCTCAGTTTAAAAAAAATGCACAAGATCCCATTTTACAAAACGAAAAGTTCTTGCTGACTATGGAATTCCACTAAATGCATTTTTTAATTAGAGTTATAATTTAAAACTAAACCAAGTACATAAACAAAAATCTGTTACTGCTCTCTTTGTCCAGCCAGACTGACAGTTGTTCACATTTGAATATTCACCATCCATTGCTACAACCAAGTAGTCATGTTTCTTGATTCCTGTCTGTCTTTCCAACAGCACCTGATGGAGAGAAGGCATGTTCTGCTTCTCGACTGAATGCTTGTGAAAGCATAAGAATTTTGTAAAACAGGAATGTTAGCTCATTTCAACTAACACTGTAGAATGCAGTGAATAGACCTGATTTTCCTACTTCCCTGTTAAAGAATCATGCAAATACTTTGCAACACATCACTTTGCAGTGCCATGAATGACTGCACAGGATGTGAAATGTTGGAGAATTAGATCCACTATGTATTTTCAATAACAATAAAATCTGTTCTATTTAGTTTAAGACAGTGAGTAGCAGGTGGCCATTTCCTGGCCAGAGCGTACCAAATATGCAATCTGTCATTTTGGTGAAATAGAATATTGTTAAGCAAAATTTGCTAGAAAAAAAGGTTTTCCCTGTTGCACAAAAATGAAGAGAGTAATTTTATTTTTCAGTGTCTTGCTGAAGTAATATGGATAACTAATCATAAAAGCTCAAATGTATATTAAAATATGAAGAAAGTAATTTTGTAATAAGCTGAGTTAGCCGGAATTATGTAAGTTACTGTAAAATAATACTTCTGCCTTAAAAACAACAGAATCTGAACCCTTACTTTTTTTCATTTCTCTTCTAAATTACTCATGGTTATAGATTATCTCATTACTTAATAACAATTTCATACGGGTGGTTCCAATACCACAACTATATATCCATGTACTCAGCAGAATTTACTGATGATTATTCCTGATTTACAAAGTCAGTTTTCTCAAGAAATATCAGACAGAATTTACTTCATTGTTTACTCAGGATACCCTACATCAACTTCTACTTTAACCAATTTTTTTTTTTTTATGAATCTTAAACAGAGCTAGTGAGTCTGAATGTTAATGGAGACAGTACAAAACAAATGTCCAAAGGACTACTGTAAATCCCAAAAAGGCAGGCTCTGTCCCTTTGTGAAAACTCAGTGTGATAAAATGCATCTGATGTGCTTTAATCCTGGGACTCATCTACTGGTTAACTATAGGATACTGTTTCAGTGATGTGTTAACCTGTGATTTTTTTCATGAAGAACTGTCAAAATCTCAGTAGGTCGTATCACAGCTTCTGAGCCAAAAAAACACAAATTCTTTTGGGTAGGAGCAGCATTATAATAGTGTGTTCTCCCAAGTAACCCTGCATCTCTGGCTTCTTGGTGGCCATCTCAGTTAAGTGTTTTCTCTGCTTCAACTTAGGTACTCTTGTGCTCTTTCTATGTGCAGTGAACCTTATTTCTGTCCCCCAGAGCCAGACCTGTTGTTACAGTGAATGCTCATCTTATTCTGAACCCTATGATTGTGAATCCAGACAACAAAACTTGTCAGCTCCCTGACCCTCAGCTTTCAGTGGCCTGGTAAGTTCATGATTACTCAGAAACCATCCTTATCCTCTTTCTCAAATAACTTCTTACTAATAACTTTTATTGCAGCTTTTTTTGAACGTGTTCGAAGTTCAAAATGTTCAAACATGCTCTGAGCACAACAAAAATACTCCTATGTAGAGTTCTTTTTTATATACTCCAATACTTCACAGATTGTCAAACTGTGTCATAGCTAAAAGTTGAGTCCTTTGATATACTGAGTCTCCTTCTGCTTAGGAGGATGCTCAATGTCTCTTACGGTCAAGCTGCAAAATTATATGCAATGTTTGGATGAATGAAAGATAAAACAGCTAAAACAAATGAAACACATAAGCATTGATCTGTCAAAAAACATACCTTTGTTGAGAAAATGTAACAGTGAAAATGATGCAGAACTTGTGGGCCCACCATTTTCTGTTGGAGAAAGATCTTGGTCCTTTGTGGAAGAGAGAATATATCTGGCTGACAATTCTGAGAGAAGTTCACAGGATGTTGTTTCTGGTTATCTTTGGTCAGAGGAAAGCTTTTTTTTAGTGCACCACACAGGACAATGTTTCATCTATCTTTAAAAGAGAAACCCTTCACCACAGTAGCATTTAACTTTGAAAAGAAAAAGAACATTAAGAAACTTGAAGCTAATTAAAACAATTTAAGATCAGTTACAAATATAAAATGCTTGCAGGACAGTTGGAGGCTATCTGATAGCACATAATACCACATAAAGGCACGTTTACTGCACTAGAAAAAGGTCGCTTGGAAAGGACCTCAGAACAGTTGATAAAAGAGGTTATTACAAATACAAATACAAAAAAAAAGATACTGCTTAAAAGTGGAAACCATAACAAATGAGGAAGCTAAAATCAAAACAGAGCATAAACATGTGCACGTTGAATATAAAATAGTAGTACGTCTTGCCAAAGAGACTGTGAGGAACAGATTTCTCAGACATAGAAACATTAGAAACATAAAGTCTACCAGGACATGGGCTGGATGAAAACAATATTAAAGTGTAAAGGAGGACTCCAGAAGATACATGACTGCAGAAATTTTTCACTGCTTTTAAACCAGAGATGGTCAGAGGGATTCCTCGCACTGGAGATGTTCTCTATAGGAGATGAGTTCTGAAAATTATCTCAAATGTAAAAGTCAGCAAAAGAGTTTTTAGAATACAATGATAAATATGAACCATAAAAAAATAATCATGACCAGAAGCAGTTCATTTAAAAGCCATAAAGGAACTAAACTCTGGTACACTTAAACCCCTATATGTGGGCTTTCAATGCATATGGGATGCGACTGTCAAGAGATTTTCACTCTTGCACTTTTCTTTTACACTTTATAGGACTTCTTGTATTTGTCATAATGTTCTTCGTTTCTACACCCAGTGTAGAAAATTGCCCATCTACAGAGCAATGTAGAAGGCACTTGGTAGAACTACACAGTCCCAGAACTCCACAAAGCTTTGGCCTTTTTTGAATAGGATCAAGATTAAGGACAAGACATGGAATAGGAGAGATCAAGATCCAACCTAATTTTTTAAGTACCTTTTGTGTTAATATTTAATGTAATAAAGAATTTAAAATATCAACTCGGCTGAAGCATGTTCATTGATCGAAATTACATTTTTCTCACAACTTCAGGTTTTAAAACTTTTAAAAAATGCTTAATGTCATACTGAAAAAGATTTTGGAACCTTAACATTTACAGAGTATTGAAAGAAAAAAGGTGGTTTTTTGCACAAGAGAAATAAATAAAAATATCTCTTAAAAAAAATACTCCTGCTGTGAGATATTTTTTTAAAAAGGGAGTAAAAAACGAATATTCCTGCAGCATATTTTTTTCATTACTTTTAATTTCTCCGCTACAGTAAGCCAGAAGATGTTTGGTTCATATCTACAAGAGCTTTAATAGGAGCATAATTTAATTTCTGTCTGCTTAATTCTAAAATACTGTTCCCTAAAGATTTAGTTTGTATTACAAAATAACTGAAGAGCAGCTGCTGTTTTCCACACTGTAATTTTTCTCCTTAGTTGATATAAGCTTGTATTGTACATATTAAAACAATTAGTAGGGAAACTCCAATAAGCAAAGAATTCCTCAGTCCCATGGGATGAATCCGTGTATCTCTTAGTCAGCTGTGCAACTTGTATAAAAAGTCTACTGACTGACACAGCAAAGTTAGAATGAAAGGAAACCTCCTACTAGAAAAGTTCCAGAAGTGTGTGTGTGAATAATGTGGATTATTGTACATTTCCAAGTATTAGGAAAATATTATTTTTGCCATGATTGAAAAGCTGAAGCACAGAGGAAACATGCACAAAAAGTCATTTCTATACACAGCCCTAAGGGAATTGTCCTGAACTTGTAGAAGCATATAATTCATTCTCTGGTGTGTGTAAAGTGGGGCTGTTTCTATGTTCCCCAAACTAGCAAATCTGGAACAAATTCTGCAACTTTGAAGCTATTAAAGAATATGGGAAAAAGCCTTTTTTTTTTCCCTAAGTGTGAGAGATGCAAGTTATTACATCATGTGATTTATTATGCCCAAGACTAGGTTCTAGCTATTGAGATGTCTAGTTTACCCATGCATTGGTATTTTTATTACTATTTGAGGTCAGATAATCCCCTGGCTACCTTATTGCTACTTTGTGCTTAAATTGTATCTGAAAGTGTTATTTACTCACTTTGCACTAATTTAAGGTAAATATTGTTATTTCCAATTCCTAGAGGAGCAAGAGGTTGGAGAAGTTACCTGACTTACCAAAAGTAGTACAGAAGTGTCCAATCATTATAAACAGTCAAGTTGTAGAATATATGTTTTCTTTATTTGTAAGCACTTTTTGGGTTTGGATGTCTAATTTGAGATGTGCTTTGTAGGCTTCTTTAGGCAACCCAGCTATCCACCTTTTCTAAACCCATTAAACAGAGGTAGACTGTTTAAAATTTCTGATCTTCAAGTTCCTACTATAAAAAATACTCTGAAAAAAATTGTCATTTTTTTATCTCCAAAAGTACTACTATTAAGGTAGTAATAAAACATTTATAATCTTGGGTCATCTAGATTCAGTAAATGAGACATTTCTACATACATTTAAAAAAAAAACCTGAATACAAAATGCCTACGGAAAATGTAAAATCCAAATATAATAATATTTCAACCTATCCTAACTGCGTAGATCAGACTATTTTTCTAATTTGGCTCCTTTCTATTGCTAGTATTTTCTTTTCCTGTTGACCTAATTTGAAACAGGATGTGATTGGTACCCCATGGATATGGACCTAAGGACCATTGTTGAGATGGATTTGTGTGAGATTTTCCATCGACTGTTGGCCAGCCTGACTCCATGGGTCAGACAGCAAAGGCACGTGGCCCAGAGTCAGAAGATGGAGAGTCATCTCTCAGAGGGAAGGAGGCAGGTAGTGACAGTTGCTACCAACACAGCTGCATTGCTATGTGGGAGATCTCTGAGCCAGCTATTAGTTTCAGTAGCCCTGGAGACATCCAAAAGGCAGTCTTTTGAGCTATCCAGCAGCCCTAGTGTTACCATGGCCTGTCCACATGGTGTAGCTTAGCCATGGGATGCCTTCAGTATCAAAGCTCTATGTTGGTCACTGTCTTAGACTTTGGCATAGCAAAATCTAGAAGCAGGGCGAGTATTAGAGCATCATAATAGAAATATATTGACTTGCTTTTACATATTATACCTCAAAGAGGAAACAGTTTGTTTAAAGGTCGTTTATCAGTAGACAGTAACAGTCTCTGCCTTCTTCTGTAGAGGTTTGTTACCTTGCAGGATGGGTATCAGCCTCAAACAGAATGGAAGTCCATAGCATTAAAGCTTAAATGGCCTTTCTGACAAAGCATTATCCATTCTTTCTCTCCATCTGCAAACCTGTGTGCTAAAGAAATTTTCGACAATGACAAATGATCTGGTAATTCCTTGCTTTTGTAATTACAGTCAAATACTATTCAAACCGTGAGCTTATAGTGATGACAGACTCAGCAGAGAATAAATGTGATGTGGGGATCTGTTTGGAGAGACCAGATTGCTAGCACATAAAAAATTCATATGCCTTAGGATGATGGACTATTTCCCAACTGTTTCTTATCTGCTGAAATTTTCTTCCTTTGATTGTTTATTGCATTGTTTGGTTGATTGTTCCTATGAGAAAGCTCAAAAGCTCAGCTATTTTATTTCTTACTGTGTCTAGGAGTCAGATCTTGAATCTCCATAAATCCTTTAGACTGCTGTCCTCTTTTGTGGTCTTTGCCCCTGCTTTTCTTTTTCTTGAAGCTGAAGCATCTCTCAGCCTCTCCACAGCATCTTCCTGTCAAAGTGATGAGCATATCTAAATTCATCTGGGTTTGTGATTGAAATCTTTGATGTCTTTAGAACAGTTTCTGAACTAAATAATAAAATCACAAATGTGTGGCAGAATTCTACTAAAGCCATAGCGTTGCCTCTTGTGTGGCCAGAATCTGGGAGATTATTCACTTCACATATTTGCTCTTTGGCACTACCATTCCCTTTTTGACATGCTCTGCCTGGAGCGGAAGGAGTAAATCTTGACTCTTACAGTAATACTTAAGAACATGACTTCAGTTTTCAAGTATGTATGATGAACTTTTCTGTTCATTGTAGTAAATAAAATGTACACTGAAATTGTTCTGATGAACAAGTAAAGCTTTCCAAGCTGGATGTTTTAACCCAACCTTTTTTCAGACATGATAGTGTAAAAATTATTTGCCTTCTCCAAATCAAGATCGCTGAGTATATTTTTCTTAAGTTTACATTTGAGAAAATACACTTATGCTCTGACATACAAGACTGGCCTGTGAAGCCTGACTTCTAAATTTTATTTGTGCAATTGCTCAAGCTTTCCTCAATTTTATTGTTTTGTCCTTATGTATTAGGAAATAATTGGTTCTTCATGTGTTAATTCATCCTTCTGTAAAGAAGTAGGAATATGACTGAATTTACAATTTCTGCATGGACTGGATTGTCATTTGAAAGTTACAGTTTGGTAGTTTAGTGGCATAGCGACATTTTTTTCCTCAAGAATAAATGCCTTTTTTTAACCTCATGATAAAAAAATGTTTATTAAGGTCATGAGAGCAATATGTATCCCAGATGTGGCACAGTTCCATTATGTTGGTCAGAGGAAGCAAACATGCAATTAGAATGTGATTACAGGTTGTTTTAAAGGTTATGTTACCGGTTTTGCATCCACTGCATGGGGACATTAGTATATAGCATAACAATAGTGAGAAGATGAAGAGCAATGGCTAATGCAAATTTTTTTTATTTAACCTCTCGAAATAGTAACGATATTATAATAATGCCAGTGGAACACATTGTTATCCTGTGTATTTTTTGATTTGCTAGAAAACGTCTTGAGTATTGACTACATGCTCAGATTTTTGTGATTTGACCATGATGAACCAGAAGGACTTCTGCAAACAGCCTCTTACAGAGGCGGTTTGCTGACAGTCAGCATTAACTTTCGCAATAGTATTAGAAAGGTAATCTCTGTAGGATGTCTCAAGAAATACTGGTAACAGAGCCTCTTCTCCATACTTTTGCCAGGAAGATAGTCAGAGACTCTTCTGTGATTACTGAAGCCTAGGAGACTTGCTAACTTAATTAATATAATAGGTAACTAAATACAGATCTCAATTACAGCTTTTTAAGAAAATTAAAATAACTTAAAGATACAACTTGGGAACTGCTGATTCCCAGGGGAGTTTTCTTTCTGCTAATAATCACTTTTACTCTTTTATATGTAGCTTTACTGTAAGAGTCTGCGCAGACTTTGAAGGTCAAAGTATTTCAGATGAGATAGGTAAGAAATATTTTCTACTCGTATAGTTTACTGTGTCCTGCTCCATTTCAGGTGTAGTTTTTTCTTACACTTTGAGAGATGATAGGAGTGAGATCCTCCCAAGGCAAGAAAATGCAGTTAAAAAAATGTATATGTATATATATGACACAAAGCTTCTATTACTGAGTTAAAGGATTTTTTACTCAGATTAAGCCATTTTCCAAATAAAACCAGGAATGTACCTTGTTGAAGAATGTTCTGTTTTGAAAAAAACCAACTTTAAAGCAACAGAAGTCCTGTACATGTATGATCTGTCAGTGAAATCAGAAAGCTTAAATTACACATCTTCCATACTTTACATCAAAAACTAGTGGGCTGCTAAAGAGACAGGCACTTAAAGCATGGATTAGTTTTCCTTGGAAGACTTTGTTAGATTAATCCCTTGTAATACTATGTTATAATACTATAGTATTATAATACAATTATAACTAATTGATTAGTATTTTCTCTTTCTATATTAAATCAATAAATGTTTGATTTATTTGTATCCTTTAGTGCTGAAAGGTGAATTGCAATTAGATTCAATGAAACAGAAAGGAGCTGTTAAGAGGACCCTTTTCTTTGACTACCATCAGTCACATCATTACTTCTCCATTGTGATAGAAAGACAGAAGCAGCTCCATTGCCAGGACTTCCTTGTTTATCTCAGAGTAAGTAGTTTAAAATATTTTAGACTGTCATCATCTTTTCAGTAATACAAGAGATCTAAAGATAGTAGTAAAAAAGTAGCCACCAGAAAAGGAAGAACAATTTCCAAAATTATAGAAATGTGAGATAAGATAGGCCTTATCTGTATGTCTAGAATGTTCAGAACATATTGCTACCTTGAAAAAAATTCCCTATATAAATCTTTGGCTGATCTTTTGTCAGTATAAGTATAAAATAAAGACTTCTTTTGAACAATGTACAGTTTTTCGGTGTAAAAATACATTAATTTCATGGTCTTCTGGAAATTTTGATCAAATACTGCATCTCCTGATACAAAAATGCGAGATTACTTTCCATTTCCAGTATCCCTTTATTTTTTAGTACTCACAGTGGGATAATCAGCTAGTCATGTTAGATGTCATGCCAATTCAGTTGCAACAGATATTTCAAAGGAGCCTCACTAGAAATATTGGCCTAAAATTCATATATTTTAAAAAATATTTTGAAGGTATTTAAAAATGCTTTTAGAAAAAATGAAACCATGGATCTGAAGTTGTAAAGAAGAAAGAGTCAATAGTTACTCAGTTGCAGCTGGAATTACCTCATGCAATTGAAGTAGATTCCAAGTCTGGTCCAAGAAATGCAGTGGGAGTTGAAGTGGAGAAGTTTCAAGCACTATGTAAGGAAGTACCTAGGCAAGAAAGTTGTTGGGTTTTACCATTGCTAACTCACCTAAGTTCTCGGTTGTAGTACAAACCACCAGTATTACCTCCACAAATCCACACGTGTCCTACCTCCAGTTCAAAAGGAAGGTGGGCAGCAGCTGATAGGAGTTGGTTCTGTGTGTCTCTTTTAAACAGCTTCAATTTAGGCTAATGGCTTTGAAAAATTTCTGAGTCTGCTAAGCTAAGCCGGCTTCTTCCAGAAGGGGCTGTGGAGGCAATGTGTTCTGTGCATTCCAGTCACTGCTGAGTCACTTTACTTTCCTAATAACACTACATGCAGCCAGAATTTGGCCAGAAGCTGTCAAAGAACCATGTCTTTACATTCTATAAAGACTGAAGTCTGAAACTGTTGACATACCATACTAATCTGAAATAATTGTATTAAACAACTGTTTTTTATTATGTGATTGTCACTCACAGGATGAAACAGAATTTAGAGATAAATTATCTCCCATTAATATAAACTTCAATTATAGTTTGGATGAATCCAGTTTTGAAGATAGTTTGACTGTGAAGCCAATACTGAACTATTACCAGAAAAGCTCATTAACAGAGCAGGTACGAATTTTGCATGCCACATTTTCTGTATATAAACATGAAAGCATTTACAAATGCTATGTGTCATTTTCCTTAAAACAGAGAATTATGGCCAGAAATTACACAACAGGGATTTAATTAATTCAAAATGTAAATTGAATATAAATATAGAACCGACAGGCCTTTAAAGTATTTCCAAAACTTTGTTGTGCTCTTAGTTTTGATTGCCTTCTAGAATATGTAAGCCAAGTTAGTGTGGGAAAGGGCCTGAAAGATGATACTGTTCTGCTAAGGATGTAGTTGACAGTCTAGTCTCCAACTACCATGTGGAAAGGAACTTACAGAAAGGAGACAGAGAATTAACTCATGAAGTCAGTGCTAGTGATATTTAAGACACTTAGATTAGTGATTTTTAAGGAAGTGATTTGGACTTTGAGGCATGTACTAACTATATTACCATCTTTTCACTTTGCAATAATACAGGCTTACATTCTAGTTGACTGTGGAGAGGACAACTTGTGCATTCCTGAGTTGCAACTTTCTGCTATGCCGTAAGTTAAATAAAATGAATGACTCTGTGAATAAGGAAGTCCAAACACTGCTGACTGTTGTAACAGAATGAAGTATGTAGAACACAGTTCTGTTGTTTACTAGAGCTAATAATTTTCCAGATTTTAATTTGTGCATCCATTTCATCTAGAAAACCCAGAAATGGAGAAATATACACTTACAAATCACATTTATGATGTTTAATGGTTGTCACAGAAAACAGACTTTGCAGGTGTTCATTAGAGGTGGTTCTAGTTCTCTGAATGCCAAGAGATAATGCAAATTGTTGTTCATAGGAGGTTTCCAGTTTTTTTATTTCAGTGTTCCAGTGACTGAACTTGGGGCACAATCCTCCTGAACTCAGTATACAGTGAGAGTATAAAGTGAAGTAAATAAATTTCAGACTAAAAAGATTTCAAAACTTGGAAACAATTTCTCCTGTGGGGGGAGAAGTGGGCTAAGCAGGAAAAATGGGAACCTCTGACTCTGTGCCATCAAAATCAGTCCATCATTCCTGTGAAAGGAAAGGGCACAGCACTGTTGCAGATCTCAGGAGAATTTTCGTCATTGGTCATTTTACAATGGACGTGAGAGAAAAACTACCACCTTTGTACCCTGCCGAAACAATGCTGATGGCACCCTTGTGGCAAGTAATTCCTCCACTAAATACTTCTTACTGGTTAGAAACTAGCCAGACTCTAAAGTTTTATACCAGTAACTGAGAAGTTCTGTGGTAGTCTGCTTTGATTGTCCGTGGTACTGTTTTCTCTTTACCTCTTTTCTACACAGGTGCTGGCATACTTTTCCATGGGGTCATTTTTTACGGAAAATGTTTTATTATGTTTCACAGAATATTTTCCAGAACAGATGTTGGGAGAGCAAGATGTCCTTCTGCTTTATTCATATGTAAATAAAAATTGTGTGTGTCCTAACTCCTGACAAGTAGTATTTTCTATACAGAGATACGGATCAGTTAATAATTGGAGAAGAAAACTGTGTCATGCTCATAATAAATCCAAGGAATGATGGGGAAGGAGCCTATGAAGCTGAGTTACACATAAAGATTCCACCTGAAGCAGATTACACTGGGGTTGAGCGCAACAATAAGGTAAATGAAAATCAAAATATTAGCAATAATAAAGCAGAAACTTTGACACTGCTGTCTCATGCTCCCAGCACAGCAGTGTTTTACCATTATTAAGGGTGTCCCAGTCTGATATCCTCAACAGTTGAACATTAACTGCAGTATAAACTTGACAAAGTTGTTTTCCTTTGTCATCAATTATTTTATGTTATAGATGGGCCAAAAACGCAGTCATAATGTAAAATGTGCCAGTGTTCACAGAAGGACTAATGTTGACTGAAGTCCTGCTGAGCTGTACTGAACATGCAGTGTTTCCTTTTGGGGTCTGTTTGTTTTTTAAAGCAAAGATGAAACACTATCCTGCAAACAAGCAGAGTGTTCATGTATTCTCTGTTGGACAGCAAGTCTGAATCACCTCGTCTGCACATAAATCTCCCAAGCTGTTGCAACATGAGCCTGCTTTTTTCTGTTAGTGCCTGGAATGTTCAGAAGGGCCTCAAGGGTGAGAGTGGGAGAAAGCAAGTTAATTTCCTTTCCAAAGGTAAATGTTTTTAAGGAAGCTGAAAGTAACTTACAAGGTATTTCCTTATTCTCCTTCTGTCAATGACTTTATTAATGGGCTTTTAACCTAATTTGAAAAAAAATTACAGGAGGTAATGATGTCATCGAAGATGACAGTATGGAAATTCTCTGCAACTTCACATCTCAGAAGCATATGTTAAAGAAACCAGCCTTTTTCTATTGCCTATTCTTTTGTTCTCTTAGCAAAGCCTCTGGTACTTTTGACTGTGATTTACAAAACAAAAGTTCTCTTTGATATACTACACATGGTTACATTTTTCATTTGTTGCTCTTTAGGAATATTTAGCTGCTCTTTTGGACATTACAAAGGATGTCAGGGGAGGCACTTAATCCAAAACTCACAGCACATATTGGCACATGTCTATCATTTGAGGGACTTGGGGGGGGGGTGGTGGACGAGAGGCTAGACATGAACTAGCAACATGGACTTGCAGTCAGAGGCAACCGTGTCCTGGGCTACGTCAAAAGCAGTGTGGGCGGCAGATCGAGGGAGGTGACTCTGCCCCTCTACTCTGCTCTGGTGAGATCCCACCTGGAGAACTGCATCCAGCTCTGAGGTCCTCAGCACTGGAAGGACACTGACCTTTTGGAGCAAGTCCAGAGAAGAGCCACCGTCTGATTAGAGGGATGGAACACCTCTCCTGTGAGGAAAGGCTGAGAGAACTGGGTTTGTACAGACTGGAAAAGAGAAGGGTGACCTAATTATAGCTTTCCAGTACCAAGAGGGAGTCTACTAGAAAGATAAAGAGTTTTTACAAGAGCATGTAGTGATAGGACAAGGATCAATGACTTTAAACTGAGAGTAGGTTTAGATTAACTATTGGGAAAAAAAATTCTTGAGGGTGGTGAGACACTGGAACAGGTTGCCTGGAGAAGTTGTGGATGATCCATCCCTAGAAGTGTTTAAGGTCAGGTTGGATGGAGCAACCTGGTCTAGCGGAAGGTGTCCCTGTCCATGGCAGAGTAGTTGAAACTAGGTAATCTTTAAGGCCCCTTCCAAATGAAACCATTCTATGATTCGGACTGGAGAGAGATAATTAAGGACTTTATATTATTTTAGGAAAATTTAAATTTTATAGCATCAGCAGGATAGACTTATGGAGAAAGAAAGGAAAAAAGACATGAAATATTCTGGTGCTTTGGAAGACTAAAGAGAAACTAGAATGGGTTATGAAAGAGTGCTAACATTCTTTTTCTTTTGAATAGAAAATTGTAAAAGCCCAGGCATTAGGCAAAGCATTGCCAACCAATGAGGGAAGTGATTGTTCCTCTCAGCTCTGCACTTAATTTAATAGAGAGTAATTTCAGCAGACAGGTGGATTTGTGGTAGAGCCTGTTGCAATCATGATCTTAAAGCTCTTCCTCTAACATTTCATTGACTTTTGGTTCTACTGTGTTTACGGTCCTCTGTGTGGCTGTTTTTCTCCGAACTGCAGATTCCTGGTGTTAAGGCAGAGATAATATTCACCTCAGCCAGCAAAACAGATAGATTGAGACCAGAATATATGAAATGCAATCAGCTGAATAAATCACTTGATACATTTCTAATGAACTGTAAAATCTTTAGAATCAAACAATTTCCTCTATGATACTCACAGAGGATATTTATCTACTTTATTGTGGGGCTACTCTGGATTTAGTCTACCTAATAGAGAAACACATTTATCCCTTTAAGTGTTTCCTGCCCAACGTGCTTTTTTTTTTTTTTTTTATTTTAACTACTTTTTGGGCTATTCTGTATCATTTGAATTACACTCAGAAGTTGTTGAAGTCAACAACTTAACTGAAAATTCACTTGCCTTCTGTCTCCTGTGTTCAGCT
This sequence comes from Corapipo altera, assembly GCF_003945725.1. NCBI lineage: Eukaryota > Metazoa > Chordata > Aves > Passeriformes > Pipridae > Corapipo > Corapipo altera. Next base: position 4,820,964 of record NW_020884928.1, read on the forward strand.
TTATGCAATACAGTGTTTGACCTGCCTCAGTTGTCATTATCTTGTTATCTCAGGACTGTTTCTGTAGAATATTGTACACTGACTGTGCAACTGTACCAAAATGAGTAACATTTTGCAGGGATATATGTGATCATATGAAAGTGGAGTGGGAAGTGAATGTACATAATCTTAAAGTCTGAGGTCAAGGATGTGATTTTGGAGCTTCATTGTTTCCTGAAGATGCTGACACTTCCTTCAGGCAGAAGCTGAAGTAGAATGACTTACAATGAAATCAAATGTGTTGTTTGTTAGTTATATTGTGGAAACACTTAAAAGGTCCAGAGACCAGGTAAATGAATAAATTACTACAGCTTCAGTAGTTACTGGAAATTACCTCATATAACTAGAAGTAAATTAGGCAAATGCAAAACCCTAATAGATATTTGTTCCACACCAAAAAACATTATGTATTTTGGCAGAACTGTCTCTGCTCAGGCTGGAAACTGCGGAATGGTGGGTTCACATCCAGATACATATTGCAATGGATAAGGTCTGAGCCACTTTCTTTCTGAACTAAAGCATGACACTCATAAAATAAAAAAAAAACCCAAACCTGAAACCTTCTCATATTATCTGAAAATTCTTAGAATAACTACATAACAGCTGGCTAGATTAGATGTGATTTGAGCCTTATGAGGACAAACACTACTTCTTTATACATCAACTAGAAGAGAAGCTAAATTCTGGCACCTGGTACCTAATTCATCCACTTCTTCTCAGAAAATAAAATTGGAATGTGATGATCAAGGAAGGAGAGGAGGTGTTTTGCTCTTCAGCCTGTTATACTTAACTATTCTGGCATCAGTTAGTAACTCATCACTACGACCACCAAAAAGTTTCAAGTTTGTAGACTGCCTGGATTGCTTAAAGCATCCAATCATTTTCTAGTTAAAATGCACCCTGGGAGCACACGTGTTAATTGTTGGGGTTTTATTTCTGCTCAAGATTGCCAAAAAGACCATGTGTTGCTATAAAAATATAAATTGCTACCAGTGGCAGGTAGAAGGGTTTTGTGGCAAACACTTCCATCTGGCTGAGTTACATATGAACCCACTGATACTGACAATAGTAGGTGTACAAGTCTCTGAGCTTGCTTGCTTCCTGCCTGGTTTTAATTTTCCTATTTTGTATTTAGCCACCTCAAAAAGGTGATCAGTGCAAAAATGAAGGCAGTAAATCTCATTATTGAAAGAATTCTACCAGACTTGACCCTTTGTCACATCTTTATGCTGCACAAATTAGCTTTTGTGTTGCTGGTAATATAAATTCTGTACCATTAATCATTTTCTGTCTTAAGAGCATACCATGCAAACTGCAGAAAACCTACTCACAAAACTCCCCTATTTTCTCAGCCTTAGAAGGACAAAAAAATGTGTGTTAAGGGCTAATTTACTCTGTGCAGGTCTATAATACAGCATTTTTAAAGAAACTGCCAAATATCCTATATTGATGAATATTTATTTTATAACATTTAGACCTCAGTTTCAACCCTTCTTGCCCAACAAAAGCAAAACTATAAACCCACACATCAAGCTAAAATGATTAGTTTTCCAGACAAGTTTGTCTGGAAAACTGTGTTAACATCCTCTCTTCTCCCGTGTGTTGCTTCCCACCTCTAATTAACCAGCTGGAAAGAGTGTAAAAATCCTTCCCTCCCAACCCTAGAGAGGCTTGGGAAGGCTGCTAGTGAACTGGACATGCTATGTAACCAACTTTGTTTCCTCCTAGCAAACTGTAAAAGTGTCAGTGTACAATGAGGTGTGTGCTGAGGGCATGCTTCATATGGGCTCTGTTTAGGACATGCCCTATCTTTTCATTTAAATTCAGGAAATGATTAGGACAGCATGTCCATGCTGGCTTTTACAGATAAGACAAATTGGTAGTCAGTAGTCTGGAGATTTCCCAGGTCTTTTTATATAACTTACACATACTGCTTCATCCATGAAAATCACAGATGAGAGGAAAGGTAGTGTAACTTGCTGCATCCTGCTTTTACAAAGCTTGTTTACTTCTGCACATATATGGAAATACCTTCTTTTATTGAATATGTCAAAGAGGAAAACAGAAAAAACCCCACATTTTGTTGCTTAGTCTTATTCTGTATCTCCTAAATTGCACTATTCTATAGCTGTTTCTCCTTTTATACAGTCTGTTTTGTTTACACATGACACTACTAGTGATAAAGATTGCTATAAACAACAAAAACCTTAATTTCTGATAATGTGAAAACCTATCTCCTTTGTTGCCAATTTATAAACACAGATAACAGTTTATGTATTTACAGTAATATTTAATGTTCTAAGTATTTTAACATAGATTGGAAAATAAGGGTCTAGACTTGATCCATTATAAAATTCTGCCAATGCCAGAAATTCACTATAGAGACTTCTGGTGGTGGACAACACAACCGTTTCAATTAGCATGAGACCTTTTTCCTCACCCAGGTTTACCTGCTCATTTTTCTCTGTTGAGTCATTATGGCTATAGGAATGATTCACAAAAACAGAGCGGTATGTTAAAACTAGACATAGAGTGATCTCATCCTGATTCTTAAGGTTCTGGGAAACTATCCTGTTCGTTTTTCCCTGGCATCAGTTTTCCCCTGTTTTCTGACAATAAGCAAGTAAATGTTTTGATAGTGCACTGAGCAGGTGTCCGAAATCAAAAGAAATGTCACAGTCAAAAAGGCATCACTTTCCCAACTGGATACATTTCACTGTGATCTCTGACCTCCATATTGGTGTCCTTTTGTTGCAGGCACTGCGTGTGTTGAGCTGTGATTACAAGATGGAAAATGAAACTAGAATGGTGGTTTGTGATCTTGGGAACCCCATGGTGGCTGGCGCAAATGTAAGGGAAAACCAGATGCATTTACTGATTTTTATCTAATTGAATTTTAAAGGGGAACAAATGGAAATCTATTCAATTAGCAGAAGGAGTCCCAATAAGCAGCACATAAACCAAATTATTTAGTTGGACAGGAAATTGTTGGTGTAATAAGAGGCAGTGCTTCTGAAGAACTAACAATTTGTTTTTCTGAAAGATTAATTATGCTAGAACCTGTGTTTTATTTCATTTATTGTAAAGAAAATGAGTGACTCGGTTTAAGTCACAGAAGTTACACTACTATAATGAGAAGAGAATCCCAGTCTGCAATGTGATCTGTTTATTTTTCTTTTTTAGTATTGCCTTTATTTAAGATATGTATAGTAAATGACAACTTCTTTAGCCTGATTCTTATCTTCAGTGCATAAGGATTGTCTTATCTGTTTATATCACAATTTATATCCAGGAAAATGGGATTGGAATAAAGTTTTACTTCAAGTTATTATTGTAAATCTAAAGATTTTCCTAAAACAGCCTCTCATTAATCAGACTACACATTAGATGGAATGTTGGTAGCCTTGCTTTTAGGCAAAAGTGGAAACTGAATAATGACTAATGATGGACAGTAGGTAAGGATTAAAAATAGGTTTGGAGATAAAAAAGAGCTGCCTTTTCCACAATTGTCATCCTTTGTCCCCATTTCATGACAAAACAGTCTGGGAAATCCCAGAAGTGTTAAACTCAAGAATGTTCAGCCATGGATGCTGTTACAGAGGAATTTAGTGTTTCTTATAAATTTGTAAATGTTACAAATATTTAACTAAAAGCAAATAATCCAAACATTTATACCTAGATAAAAAACTGTCTTAATAAAAATGAAGTGGTCAGGAGCATCAGCATATATCAGGAACAAACAACAGTTTTTGACTGAAAACTGCCACTGCTTGAATTTCATATTGGGGCTGTGGCTTTGCAAAGAAACTAAAGCAAATTTCCTAAGTATTTTCAAAATTCCTACAAAGTTAAGGTTTGTCCTACAGAAGATCAGTATTTCACTCTTCAGACTCTCTACAGAGGGGATCTTTCCTGGTCTCTTATGATCTTGAAGTAGTTCATGTCTGACCCTCGATAAAAGAACCAAAAGAGTCATACTCCCCATGGGAGACTGGGACTAGAATAATTTTGTTTGGATCCTAGGGATAGCCTCAGATCAGCCACAGAACTGAAAGTGAATGCGAACAGGTGTTTCATACAGTCATCTGCTTGCATGATCACAAACAGTCCTAGGGACTCTTCGGGATTACAAGGAGCTGGAAGCCACTGAAAATTGGACTCTTGGTAATGGACCTCCTGGGAAGAGGAATCTTCCTGGTGAGTTTCTTTCTCCATAGAACCAGTGAACCAGAAGTCTGAAGAGAATACTGCAAACATTTTCTGGGAAGGACATAGACAAGAGGGATAAAAGATTTTGAAGGTTTTGTTTTATTCTACTAAATGAAACTCCTAAAAGGTAAGAATAATTGAAAACGTTTCTGAGGAATGGAATTTTCATAATGGGATTATGGGAGGCAATGATGGGCCAAAGCACTGGATAAATTCCAAGTCAAGTCAAATAAAAATGGGGATTCATCCAAGAATCCTCAAAGAGCTGCTGATGTCATCGCAAACCTCTCTCAAGGATTTTTGGAAGCTGGAGAGGTCCCAGCTGACTGGAAGGTGGAGAATGTTATCTTGATTTCCAAGAAGGGGAAGAAGAAGAACCCCAGTAACTACAGGCCTGTCAGTTTCCTTTCAGCACCTGGTAAAGTTAGGGAGAAGATTATTTTGGGAAGTGTGAAAGACAGCGCAGTCACTGGTCACAGCCAGCACAGCTTCATGAGAGGAAGGTCCTGCTAAGTCAAACCTGATTTCCTTCTACGACAAGGTAACCCACCCAGTTGACCAAGGGAAGACAGTTAATGTAACCTTTTTGGATTTCAGTAAAGCTTTCGATATTGTCTCTCACAGGATCCTTCTGGACAAAACGTCCAGCACACAGCTGGATAAACACATCGTGTGAGCAATTGGCTCACAGGCTGAGCACAGAGGATAATAGTGAATGGAGTAATATCAGACTGCTGACCTGGCACTAGCGGAGTTCTGCAAGGCTCAGTCTTAGGCCCTGTGCTCTTCAACATCTTCATAAATTACTTGGATGCAGGACTGAAAGGGATACTAAGCAAGTTTGCAGATGACACAAAACTGGGAGGACCTGTTGAGTCCCTCAAAGGCAGGGAGGTCCTGCAGAGAGACATCAACAAATTAGAGGACTGGGCATTCACCAACCGTAGGAAGTTCAACAAGGGAAATACCGGATTCTGCACGTGGGATGGGACAACCCCAGGTGTACGTACAGACTGGGGAATGAGATGCTGGAAGGCAGTGCCACGGAAAGGGACCTGGGGATCCTGGTTGATGGCAAGTTGAACGTGAGTCAGCACTGCCCTGGCAGCCAGAAGGGCCAACTGTGGGGGGCATCAGGCAAAGCATCGTCAGCCAGGCGAGGGAGGGGATTGTCCTGCTCTGCTCTGCACTGCTGTGGCCTCACCTTGAATATTGTGTGCAGTTTTGGTCTCTGTAATATAAAAAAGACATTAAGCTGTTAGCGAGTGTCCAAAGGAGGGCCTTTGAATGAAGATGGTGAAAGGTCTGGAGGGGACCAGTGATAGGACCTAAGGGAATGGCCTGAAGTTGTGTTAGGGGAGGTTTAGGTTGGATATTAGGAAGAGGTTCTTCACCCAGAGGATGTTTGGGCACTGGAACAGGCTCCCCAGGGAAGTGGTTCACAGCACCAAGCCTGACAGAGTTGAAGAAGTGTTTGGACAATATTTTCAGGCACATGGTGTGAATCTTGGGTGTGACTCCTGTGCAGGGCTAGGAGTTGGATTTGATGATCCTTGTGGGTCCCTTCCAACTCAGCGTATTCTGTAATTCTGATTCTGTAGTCTCTTGTATTGAGAAACCAGCAATTTTAGTTACCTGCTTAGTGGTTTCCCAGTTAGTCTCAAGGCAGAAGCTAATTCTCAAGATACAGACGGAAGTAGACAAGAATCTTGTGGATGATCAGGATGCAGTGAAGGAGGGCAGGAGAGCATAAAACCCCTTGGGTTTGGAAGAGAAAAGGAAGACTAAACATGAGAAACTCTCACATGTTAGACTGCAGACCCTCACACTCCTCTCTTTGAATCCAAGGCCATGTTTCGACATCATCCTTGACTCAAAATGCTAGCAGTGTGAAGACTTCAGGAATGCCCTTTGGTGGCTATTAAAGCAGTACTACTCTCACCTGTACCCTTATGAATTTTCACAATGTAACTGATCCTTCTTTTCTTCAGAATCAATTCTAGGGTTTGCTGTTACCAAATATTCCTAAGCAAAATACTTTGTAAAGAGTGACTTAGAAGTAGCAGAATAAAACAACAGAGTTTATAACATATTTAAGGATGTTCTGGTTTATAACAAAGTAATCCAACCCTTTAAAATTGAGGCATGCGAAGATAGAGTATTACAAAGACAGATGGCTAAATTGTTTGATTATAGTGAGTGAAATCTTAAATCCGAACTTTGTCTTTGAAACCAGCTCTCCTGGACACTCAGGAAGGGTGAAAGGACTTTTACTTTTTCAGTCCAAACATATTTATGATGGCAAATGTACTTCCAAAAGCAAAATACCAGCCCTTTGTACAAATTGCATAAATCACAAAAGGTTGCTCTGATCTATTTCCAATTTTTCAAAACAATTCTGCTCTGGCAGGAGATCAGTTATTCTCAAAATACTCAGTCAGAAAGGGACTCTTTGTGAAAGTTGTGAGTGGAAAGGAAGGGTTAGGTCAAAATTGAACATTCTTAAAGTTCTTAATTATTGAGTCACTCTCATGGCTTTTTGGCACCCTGAAATCCTAGAATTCTTGAGCTGTTTAAGATCAACCTTTGGGTATGAGGATTATGTTGGGATTTTGTGATGTAACCCATGGGATATTACTGTAGTGGACTACAGGATTGACTGACATTTCGCATCTTCAAAATGCATTATTGTCATCTGTGTCCTTAAAACTCTCTACTGACCACAAAAAAATACTTAATCTTTTCAGTAATATCTTTGAGGTTAAAAAAAGATGAAAAAAAAAATAAAAAAGAATATAAAAAGATAAGGAAAATCAGAATGCCACATGACCCAGAATGCAAATTAAATGGCTGATACCATCTCACTGGCAAAGAGTGCTCAATGTACTTATTTATGACTCTTAAATGGATCAGACGGACAAGCTTCCTAATGCCTGTTCGGTGGCATTAGCAAGTGAAATATAGGTTTTATTAAAAATTCTGGTAGATAAATCAGGAAATTAATAGAAAATAATAGTAATAAGATTATAAGACTGGAGGCTTGGAAGATCTTGCCTGTTTCTTGATATGTACCAAACTAATTCTTGAAGAGCACAGAGGTTCTATCTTTCTTAAAAAAAGGTTTCCCTCTGCCTCCCAGCATACTTCTAAATCCTGTCAAACATAATAACAGATTAAGGCTGATCACTAATAGCAGGAATGTCATATATTTCAAAGATACTTGATGTTACAAATATGGGAAAATTGCAATTTTAATGAAACTAACTTCACTTGGAAAATTTTAAATAAAATTAAACTATTCTGATAAAATTTATGTCCTAGTAAAATAAGGAGGTTGAGTGATTGCTAAGATACAAGTTCAAGCAAATTAAACTTCTTTGGCCTCAGTGGGTTTTCAGCAAGGGCAAGTGAGCATCTTTGCCCCATTATTAGTAGCAGTGTCAAGGGTTACTTGACATTAACAAAGTCATGCAACTATACAAAGGCAACATCTGCAGCTTATTAGAGTTGTACAGTAGGAGTGTGTTTCACCATTAAATAGGGGATTAAGCCTCAGGGGAGTAATAGATCATCAAAACTACAGTTCATGTCTGCTCTGTCTGATGAAAATTTTATCTTTGGTTCACCACATCTTTTTTCTTCCGTAAGTGGAAATAAATTTATTTAGACTGGTTAGTAAAAACAGTAAGAGAAATGGTGAATTGAATATTTGGAAATTTTTGTCTAAAAGACTAAAGAAAGTCATTATATTTTTAAAGGTGAATGGAATTTCAATACAGATGTTAACATCATCTCCAGAAAGAGACCTTATAAGAGCTTACATCTCTATTCCATCTCTATTACTCAGTTTTCAACTTCTGAGTAATTTAATGAGCACTGTCTTTTCATCTGAAAGATTCTGCTTCCAAAGAGAGAGATCAACTATAACTGTGACATTAAAATATTCAGAATTCAAAGATTTGAACTTGCCATTTCCTTTATGATGACAATATTGCTTTCAGCATAGGCCAGCTGAAAGTAGTAGTTGAAACATGTTAGGTAAGTCTCATTCTGGAGATGGATTAAGATTCAGTTAGCCATAGGAGAGGTAGACAGGGAGTGAGAAGCAAATGGAAATTGTCAAAGGGAGGAAGCCACGTCTGCAGAAACACAGGGGAGCACCAGTGGAAGCACTTGTCTCCTTCAGTTTTGGGAGCTGTGTGTTTTACCCTCTATCTCCTCTGCTCACACACTGCAAGTTGTGGCAAACTAAATTGCAAATATAACTTTGAATCTGTATTCCTTTTAACAGAACTGCAATAAAACCAAATCAAATTAAATTAAAACTGCTGCTAATTAAGCCTTAGGTGATCAGTCAGCCCCACAACACCTAAAGCATGCATCTCATAGGTCACAGTTGCAGAGACAAGGTGAGGAGCAGGAAGCCCTGGAGACCTGGACAAAGGCGTGCATGGATGGAGGCAGGGGTGAGAGGTGCCAGACAGCCATTATTTTCTTTTGGCTTAGCAAAGTAAAGCAAAGACTGTCTGAATGAAGAAGCACCCACCACTGTTTTCTTGGGAGTATGCATCTCTGTTCCTCTGATCTTTCCTCTGTCCAGCCAAGTTTTCCATCTGGTGACATACACAGGCAGGATGGTATTTTTTCTTAAGAAAAACTAGATAATGTTATTTCATACTAATTTTAAAAAGCAACAGTATTGTGAAATGCAATGTTGAACAGTACTGCTTTATTGATCTGGGAGATCAACCATTTTTAATAACCTGCTGTTTTGTTTCTTTCTCAGTTCTCCACAGGCATTCGATTTTCTGTTCAGCATTTTGAAAATGCAGAGTCCAACATCAGTTTTGAGCTGCAAATAAAAAGGTTAGATATTTTATCAAGAGCATGGTTATTTAAATTATGAATTTCTATTGATACATAAACTTTAATATATAAGAAGGTCACTTTAACTCTTGAGTGTCAGTAATAATTTCATGGGCTTTCCTATGGTAGCTTACTTCAGGGGGATTTGTGAAGTTGGAACCTTGCTAGCTTTTAGCCAAATCATTTCTTTAAAATTCAGATTAACTGACTTTGGTCAGTAGTTGAAGGATCTTCTACAGTTTTGCCAAAATTTTACCTTGTTTTCCACTTCCAAATTAATGAACAGTGATAACTTTGTAACAAAGTTGCATATGTACAAACATATCAGCTGTGAAATTCAGAAAAAAGACATGCCTCTTCTTCACAGCAATTTAGAAAATAAAAGGAGAGCAGTTAAAATCTGCTCAACAGATTTGCAGGCATGAAGAAAAAGAATTGCTTCAGTTTGATGCAGGTGAACCTCTTGTCGTTATTCCATTAGTTTCCTCCCTCAGGTCCCTCGTGGGCCTCACATACTACTGCTGGAGAATCTTCTGTTTTATGCTGAGCAGTACTTCTTCCACAGGGACAAAAAGCACAGGGCAAGCTGGGTTAGGATAAAAACAAGAACAAGCCTGGGACTTTTTCTGTAGGTGGCAGGGCTTCTGCTTCATCTGTCCTCATCAAATACACGCTGGAGTTCCTGCCCTCTCTGCCCCACACACAGAGACTTAAATGCTAATGTCTGGTCTTTAATGAGGGCCTTGATCATGTTCATTATGGCAAATAACTGAGACATTTAAAATATCTAAGTCATGTTTCCCTAATGTAACCCTTGAAGGAAAGGGCATGCAGAAATTTGGAAGGGCACAACAATGCCACAGAAGTCAGTGAGGTGCTCGGTCAGGCCTCAGGCCTCTCCCAGAGATCTGTCTAGCTGGTGAGCTGGAGATCATGCAAACCTAGACATGGGCTACTCCAGAGAGAGATACAGCAAGTAACTTGTAGGTCCCCTGCCCATGCCACTGGTCACTTCTTAGTGCAAGCAATACAGTTTTAGATGGGTATGTTTAGAGGCTCATGCCTCTAAACCCTTTTCATGCTATGAAACTGGGGAGGCTCAGAGCTTTTTGGATAGCTAAATCTGTCTAGGTGATAAGAGTTGAGGGTAGGTCACTGTTTTAGAAAAACTGACATGAATTTACTGAGGAATAAATCTGAACTTCAGGAGAAAACAGGATCTCATGCTTCCTCCATGAGTGTGGCTCACTAAAATGAAAAGGGAGGAAATCTGTTGGGCTACCAAAACCAAAGATTTTCAGAAACTGGTATGATAGTGCTGAAGAGCACCCAGCTACTTTAAAACCAAAAGAAAGATTAAAACATCTTGCATGGGGAATGTACCCTACGCTTAAAACTCACTGCTTGGTACATTCTTTCTCAAACAGCACTACAGTTTGAGCATTTCTGTGTCCTTAGTGAACAGGTAAAAGAATCCTGAAAGGAGAACAGAAATTCATGAGGCAGAAAGAGGAAATTACCTAAAGGGAAGGAAAAGGAAGAACACACCTGAATTTGTGTCCTAGTCTAATTTATTCAAAAGAGAGCTTTCATTTACTTCAAAACATCAAATGGAAAATAAATATTTTGGTTTGCAAGGCTGAAGTTCATTACTTATAGTAAAAAAGTAGTGTCTTGAAATGATTCCTTTTCTGATGTGGACTTCGCTAGGCAATTATATACTCCTTAGAAAGGGAGATGTCCTGCACTTTTATTTAAACTATTTTCTTCTCTAAAAAAATACCATAAATTATGACCAAGATTTAAATACTATATATATATATATGCTCAAAATTTGTATTTTAACTCCATGGAAAGTGAGACCATTATACAAATTGGAGAGCAGTTTATTCCAACAAAGTAGTGGTTTAGTAATTTTTATACTTTAAGCAATTTATTTACTTTTGTACTCAAAACAATGGCTATAGAGGATCACATTAAAAGTTCAAATAATGTTTGGGGTGAATCTGCATTAATTTACAAACAAATTAGAGCTGCTCTTAATTTTAGAAATCTGTAAGCAGAAAGCCTGGATCAAAGCAGTATTGCACTTTAATTCTCAAGAGTCAGTCACTGGGAATGCTGGCCTCCCCTGAATGTTTCTATTTGACTGATGCTACCCAGATGTGATAACAGCAAATTGTGACAGCAGTAGAAACTTAGTCTTCATGAAGCAAGGAAGTACACACTTGCTTGAAAAAAACATCCAAACTTAGTATTAAATAAATTCTAAGTCTGTAATTACTTATTTTCTCTGTCTTTATGAATTTGAACCTGAAAACCTTCCTTTACATAAGTGGGCTATAGTCATAGGAATGGTCTTTTGAAGTAAGAGTAACTAACTTTATTACTAAGGATTTGCAATAAGGAAAGACAATCAAGTGAGTGAGAGCACTAGACTTTAAACACAGGGATCTATTTTCACTGGTTACTGGGATTAAAAGTGTAAACACTCTCTGGATAGGGGAGGGGAGGGAAGAAAATAAGAAAAGTAAAGAAACAGTTGATCTGTGTTCTTTTTCCTCAAAGACTCTGTCATTCAGAAGTCACAAGTTTGGAGAGCCATAAAACCAATTTTTTTTTTATTAAAAACCTGTCTTGTTCATTAACACTGCCTTTCTCCAGTGCATGAAACAAACTTGGATTTTATTAAGATACTTCAGACAGATAGCCAAGTTGAACAAGGGAATTTGCATGATATTCTGAGCTGCATAAGTTTGTATCATCATATTCATCATAGGATTCTCTAAAGGAAGCTTGAGTTGATTATATTATTAAGCATGTGATGAGCTCAAGTAATATCAGACTTAAACACCAGTGTCCTGCAAGACTAAAGAGTGCAAAGGGAAGCCCATGCTGTAACATGTCCAATGGCATTGCATCCTAGCTGGGGCCTTGTGGTATTCAGTGCTGTATCTATAACAATCTCATCATCATAACAATATAGACTTCTGATAAATAACCTTTGTTAACACTTGTACATATCTTTTCCAGCTCTAACAAGATAAATCCCACCAGCAATTTAGTTAACCTCCATATCAACGTCAGTGCTGTGGCTCAAGTACAGATCAGAGGGTAAGTATTCAACTATTTCAACTCATTAAGATAACTACTTTCTTATTGAATCTTTCTGCATAATCCCATGTAGTGAATCTTTTACCATATTATAATTGCAAATACCTTGTCCACCTAGTACACCTGAGTCTCACCCCTACAAGCCTTGCAGGATAGAGCTACTAAGGACTTCCTTAGTTTCTGTGCAAATACAGCAACCTGTACAATCTCACACTGTAGTAACTACTCAGAGTCAACATTTTAGTTGGGCATTCAAATTGTGCATGGATATTACTAGTACAAAATACCTCTTCATATGTTTAGGTCTGCTTGTGCAACCACTTGGACATTAATGCTGAATACTAAAACAGAATCTACTGCTTTTGCGACTGGAAATGTGAAACACATTATGGCAAGGCATATACTAATAGGGAGCAGAGTGAGGCCTTTGGAGAAAGGATGAGTAAGGAATGAGTTATGACAAGTCAACCAGCTACTACTGTAGGATTCTTTCATTTCTACCCGAAGTAAGTGCATATCCAGTGACACAAAGGATACCAAAACTAAACAGGCACAGGATATGAAAAAGATGATTATTTCTATCTCTATTTTCAGATACAGCTTGGTTTTGGAAACTATAAAATGCAATTAGTTGATAATTGCCAGTTGAACATGAGCCAGCACTGTGCCCAGGTGACCAAGAAGGCCAGTGGCATCCTGGCCTGTATCAGACGTAGCATGGCCAGCAAGACTAAGGCATTAATTTTCATCCTATACTCGGCACTGGTCAGGCCACACCTCAAATACTGGGATCATTTTTTGGGCCCCTCACTACCAAAAGGACATTGAGATACAGGGTCATGTCCAGAGAAGGGCAACAAAGCATGTGAAGGATCCGGAGCACAAGTCTTGTGAGGAATGGATAAGGGAGCTGAAGTTGTTTAGTCTGGAGAAAAGGAGGCTCAGGGAGACAGCTATCTGAAAGGAGGTTGTGGCCAGGTGGGGGTCAGTCTCCTCTCCCAAGTAACAAGAGATCAGATGAGATGAAACAGCCTCAGGTTGCACCAGCGGAGGTTTAGGTTGGATATTAAGAAAATTTTGTTCACAGAAAGGGTTGTCGAGCATTGGAAGAGGCTGCCAAGGGAAGTGGTTCAATCACCATCCCTAGAGGTATTGAAAAGCTGTGTAGACGTTGCACTGAGGGACATGATTTAGTGGTGGACATGATAATACTAATTTTATGGTTGGACCTGACGATCTTCAAGATTTTTTTCAACCTAAATTAGATAATTCTGTAAGAATATCAGACTACCCTGTAAAATCTTGGAATTAGATTTCTATCCTGGCATGCTAGAGGAATTTGGCAAGATACTCTTTTAAAGCACATAATTGCCCCAAATGCTTTTTGGCTGAGATATTAGATCTCCTGCATCTCCTCTTCCAAAGTACAGCTCAAGACCTTAACCATTATCAGCTCTGCAAGGAGAAAATAGGAACTTGATGGCCAGCTTCATTTCCATAGTCAGGCCATGGGGCTTGGCTGATGCAAGAGGGCTAGATGTCTCTTATACAATGCACCTCAAGGGGCTACCTTAGGTGCAAACAAATAAAAACGTATGTATTTATGAAAACTACTTATTGTTATCTCTTTTAAGACAATATAACTACATAGTGCCAGCAATAAGTCAAATAATTTTGCAGATCACAGAGGCTATGTTTTCTTCTCTAATATTCAAGCTGAATCAGTGATATTTTAGAAGTATTTTGTAAGTGTATTCCAGGTAAAGAAGACTAATCCTAAAACTAGAGTTAGGTGGAAAAAAGAAGGACTAGCACTCAAAGACTGTGTGGATATATGTTAATGGTTGAACTTCTGAAAAGGAACAGTTGAAAGACAATATGTTTAATAAGAACAGAAGTGAGAATATTATTTCATTTTCTGTATTTAGTAGTGACCTAGGGAAATGAGCTGGATTGGAAGAGAGGTGAAAAATACAAAATGAGAGTAACACAGAAATAGAAGTAGAGGCTGAGGAAATAAAAATCAAAGGTGTTATTTAATGGGCTACAGATGTCTGAGAAAATGTTGGGAGCCAGCAGCTCAGATGTTGCCATGGGTGAACACCCAGGTTACAGGCTGGCTGGAGTCTCAGTGTATCAGCGGAAGAATTGTGGTTACACACACAGGACTTCTCAGTAAGGGCTGCTTCCAGTGCTGTGGATTCTGGTTTTTTAGTGAGGTTTCTTGTCACTTTCACAGAAGAATTTTGCAAACCATTTTTTCTTTGCGAACTTTTTGGAAACTTTTTGTCTCCGACATGTTCTCTCTGTACCATAGTGTGTTCCTTTTAATGAAAAGTTCTGTAACAGGTAAATAGATAGACCGAAAATGACCAAAACATCCTCACTTTTTAAGAGCTTGGCAACAAGTGGAAAAAGAATCTTGAATTGCTGCCTGTAATGCTAAGAAACAGGTCATTAAATACAGAGGAATTACTTAATTGAATGACTTCAAGTTTCTTTCCTCTTAAGTCTTTTCATTTTCTTAGTTATAGCATGCACATACAAAGTGCTTTGTTCACAGATTTTGCTAATTACTCAGAGATGCTAAAGCATGCAGTTCCAAGGGAATTGCTCACTATTTCCTAGATAAAAATAAAACAGACTATATCCACATTTGGACAGGAAAATATCTTGCATTGGTTTCTCTGCTGCTCTGCACAAAGTTCCATGAAGCGGAACTGGATATGCTGTACATTTTACTGAGGAAAAGTAAGCAGTTAGGAGATTTTGAATATGCATACATGCATGTATACCTGTGCAGTGGAACCATGCAAATACTTCCTCTCTGAAAAAGGAAGAAATCTCCAGTATCGTCTTTTAAAGAAAATTAAGAGAACTCCTTAGGTAGTTCAATGAGCAGTTGCTTTGATAAGTGAGATTTGATTATTTTGCTTATCTTTTTTTTCTATAAAAATGTTAGAGTTTTAGTATTGTAATTGTTATCTGCCACTGCTGAAAAAAGCACCAGAGGAATGAGGAATTCAGGAAGGAAGTCATTTGGATTAGGAGGATTTGCAGCTGGCAGAATTCTTATTGTATATCCCACATAAGCCTTTTCTGTAGACCATACTTTGTTTATCTTATTTTTCAGTGCTCTTGTTTGACTGCTAATTGTCACATAAAAGTCTAGGAAAAATCCTTGCCTAACAAATCATTCAAATGTTAAAAATATTCTCAGTTAAATGCAAAATAAAATAGTCAAAAGAAAGGATTTCATTTTCATTTGACCTGGTGTTTCTACTTTTATGTCAATAGCAGAAGTCCTCAAAATAACTCTGAAATCTGTTAAAATAACTCTGAGGAACTACTTAGGATACCCTAAATTTCACAAAGAGTTGTACTTTAACTGGATGATATTCAATTATTCTCTGGGATTCCTTCGTGCTTTGAGAAACTGTATGCTGTAGGAAACTTTCTTTCAGACACTTCATTCCTTGTATGTGACGTAAGAACTGTAAGCAAGATCAGTTTGTTTCCTCCTAAAATGTTTTGTCAGCATTTGCAACAGAACCATCCAATATTCTCTTCTTCAAGGAGCAATCTGCAGCAGTGCAAAGTGATTAACATCAGTGCCTAGAAGTCCATCATTTTATTCAAATGTTATATTATTAAAAAAGTCCTTCGTGATTTTTTTTTTTAACAGTTTTTTGTCAGCAAACTTCCTGCTTTGGCAAAACAAGCATTGAAATTTTATGGCTTTTAAGCTAAAGCCTGGAAAAGATGAGGCTCAGGGGAGACCTCATCACTCTCTACAACTACCTGAAAGGAGGTTGTAGCCAGGTGGGGGTTGGTCTCTTTTCCCAGACAGCTATCAGTAAGACAAGAGGGCATTGGCTTAAGCTGTACCAGGGGAGGTTTAGGTTAGATATTAAGAAGAAATTCTTTACAGAGAGGCTAATCAGGCATTGGAATGGGCTGCCCAGGGAGGTGGTGGATTCTCCGTCCCTGGAGGTTTTTAAGATGAGACTGGATGTGGCACTTAGTGCTGTGGTCTAATAACCAGAGCAGTGTTGGATCAAGGGTTGGACTTGATGATCTTTGAGGTCTTTTCCAACCCAGCTGGTTCTATGATTCTATGATTCTATGACTCTGTAAACCAACAAAACTGAGTGAGAGTTCACCCTTGCAAAGAACTCTCTTTAGTACCAAGATCTACTTGCAGTACTAGCAGATGACAGATGTCTGTGCCAGAACTCACCTACCATGCTGAAAGAAATTCTTGGGTTCTGATACCCCAACTTCTGAACACCTGAGTGAGGTTAAGTTGGCATCTGAATGGGATCTGTACAAGGAACTTCCAATTTTTATTGGAAGTAAAATGTTTGTGATTCAAATAGAAATGTTAACAGATGACTACTTTCTTGCAATTGGATAGAGAAGGAAAGGAAAGATAAAATAGCAGATCGAAAGAAAGATATCAAATATTAAATCACTGTTTTCTTTATTTATGTTTTATTCACGTGTTGCAAGTTGCAACAGTATTTCAGGGAATGCCTTAGCTGTCTCTTCCTTTGCAAAGCAGTTGGAAAGCCTGGAGCATTATTTCAGGCTCTAGTTCTGAGTTCAGTTTCTCAATACACCAGTTTCCAATATGACTTCATGGAAGTCACAGTATGTCAGTTTCCCACCTGTAAGATGAGATAGACTACTTTGCAAGGTTTTTTAAAGGAATAAGAACGGAGGTTATAGAAATTTATAATCAGAACAGTTAAATACTAAAAACGTTATGCAGGGAAGAAAGATGCATAGCTTTAAACAGCTACAGGCTTTAAATGGGAATGGGAAAATACATTTATTTATGTATCATTACTCCAGTTTTTTAGATAATGTATTCAGATATCTGAATATCAGTGAGAATGATGTAAATGCCCAAGAGACTGGTGTCCTCTCTCCCAACAGAGTTACTCTCTTGTCTGGAAAGGACCATCCATCAGAGGAAGTATGGAAATAAATGCACACCCCCAGTGATCTGTAAGGACTGGATAGTACTTTATGAAAGCAATGTAGTGTTCACCTCACCTAATTCGAATTATTGTGCCCAAATAACAAGCCCTTGAGAGCTCGGTTTTGGTCTTAGTTTTTTTTCTAAAAGTGATGCTGTCAGTCACAGGTAACAATTACTCTTTTAACCTCTTTTGTATATTACAGAGTGTCTCACCCCCCCAACAATTATTTTGCCACTTCACAACTGGGAACCCAAAGATGAACCTACAAAAGAAGAAGAAGTTGGTCCTTTAGTAGAACACATCTATGAGGTAAAAATTATATATGTTACCACAGGACCCCACACTGCCCCCATTGGAATCCTGATGAATTTGGTTTAATTTCTTTATCTGCAGCTAGATAAAGCCACAAGTGTAAATATTCTGACTTTAGCACATGACCTAAATTTAATCTGGGAATTCACAACCCCATTATCTGTTCATGTGAGTGGAGGAGATGTTGGTTTATGTTAGGAGTCTGTCTTTGATATTTAAAGGATTTATAAACATTTTGGGTGTTAGACAAGAATTAAAAACAGTGCTTAAAAGTTCATTCTAATCGATGTCAAATACCTTCTCATTAGAAGCTGTGAGTGCTGTGCACAGGAAAAAATTCTTCCTTTGACATTTAGCTAACTGAGAAAAAATTGTGGACATACATGTAACTTGTTACCTCATTGCTCAGAAAATGATCTGCTGAAAATAACCCTTAATATTTGAAGAACACATGTTTCTACCTTTTATTGTTGTTAGTCTTTTCCTATGGATGATTTGTCAATTAAAAGAGTTCAGCATAGAAAAAGGGCATTGAGTAAACCACATGGAATACAGGCCATCCTTAGAATCTAATAGATGACCTTTATTCTAGAGGGTAAAACAGAGTGCTTCACATATGGTTATAATTAACAAACTAGCCCTCAAGAAAACATAAGCAACAGAGCTTAATCAGCAATGTAAGATTACAGTTTGCATGACATACTAAACTGTAATGAATCAGACTGTAAAATACAAGTTATCATTTGTGAATTCCTCATCTTAACACATTTCTCTAAACTGAAGAATCCCTAAGAAATCTTCCTGTCTCAAGCATTCGGATTGTTTGTGAAACTATATATGTGACTTCAAATTTATTAAAATAGTTACAGTGATTAATTACACTTATTAAGGAAACCATTTTCATGGTTTATATCAGCAAAGCATTAAAAAGGCCAAACACCCTCCCAGAAGATGTAAAATTGAAAGTGCGTTTTATATAGGTCTAGATAAAGTTCATGAGTCACAAAAATTCTACACATTTAAAAGAAGGAGGTTGTCACATCTCTAGAAACTTTGCATAAATCTCCATGGTGTTCAGCTTCTTTAGATTTTCGTGCCCAGTTATAAAACATATCCAGACTTCCTGTGGTCATCAGATATTTTCAAATTGTAAACTGGTATAAGGAAACTATTTTAATAGCCCAGATTTTTAAAATTTTATTATTTCTATCTTTACTCTTTTTCCAAGAAATAATAATGTTCTGGGATGTTACCTTAGGAAAACTGGTTCCTTTTCTTCTTTTGAGGAAATCTGAATTGGCAAGTATTGAAAATAGAGTTCTTAACCAGAGAAGCCAAAGTTCAGCTATACCTTCTATTCCTGTACCCTGAAATATGATTCTTTTGTATTCTGAAGTTTTGGCTACTATTTTCGAGTATCATCTGTTATGGTTCATTGTTCATAGTTCTTTAGTGGTTTTTTGCTAGTGTGTTTTGTGTTGGTTTTTTTTTTAGGTAATTTCAACTCTTCATATGTAGGAAAAAATGAGAAAGGGGTCGGATTTCTTGAATACAGACTGACAGAAAACGCTGTTCTCCCAGATTTGCCACTGGCTTTATGACTAATGTGCAGAGGTCCTCATCTCCTACCTACCATAGATTCTCCATCAATAAAGCAATGTTAATAATCTATACATTCTTTCCAAAATACTCCAAGGCTGTGGACACTAAGAATTTGAAAATACCTAAGTGGTTGTTGCTGTGTCTTTTGTTGTTATTTACTGCCTTGGAAAGTACTGATGATATTTCTTTGACAGCTGCACAATATAGGACCAAGTGCCATCAACAATACAGTTCTCCATGTTGGTTGGCCTGTGTCCAGCCGAGAAGAATTTCTTCTTTATATTCTTCATGTTCAGACACATGGACCATTGCACTGTCAAACAAGCTCTCCCATTAATACAATGCAAATAAAGGTAAGTATTTTATTTCTATCTCTGTCTGTAATATGCTTGATTTTTTTTTTTTTTGCCTACACTTCACAGTGGGATGGAGCTTTGGGGGAATTTTTAACAGAGACCCTAAGATCGTTTTCCTGGGTAAGAAGAAAGATATAGATGAGTCTATAATGTTTCTAGTGTGACAGTTGTGTTGCATGGTACATGTTTGGTTTCCTTTTTTCCCTTATTATAAAAGGGGGTTATGTTTCCCCTTTTCCAGTCAGTGAGAACATCACCAGACTGCCACAACTTCTTAAATGTGTATAATTGCTCAGCTAATGAATCTGCCAATTCCCTCAGGATCTGTGGATGTGTCTCATCAGGTCTCATGGACTTCTGCACTTTCAGGCTTCTTAGATGTTCTCGAACCTGACCTTCTCCTACAACAGGCAGTTCTTATTCTCCCAGTCCCTGCCTTTCCCTTCTGTGACTTGGGCAGCATGGCTGGAGCACTTGCCGGTGAAAACTGGGACTGAAAGGCGTTGATCTCCTAAGCCTCCTCCCCATCCTGGGTAACCAGGTCTCATGTTTCTTTCTGAAACGGGCTTAAATTTTTCCCTATCTTCCTTTGCTCACCGATGTACACATAGAAGGTTTTCTTATTGCCCTTGATGTCCCTTGCCAGATTTAATTCTGTCAGGGCTTTAGTTTTCTAACCTGATCCCTGGCTGTTTGGACAATTTCCTGTTTTATGATTTATGTTTGTGATGGCAGATCCCCCCAAAAGAGCTTGGTTTGGCTCAAAGTCAGAAGATTAAGCAAAACACAGCTCTACATATTATTCCATCAAAAACAAGGTATCCAATTTATTAAGCATAACTGATGCCAGACATTTCTGAAGTAAATAACACTTTTCAAGTTTAACCAGTAGCCTATTAAACATCTTGCAGGGAGACCTGCATTCCAAGTGCTAAAAGTGCTTTACATCTTTTGCATACCAGGAGGGTTTGAGTTCAGTATAATGAACGAAAGTGGAGACATCTTTCTAGTAATGGGGATTGCTCATAACCACAGCAGCTACAAGTCAAATCTTTAGTTTAAGGAGAGAGAACAACAATACATACTTAAAAGAATAAAAAAAAATTATGTATACCAAATACATTATGGCTAACTTTTTGTGTTTCACCCAGGAAACCAGAGAGGGATTAGGATTCCACCATTTTATTTAGCTCTCTAGAGGAGATATGAGTGATAGGAAACAGAGGACAGGAAATGTTTGCCTTTTATACCCAAAGCACAAGAAGTTTGGAAACAGAAATTTTTTTTATTTATCTTTTCCACCTCATTTCCACATGTTTTTCAAAAGCAACAAGAAGGAAGAAGCTGAGGTGCTGCATTTTTACTTGCAAGCGTATCTCAATCTCAATCTCACTGCTCAGGTCAGGTTGCAAGCACAAGAAAAGGAGTAAAGAAGTTCAGCATCCTCCCTCCCTAGCCACTGTGTTCTGTTTTAGTTTTGAATTAAAAAACTGAGTAGAATACTGCCACAGTTCTTAAGGACATTTTCAGGCAATGTTTTTTTGGTGGGGTTTTTTGTTTTGTTTTGGTTGGTTGGTTTTTTGTTTGTTTTTTAGTTTGCTCTTGCTTCTCCTACTTGATAATGATTGCATATGTTACATAAACAAGATTAAATTCTTGTGAAGCTTGTGAGAAATTTTCCTTTAATAATGGTCCATCTGTTTTAGCAGAAATATGGCTTTAGATTCACGATCATTATTTCAAGAATTTAAATATCCTTCTGTTACTTCAGTTTTTCAAAGCACTGAACAACATGAATACACCAATCAGGTTTTAAATATGTAATGCTTATCTATTACTTCATATGGAAAGAGGATGCAGAGATAGCTTCCTTCAGGTTTTGTATAAACAGCAAGATGCTTGGCTCAAATTTCCAAATAAGGCCGAGAATGTTATTTGCCTGGTTTCTCTTGGATTTCTGAACCCAGCTCTCTTAGGGCACTCGGTCATTTCCCCTTTGAAATTACTTAGACTGTTCAGTTTCAGTCAAAGAAGTGTATTCCTCCCCATTGCTGAATTTCTTATCTTGTAAAAAAGTTTCCTTCGTGCTTTTTTGTTTCATCCGCAAAAATGAATCAAACCTGTGCACACATGGGAAGACTCTTTTCTGGGGACTTTTCCCTTTCTGTAGCTTAGCTTTCTCTGAAGGCAGCGAGGGATTTGAAAGGATAATAAAATTATGAATCCTGAAAAAGGTGTAAAGAGGAGCAAAAGTACTTATCAAAGATACAGAATGAATTCCATTGCAGAAGAACTCAGTACAGTAGGATGCATCAATCTAGAAAGGAGGTGACTATGCACAAATATGATCCACAAAATGAGTAGTGGTGGGAAGAGCGTGGCTGTGGCTTTACTGTCCTCTGCCTATTCCTGCACAGGAACTGGAATACTTAATGAAGCCTGGAGAGCCAGATTCAAAACAAGCAAAAGGAAGTGGTGGTTCATGATGACAGGTCTTAAGTGTCTGGAACTTGTGGACAAAGGGAAGTAGTCATGGTTAAAAGTTTACATGATTTTAAGAGGAAACTGAACAAATTCACAAAAGAGAAGTCCAGTGAAGATTAGTAAATGAATGAAAACTTCATACTAATAAGTCCCCAAGCAGAAAACATTTGGGAGCCGAAAGTTATTAGGAGAGTATTGTGTATGTATGCCCTGTTCTTACTTTTCCTAAAGGCAGCTGAGATGAGAAGAGGGCTCAGCTAGGTGGCCTGAGTCAGTATTCCTGATGAGTTGGTTTTTTAGTCCCAGACTGATGGCAAAAAGCAATTTTATGAAACCTATACCTATTAATACCACAAGTATAGGCTTCCAGCTTCCATGGTAGACCATACAAGGTGACACACATGGCACATTCTCAATAGCTGAGAACTGAAGTACCATGAGTGAGGCACCTGTCAGGGAAGCAGTGAAATAGCAGCTAAAATCCACCACATGGGCAAGGTATATCCACCAGCATGACTGGAAGGAGCTAACCTCTCCCAGAGCCACTGTCTCCTCACGCTGCAAAACTGTTATTATAGTGTGTAAGTCTTGGTCTTGGAACAAAATAATACCATCCAGTGCATTGCTCTTCAGTGGTCACTGACACCTCTTGTACAGTCGCTTTTACTTAAAGTCCTCTTCTAGAACATTTCTGATGGAGTTACACATTGCAGCAGAGGGTATTGCCTGGCTAGAAAAAGAGAAAAACTAAACAGTGTTTTGAAATGAAAAGTGAAAAACTGGGGAGGTCTGTAAACCTGCTCAAAGTCATAAGGCTCAGGAGAAGAAAGCAGTACAGTTTTCCATGGTGGGGAAACTGAGGCAGTCTGTTGTAGTTAAAGGAAGGGAGCGATAGTCCATTTAAGATATAGTGTGCTAAGTATGTGGCATGTAAAATATCTACAGAGTTGTACAATTCCATGCTATTGGCTCAAGAAGGATAAAATAATATCTTTAAACTGAACATCTAGGCCGCTGTAGAAATTCTAATTTTAAATTGTTTCAGGGGACAGGTATGTTTTCTCTTAACCATAGAGAGCTGTTTTCAAACCTTTGCTATAATAATTCATTACTGAAGATGATAACACTGTAGGATATGTGAAAAAAAAGTAAATATGAAAATCATCTTGTGTTCAAATGGATCTACATATACATCAGTTCTGATCATATATTGCTGGCTTCTACATGGGCGTATCATTATATTGTGGTTTTTTTTAATTTTTCATCATTAAAGAAGCCCATATATGCTGGTGAAAGAATTCTGGAAGGAGAATTCCCATGTTACCACATTGGAAAGGAGAGATATACTAACTACTTAAGTGTTCCCTTATTGCAAATAGACAATGTTAACCTCATTAAACAACAGAAAAAAGAGGATTCTTGCTTTTGTTAATGGGTTTTCATCTGTGAATGAATTACAGTATCTTTCACTTTTTAGAATGCTTTTGACTGAAGATCTTAGACTGTCAAAGGGTACAAATTTTCCAAATCTAGTGCTACACAGCATTAATGTGTGGAAGATTTTGTGTGTTTACAGCTGTTCTCTTCCCTTTAGTGCTACAACATTTATTACAATTACAAACATTTTCTTTAGGAGTTTGTTTAAGATATTTTGTGTTCCAAGGTTAAAGGAACTGATAAGAAGGATCTGATGTAACTCTTGATAATCTGAGATGCTTAAGAAATAGTCTTGGCTATGTTTAGGTGAGTTCCTATTGAAATCTTACTGCAAAGTTCCACACCTATCTTATTCTGATTTTACCTGATTAGATTATCATGAATTAAAATTTATCTTTCTGTCTGTTTCCCAGGAGTTCTTTGAGGCTTCATGAAAGAAGCCATAAATGCTCTGTGTAGAAATTAAAGACAAATTGCCAACAACAAAAAAATTAGATTTTAATTGGAGAATAAAAATCTGTAAATATAAACCTGAAGAAATCTGTAACAAATAATGATCAAAAATTGTGTTGTTTGAAGTCAGATTTCCTTTTTTTTCTCTACTTTCTAAAACTGGTAAAATCATTATATCTCAATAGGCAGATTGTGATCTGAACTAATGATCAGATTTCTGTGTGACAACTTGGAATTTATCCTGTCATATATATCAGAATCTGGCCCCAAGAGTCTAATAAAATTAAGTAAAACAATGAAATTGACATCAGTAAAAAGTGGAAAACATATTATCTACTCTGATTCCTATAAATGAGCAATATCTTGCTATGCTATTACTCATTGTGCTCCTAGTTGAAGATAGTATATTCTCATGGTTGTGCTGTTAAATTGAAAAAACAGTGTTAATCCAAAATTCAAGACCTCTGAGAGGGAACAAATCTGTCAGAATCATTCCTAAGCATGTCATTATTATTCACATTTTTTCTCTTTGCAGTTTACTATTCCACAAGACACTCCTGAACTTGCTACTTTTTTGTATAATTCCACAATTTCTCATTACATCAGGAAAAGGGATGTTGCAGTGGCAGAACCTCACAGGAAAAACTCTGCAAAAATATTGGTGAGCTGTCTAAAAACTATAAACTGAGACTGTGCATGCAGTGTATCAAGGTGGCTCTTGATTTGACTGTAATTTATTTACAAATTTTAAATATTTTTCTAAGCAATTTTAACCCCTCAATTTTAAATGCTGTTTATTACATATCACCATTCCCCAGGTTAGAGAATTTGTTTGACAGGTTTTTACGTTAGAGATCATGCATGCCAAATTCCTGGCTGTTTGACTCCGGGCTGTTTGCAGACAAACCTCTGTGGTCATGCACACTTATCACAGGGAATTTAATCACTGATTTAGAGAATGAGGCTCTCATCCACAAAATAAATTTCAAGTTCTTACTTCTGAAAAGTAGGTCTCTTCTTCTTAACTTGACTCCTAGCATTCTGGCTCTTTCTTAAGGAGTAGCTCACACTTTGACATTTTCATGTAGAATAACAGTTCTGACAGAAAAATAGTTTGCAGTGTATTTGTTGCCCCCAGTAAGGACTTACATACACACGGGAATGTGAGACTCTCTCCCTTTACAGTACCACAAGCAAGGCAAATGGGACAGGTCACTGCATTTTTAAAAATCCAGACAATGCTGGAGCAAGAGGAATGATTTCTCTCCCAGGTAAATAGCTTTAATTAGTCAGTCTGGTACCTGAGTATTTAGACTTGGCTGTATTTTGAGAAGTTGTTTTTTTCCATTTCTGTATTCAAAGTCCCATCCTAAGCATACTTCAGCATTGTAGGTATCAGCTCCCCTTGCCTAGAGGCAGCATTCAAACTTGGTGACCTTGAGGTCAGTCGAAGGATTCACGCAGCCGGTGCTTTCCATCTATTTTTATGAACCTCAGGCAGAGTTTCTTTCATGTTTTCCAGTCTCTTATTAAGCTGTTTACTGCAAGCTCATGTTTGAATTCCTTGACATGACTAGAATTTTGGTAGGAAGAAAAGAACCTCACAGACCTAAATCTACTGGAGTAATAGAATAATTAGAGTGCTTCTGAAAGTTAATTTGGCAATTTTTGTAACAGGAAGAAGATAGAATCTGAAAGTAATGAATACCATAATGTTGTTAAGAACAAAATCACAGATGAACTCATTTTAAACAATAATAACTCTTGATTCCTGTGTCATTCTTTCATCAACCCAATACCCTGGAAAGAATCTGATTCCATTAGGGCTGAAGGAAAAATACCTGGGCTCTCGAAGACTTGCCAGTCAATATCCCAGAACACATAATCTATTCGTCAGTAATACCTTAATTATCCGTTATCTTTCATAGTGATTAGGCCCATAGGCTGCAAACATAAAAATTACTGAAGGAACTGGAAGTGGTTAACAAAGTTCTGAAGTATGCGCTGTGCCTGCAACTTAAAACATGAAGCAGAGAATTTTCAGCTGCTTGATGTAGACAGATCAAATATATTTAGCTGAGAACTTAATAATGTGAAATTGGCACTTTGATGAGCAGTCTTCTACTACAATATGTTTTTGATCAGCACAAATTAGGATAGGATTGGGTATCGTGCTTACCACTGGATATATAACAGGACTTTTTCAGATGAGCATAGAACAGCAATGTCATTAGTTCAATTAGAAGGTGTCCCAATTCTGTGTGCCTTCAACATTACATGCTACAGATGCAAAAAATTTTTTTTATTTGGCACCTTAGAAGTATACATGAAAAATGAATTCTGCTCTCAGAAGAGACCGATTGGCCAAAGATAATTATTTGTTAAAATTTGTATTTTTCTTTAGAAGTAGTTCTGTTATTTTCATCAAAGCATTTTCACAGAGAGACAAAATGTTCCGAGAACCTCTTATTCTATTCATACTGTTTATTAAACATTTGGTTTCTCTTCTATTAGTTCTAATGTTGCATTGTTCTGAAAATCACTACAGGCTAAATGCATTATTTAAAAAAACAGAAATATGTGTTCAGGTCTTAAAATGTCAGCCAAAAGTAGACTTTTTGCATACTAATGATTTATTTTGTTAGTATGTGATTTTGGCCACTATATTAATGAAAACAGCTCTTCTTCATCCTGCAACATAAATAAATCTGGTTGGAGGATATTTAAGGCCAAATAAACCAATACTTTAAATTATTCATTTAAAAAAAAAGGTTTATAGCTGCAAGTTCCAGATTTTACAGTTTCATTTTCAGGCAGATATAGAAAACAGCAATTAAGCATACAGCTTCTGCTTATCCTGCAATAAGATAGAGATTTTTGGGAAAGCTGTCTGTAAAGATAGAGGATTCCTTAAGGGTGTTTTCAGATTGGTTCCATACATCATCATCTCATTTCCTGAAATATGGGCACTGGTAGTGCATTCTCACTCTCACTAGGGAATATACTTACTTGTGAAAACTTAGCTTTGCATTTAAGGTCACAAGGCCTTCTGTCATGGGAGGGATTCTCTGCTTTGTTATAAAAATAGGAATCAATTAAAACCTCAGCCTTCCTCCTGAATTAAACAAAAACTTTTCAGCTAAAACCCGTTTGTATATATAAAACATTTTTATTTTTTTGTACACACATTTAATCATTTTTCTTTGAGATCTTTCTCCCTTTCTATGCACTGAACAACCACATAATTTCTGTGGTTACCCCACGAGACTCTGCTCATTCCCTTCAGTGGCTTCCAGGCAACTTTTAACCTTTTTTGTAACATTTTTCTGGCAGACTTTAAGAGTATATAGTTTTGAGTTGCATTGCTTGGCTTTTGCTTTCCAACCTGTATATGAGCCAGAATCACTGCTCATCAGGAATGTTTCATGGACAATAAGTCTGAAGTAAAGCAACTAATGAGTCTCAGCAAATGTTTTGGCTGCTATAATGTAAATATCAGTGGGAAAATCAGGAGAGTTAGAAAAGATTTAGGAACATAAATAAACACTTTTCCATGCATAAGAGCAGGAAAAAAGTGTTGAAATCATAAAATGACTGATAGGTGAAGACAAAGCACATGATTCAAAGGATTGGTAAATACCTGGACATCTTAAGAGTACTTTGGAGCAGATATTATTGAAAATTTTTACTTTTATCTTCATTATTACAGATAGGTGGTTGTACCCATTGGTGACACAAAAAGGATCTCCCCTTTGGTTTATAGTTCTCACAATGACTCATGGGGTACCTCACGTATATTACGTGAAATTAATGATTTCAGACTGCTTATCTCTTTAAGACAAAGTTAATTTGGTTTTGCTTACTTATGATTTTATACATTTTCAAAGCATGAGTATAACTTCCCTTTGTTTTGTGCACAGAACTGTACAAACATGAAGTGTGTCCTAATTTCATGCACTGTGGGACAACTGGAAAGAGGAAAGAGTGCCGCGCTAAAAATCAGGTCCCGGCTCTGGGCACAAACATTCCTGGAGGTAATACACACAGAACTCTCTGTCTATACACAAAGACCCCTGTATATTTTATTTGACCAGATATTTAAAAATATAAATTATTAAATTAAATGAGTCAAATGCAAATGCTTTTTGGTACCATTTTCTTTGAAGGTAACATCTCACTGGTTCCTGTCCAGGTTGTATGCATGCTGCTTACTTTTCTTTTTTTCCCTAGCACTCCCTCTCAAATTTATGTCCTGAATCCTACCTGGAAATTCCAAGATTATTTTTAAACACCTTTCCTAGACTGGCCCAAATCAATAATCTCTTAGGTCCCCGTGATGTGCTCTGTATTGATAATGTCTTTCCCAGTGGAAGTTTTTTCTTGGAGCCAAACAGCATACACTATGTCCAGTACACTATGTCCATCTTAAAAATTCATTGTTATTCATTCTCTGTTAATCTAGGGAAGAGTAATATGTATCAAACTCATGATATACAACACTCACACAGTGACAATCTGTGTCTTGCTACTAAAGGGAAGGGACAGTGCAGACTATGGAAAAAGTGTGGAAAAAGGGCATACTCTGGTTCAAATACAAAAACATGATAGCTTGAATGTCTCTCTGTCCTTCCAAATCTGAGAACTGGGATGGACATCTTCTGGTGCAAGCTTTTGCAAAGGTCTCACAAAATTTTGCATGGAAAATGCCAGTATGTAAGCATCTCTGCAGTGATAGGATAAATGTATCTGTTGGAAAAGATGGGAATTTTATTCCAGTTTTTTCTAATTCCACTAAGAGACTGACAGTTGCACACTGTCTAGTCCTTGTTAAGTTCAGGTAAGAACTTAACTGCACTCGTTCACTGTTCCTAACACATAGAGACAAGCAGAGATGCAGAGATATTGACTGGATCAATGTGTGACAATTTTGAGCACTGCAGTGTTCAAGCAATAACACAGTGAGCCTTCATAATTTTTTTACCAAGCAAAAGATAAAGCTTAGCTCCTTTAGCTAGCTACCTTATTGGGAAATGAACCCAACCTGTTCCCAATCCAGTAAAGTTTTTCTCTTCATCATTCTGCTGGTGAAATCTAATTAACTCCATAAGGGGCAAAAACAAGGTCTTGTGAAAAAACAAACTCATAATGAGACCTTGTGCACAGATCCTTAGATGCCAATTTTCTAGGCTATTTACAGCTATTTCAGTGGGAATTAGCCTCATAAAGATTTTTCTAAGTTCAGTTTAGTGTATAACAAGAAATAACTGTAAGAGATTAAAGCTAAACAATTGTAATGAGAAACAGAGTTTTCTCTGAGTTTTTGGCTGTGACAGAAGATGTGTAACAGTTGGATCAAGCTAGCTACAGAAGACATGAAATCTCCTTTTCTTAATGATTCCTACTAAAAACAGAATCTTTTTCTTGGATGTAACCTTCGTTAGCTTGACTTTGGTTCAGAACAAGGATGCATGAAATTCAGTAGCATGTTTAAAGCAGGAGCAGTGGCACTCACTTCACGTAATTTTAGTAATCTGAAAGTTAGATGCCAAAACTGGTTGCCTGACTGTAAGCAGTGACAAGACAGAAAGGTATCTTCAGAACATGCATTATCCAGCTGATTTGAAACATCTTTTCTGCTCTCCTGATCTGTATAGGGGAGAAGGGTCAAAGCTGGGCCTTGGGACATGGGTGTGTGCAAACACACCAGGCAGTGTCAGCGCTGCAGTCCCTTTAGCTTCTCCTTGCTCCTTAATAAATCCTGCTTGCTATGCCTGCACCTCCCTTCAGTCAGTGAGCTCCAGGCAGAGGTGGAACCTTACACCAGCCTGTGGGCAAGGGCAAGGATGAGCCATCCTGTACACTCCCTGGGTGCAGAGACCTCATGGGAAACACTCCTACAAGAACATCTTCTGCTTACTCCACTGGCCTTACATACCCTTGGTATCAAACAAGGCTTTTATGGGCAGTGATTTTACCTTTTCTCTGTAAACATTTCTATTTCCTTTGAATAGTAAATTGCAAGTCTTATAAAGACTCAGAAAACTTCACTTAAAGCAACTGGATTTTTTCCTAAGTAGAAAAAGGTAGTCCCCAGAGAATTGTTATATCCTTCCATTTATGTCTAAATAGCTGCTGGAATAACATGATCCCTGCTTCACATGCAAGCTGAGAGAGAGGCAGTAAATAGTGTCCTAGAGTCTAGTTGCCTTCCTCCCACTCGCCTCAAAACAGTTCCCATTTTCACAGCCCCTTTTAAAATTAACAGTTATACAGCCATCACCATAAAAGACTGTAGAGCACAGTTTCCTAAAAAGGACACAATCTGCTCCTAGTAAGTCTTCAAACTTGTAGTTCTTGAAGTTATTCCAGAACTAAACTGAAATATATTTAAAAAACAACTGTTGTTACTTAGGCTGAAATCTGCAAATTCAAACTGAGGATTAAAATGCAGTCAAAATAATCAGGATGTGGTGATTGTGAACCAGGAAGGACCGTTCAAGGGCCACACTGAACCTCACAGTCATGGTTTTGTAAAGAAGCTTAGAGGAAAGTCTCTACAGCAACATCCCAACCTCTTTTGCACATGCAATTAATGTACAAAATTTTCATATGCCAAAGAAAGCAGGATAATGGTGACATACAACATTCCTGAACTGTTATAATCTAAATGAAGACATGATGATCTGCAGAAGAAATTGTTTGTGCTCATTAAAGCCAAGAACACACTGTCATGATGTATTTTCTTCTTATAGATATGTTAATGCAAACCTGAGAAGGATTTTATTGAAAATGATTGATTTATGCTAGGATGAAATAATTCATGTTTTTCATCAAAGTTATATGGATCAGCCTGTATATTTTGTTGCCACAAAATATCTGTCATGTATTGAGTGACTCCTTCCTCTTCCACTTAGTTTAACTGACAACAGCTAACCCCTTGTCTCTTGACAGTTGTAATCTGTCACCTTAAAACCCAAACTCCCATAACAAATAACAGTTAAATGACATGCAATGATTAGACATGTTTGAGTAAATAAAGCAGCCCAAATTTCCCAACCAGCCAGCAAAGATAGAGACAGACATTGTGCAAAGGGCAAGAAGAATCACAGACTTTTTTGGATTAACTTCAAAGCCTGGCTGTAAATATGAACCCTCTAGTAAAGCTGACTTTTGGATTCAGACTTGCTGATCGAGCAAATAATAGCCTGATTCGTGCAAAAGAGAAACAACCTTACATGGTATGTTACGTTGTGTTCTGATGGGGCTCCATTATGTCCCTATTTGTCTAATCATGATATTTCTGAGTCATCAGAGGGAGACCTGAGGGGATCTGGCCCAGCGTTCTTTGAACTCTAGTGGGTATTTTTTAATATAAGACTTGGGAGTTGTCTAGTAAAACATCTGTTTTGAAAATGAATTTCTAAGTGATGAATCTGTACCATCTGTCTGATTTTTGACATCCTTCAGGCTCCAAGCTCTTTGGAACTTATAACACTGTGGGATTTGGAACTCAGCTCATTTTTAGCTATTATTTCAGCCTGTACTGAAAATTCCTCACAATGATACAAATCTCTTTCTGGGAGAGCTTGGGGAGGCAGTTATGTAAAAAGACCACAGAGGGTGTGTGAAGTTCCCAAGAGGTTTGAAGTTTGTTTTATCTTCTTTTAATGTTATTGAATATAATTGTATTGTTTCTCTCGACTTTTAGACAGTTCTAGATATGTGAATTTGGCCCTCCTGACTGCATGAACTTAAATGGCTAGAAGAGAGAAAAATCTAGTTTAAATCAGAAAAAGTTGAAAAGCAAGAGAAGCACAGCAGCCACACTGCAGTAGGGTACTCTTAGTACCCAGAGTCATGTTTTGGCTTCTCTCTTAAATATTCATTATTTCAGTGTTTCTGTACGTGCACTGATCCTGTTCCTTTTAAGTGCCTAAAAATGGAAATATATGCTTGACAAAATAAAGGTGGTGTGTGCTGCAACAGCTGTACCTTAAGTGCCTGGCCTCAGACTGGTATCCAAAACCTGAAACTAAATACCTAGGCTCCCTATTCAGCACATGGAGACAATGAGATACCTCAGACAAATTGACTTGCTCTGATTATCAGGGTGGTGCATGAGGGCTATCCCTTATCAGGGGGATAGGCATCCAAATCAGGATTAAGTGGGAATATTCCCACCCTCTCAGAACGCAGAATCCAAAGACTACTTAGGAGGTACCTGTGGAACTAGTTAAAAGACTTAAGGAGGACTTTTTTTATTCAATATTCAGTGTGAGAAGCTAGAGCTGGCAGTCTAGTGATTAGAGAATTTGTGACTAGAAGACTCAAAATTAATTTCTCTTCAGCTTGAGAGGCCTGCTTTAAAAAATGATGGTGTTCCCTTCTGCTGAAGCTGCACTTTTGCAGGAACATAAAAAGAAATTGAGACATCTGGAAAGGTATAGAAAATAAGGAAAAGCCTGATATTATACCTTGTTATTTTGGACCATCAGCTACACGTCCTTCCAGTCCTCTCATCCGCCTTTGCCTTCATTGCCTGGGACCTGGAGCTGTCGTCACTGTTAGAGTGAATGCTCTAACTGTATTTCCATGATGAGAAATCTTGTTGAAAATCTCCATATTTTATTACTGGTGAACTCGGAGATTCTTTAGTGTGATAGAAGTTCTTTAGCTCAGGCAATGTTTGTGGGACAAGGATTCAGTTTAGCTACACAAAGGCCATTGGAGGCAGAAGGCACACAGCCTGTGCAGTGGGGCCACACAGACTGTGCAGCACATATTGTTAGCAGAGACTTGGAACTCAGAACAGAAGTGAATTGGTGGAGGTAATCTGAGAGATCTAGCTCTTGTATGATATCCTTTATTCAATCACTTCTCTTCCTCTCATCTTTACTATGGGAGCAATTATTCCACCTGTAAGTGGGATATGACCCCAAGGAACAATAATGCTATCCTCAGTATCCCCCAGCACAGAACCTATTTCTGTGCCCAGTGGAAAACATCTCAGTCAAAGGAAGATTGCTTAGTGTTTTCAAAGAATAATTCTGCAGCCAACCTAAATTCCCTGTCCATGGATGGAAGTGGGGAAGCAGAGAAGTTAGTGAGAGAGACATCTTGTTCCCTCATTCATAGACATATATAAGCTATATATGGGAGTTTAAGTAGATTGGTTTAATTCAGACTGAGAATTAAAAGCCAAAAATTTGATGAACTGCCCTTCGAGCCGTATAAAAACAAAAGGAGGAAGTCGTCAACAAAATTTGCCTTTGCGTCAAACAACTGTTGTTATTTGAAAAAACAAAATAAGTAAAAAATAAAACTGTGTGTGGCCAAAATTACTATATTATGCTGGATTTCATTGTTTATGTGGAATGAAGGCTACAAAGAAAGAGATATTTGCATGGGTCTGAACTAACGAGTTTTTTGGGTGTGGGCTAGTTTTGTTTTCAGTCATTGTTATTTAAAATATTTTAATTGTTAACAAGAGCAGAATATGAGACTTTTGCTAGTTGTGCTAAAGTACAGGTAATGTTAGGTTTATGAAGAAATAAGCATCTTAAATAAATAACCATCATAATCTGTATACTGAAGTCTTCTGGAATCACGAGAAAATATCTGTCTCTATTATAATTTAACATAATCTGTTTAAATGAATATAAAAGATATAATATGTGAAGTGTAAAAAGTTAATGAGAGAGAGGAGGATGTGTTGATTTTCAGAATTTTGTCTGTGGTCACAGATACATTTGTGTGAGCATACCCTCTTGTTACAAATAGCACAAATACTTTTTGACCATGTGCAGAGTCATATACACATTTTTAAACAGATTAATACAAGAACAAGTAGTTATATGACCTCTACTCTCAGCATTTATGTAAGCTACTCTATTGGCAGTAGTTCAGGTTTTTGGAGGTATCGGTCAAAGAAAGCAAGCTAATGAATTCCCAAAGCATATATTTAAAAGCTATTGCTTACTCCTTTGTCTTTAAAGTGCACCAGATTCCAGCAGACACAAAGGGAAACAAGTTTTAATCAAGTATGGCCAATATTGTTATAACAGCACTGAATTCCATATGCAGTAGACATAAGTTCTTGGGGGGAAAATTCCACCACAGCATGCAGCCTGCCATAGAGAAAGTATGTGCCCTTCTGTTAGGGGTGCTTCACTGACTACATCTAACCAGAAAAAAAATTCTGTTCCATGGAGGCAATAGAGCAGAATCATTCTGGGGAGTCTCTCCAGAAGCTGAACTCTTCAAACCTGCAGAACAGTAATGATCTCTCAGACTTTAAGCTGCTAAAGGTTTTGTTCCTTCTACCCTCCAGCTCCCTGTGAGCCAGATTTGTCCCTGCATTTCAGTCTGCTCTCTGACCAGGATGACCACATGCCTTAAAGATACTTTGGGGGGACTTCGGATCTGTACTTGAGCTTCCTGCAGAAAGCACCAGCATTCCACTGGAACCTGGAAAACTGTCCTTTGATTTGTCAAAGATTTTCCAGCACTTCTCACATAATTTCTGTCCCAATTGTACTTAGGGAAACACTAACCTGAATATTTATTGGGAACATTTTCCTTCATTTCTGGCTGCTTTTTTGTCTCACAACTTTTAAGAAAACAAAGGCTTCAGTTCAAAAATCTATTTGTAAAACAAAAGCATGTAGGGAGAGAGAAGCCTTAATAGATACACCAGCAGGATCTACCACCCAGGCAACACAGGGGATGGCCGTGCTTTGCCTCCTTCCCATATTATTGCAAACTACTGTCTCGGCGATGTGTACAAGAGCAGGCTCTGCTTGTTCTAACACAAGGGGAACCTCAAAAGGTCAGTGTACTAGAGCTGGGCTCCCTACTGTTGGTCATTAGACACAGTCACAAATACCAAATTCTTTCTTCCCCTTCCTCTGAGCCATAAGTCCTCAGCTTGAATTTCAAACCACAGGTCCTGCTGCTTCCAGTAAACACTGAATATTTAAACATGTGCTATTTAAAAAATGATATGGTAAAGAAATGCTGTTTCTTACAATTGGCTTGAGAATTATAAACAAGGCTGTGGGAGAGACAGCTGCCTGTATCTCCAAGGTGTTGGTATAAGTAAGAATCCTGTTTGCAACTGATGTTGACCACAGTCATTGTTTGGAAAACCTTTGCACAAATGCATAAGTCTTTAAATGCTCTCTAGTCTGTTATATTCTTCATTGCTGTATTCCAGCATTTCCAGGAGCCTAATCAAGGGTTGAGCCGAGTTGATAGCTGTGGTCACAACCCAAGCTTATTAACCCCAGCCAAGCATTAATCCACAGGAAGTACCTTACTCTGATGTTCTTATTGCTGATATAAGCTGAAAATTAAATAAGCCATGTCTAGTAGGTGAAAGGATTTATTTTTCCATGAATGCTGTGTTTCCTTTATATGAAGTTTCAAGAGAGTTAATGCCTTTACTGTACCTTAGCCAATCAGGCTGAATATCTAATGCCTACTTCTTTAATAATATAACACATCCTGCTCTCTCCATTACAGATTACATTTATAAGCCATAAAAATCATATCCAGAATCCTGCTTAATATCAGTTGCTTAGAATTGAAAACATAAGGCTTTATTCACACTTTTTCTGAATGCAAATTGTTGCACAACCACAGAAACATGCTGGAACTTTGTGTGAGAAGTCTAGTGCTGAAGAATAAGAGATGAAAAATGGCCTGAGTCTGAAAATGGAAAATAATTAATGTGATAAGGAAAAATTATTTTTCTGAATATCATCTCATAAATGTTCAGCACCATGAAAGTGTATAAAACTATTTATGTACAAAGTCTATTTTTTTATTTCAAACAATGTTGATAGAAAAGGTAGTTCCCTTTCATTAGATGCCATCTCTGTTAAAGAGCTGATTTGACTATCCCTATGTAGTCATTTAAGACTGGTTTTTTCATGTTACTCTTTCCTAGTTTAAGCCCCGAGGAGAGGTTGAATATTCTGATAGTAACCATTCAGCTGCTCTCAATATTTTAAAAGAACAAAATTACGGCATAGCCACATGAGTTCCAGAAGGCAATAAATGTGCTGGCTTTATATCACCAGTAAACACTCACATATTTGCAGAGAAAAGTAGTTTTTAAAAAGAAGACAGAATGGACAAGGCAAATACCAGACTCTGGACCTCGGGAGAGCAGCCTGCAGCCCTTTCAGGGATCTGCTTGGAAGAACTCCATGGGAGATGATCCTGGAAAAAAAAAGAGGAGTCCAGAAGAACTAGTGATTCTCCAGGATCACCATCACCTCCTTTAACTCATGAACTGTCCATCCTGACATGGTAAAAATCAAACATAAAAAGGTGGTGATTTGCTAAAGGTTTGACTCAGTCTTAGAGGTCTTTTCCAATCTTTATGATTCTATGAAACATAAAGGAGGTGCAAGAAGAGTCAGTTAACCTGGTGCAGGGGCTGGATAAGGAATATAGATACAGTGTCTGAGCATGCAGGGACAGAGTTAAGAAGGTAAAAGCCCACCAGGAGCTGAACCTAGCAAGGGGTTTAAAGGGCATTAAGGAGGCTTCTATATTAGCAGCCAAAAGAATACTAGGGAAAATATGGGTCTTCTGCTGAATAGGACATGGAAAAGACTGAGTTACTTAATGCCTCCATCGCTTTGGTCTTTACTGGTAAAATCTGCATACAGTATCTCGAGGCCTCTGCAATCAGAGAGGAAACCTGTAACCATCAACATTTACCTTCAATGGAGAAATATCAGGTCAGGGGGACATTTAAACAAATTGGACATACAAAATTCCAAGGAACCTGATGGAATACACCTACAAGTGCTGAAGGAGGTATCATGGCAATGTAAGACCTCTCTCAATTATCTTTGAAAAATCATAGTGATGGGGGAAGTTCCTGAGGACTGGAAGAAAGCAAATGTCATATCTATCTTCAAGAAGGAGGATTCAAAGGACTATAGGCCAGTCAGCTTCATTTCAATCCTTGGGAAGGGGATGGAGAAAAAAGCCCTGGAAACCATTTGCAAATATCTGAAGGACAAGAAGGTGATTGGGAGTTGTCAGTGTGGATTTACGAAAGGGAAATCATGCTTGATAAACCTGATAGTCTTCAATAAGAAAAATGAGGTTCATCTTGGTGGACAAGGCAAGAGAAGTCATTGGTTTTTATCTCGAATTTAGCAAGGTTTTTGAAACTGTCAAAATGAGTAAAGAGAGGTGGATTCAAAACTGACTGAACTTCAAGTGTTTGATCAGCAGCATGAAGTCCAGTTGTCAGTCTGTCAATAGTGGTATACCCCAGGGATCAATACTGGGACCAATACTGTTTAACATCATTAATGACTTGGATAATGGGACAGAGTACACTTTCAGCAAGTTTGGAGATGATAGAAAAGTGCAAAGAGTCTTTGATACAGCAGTTGTTTGTACTGCCCTTCAGAGGAACCTCGACAGGTGGGAGAACTGAGTCGGCAGGAATTTCATGAAGAGTGACGAAGGGAAATGCAAAGTGCTATACCACAGGAGGAATAACCCTATGCACCAGTGCAGGCTGGGGGCCGACCTGCTGGAAGGCTGTGTTCTAACAAAGGATCTCAGAGTCCTGCTAGACACAAAGTTGAACATGTATGGCCCACTATGTGCGCCCTTGCAGCAAAGTCAACAGCCTCTTGGACTGCATCGGAAAGAGTGTTGCCAGCAGGTCAAGGGAGATGATTCTTTCTCTCAGCACTGGTGAGGCACATCTGGAGTCCAATCCTGGGCTCCCTAGGACAAGTGAAACATGGGCATACTGGAGCCAATGGCCACAAAGATGGTTAAGGGCTTGGAGCTTTTGATATATAAGGAAAGGCTGAGAGAGATGGGAGTGTTCAGTCTGGAGAAAAGAAGGTTCAGATAGGATCTCATCAGTGTGTATAAACATCTGATAGGAAGGAGTAAAGAAGACAGAGCAGGCTTTTCCCAATGATATCCAGAAACAGGAAAGAAGCACAAACTGAAATACAGGAAATTCCATTTAAACATAAGAAAAAACACTTTTTACTCTGAGGATAGTCAAACATTGGAAAAGGTTACTTCTTGAGTTTGTGGAGTCTCCATTTGTGGAGATATTCAGAACCCAACTGGATGTAGTCCTGAGTATATTGCTCTAGTTGACTCTGCTCTAAGCTTGTACTTGGAGTAGACAATCTCCAGATGTTCTTTCAAACCACAGGAGTTCTGTGAAAACTTTGAGTTGGGCCATGGTCATCCAACTTCGTCCAAGTTGGCTCCCAGGTTTAAATTATGCTTCTTTCAGGTCATTTTCACAAACAAACCTTTCTCCATCAGTGAAGGAAAGGAATAGTAGCCCAGATTATCACGGGATCTTCTCACCTCAGTCTTTTTTCAGCAAGAGAGCTGAAAGGGGAAAAGCAATTCTTAGAGAGGGTTATGCCTTTGATGCAAGAGGGAATGCCAGAGAAAACACCAGGGAGGAAAAGGTGTTGAGTAATCATATAGAAACCAAATCTTCTCAATGAAGCAGAACTCCTAAGTGTGTGAGAAATAGAAGGAAGGAGAAAGAGTTTCGCAGAAGGGCATTTAGGAAGTGACAGCAATGTTCCAAATATGATAAGAACCTGGTGACAAAATGAGAGACTGCTTTACTAACAAGGCTCTGTCTTTCTGTTCAAATATGGTCATCGTATTTAAGAAAGAATTGATACAGGTAGCAAAAATAAAACATAATAATTTTAATAATAATAATAATAATGAGATAGAAAAGAGATATATTAACAACCATAACTCCTAGCCATCTGGATTCCATTGACCATATTAGCACTTAACTGTCTAATGCTTTTCAGTGAATATCAAAGCACTTTCAAAGGAGATCCGTATCAGTACCCCAACTTTACATGGGAAGGGATATACAAGATAGTAGTACCACCCAAAAAATCAGTTGCAGAGATGAAATTAGATTTGTTGACTACCAGAAGAGAATGGTTAACTATTCAGCCATCCTTCCTTGGGATAAAAACAAAGAAAAAGAGAACGTTCTAAGTGCAGGATCTTCTCTCTGAAAGATTTACTTGATACCTGATGGACTTAGCCTTCAAAACTTCCTCCAGTTAGATATTGGTGATGCCAAGAGCTCAACAGGATTCAAAATATGGGTGTGGAAAATATTTGTTGTAAGTGTTGTAACCATTTCTTTAAGGGATATGCACTTTCCACATATCAGAGCTTAAGTCAGTTCATAACAAATACCAGCAGGTATTCTTCCAGCAGACATACCAGCACTTAACTATCATTTAAGGCGGTTTTCACAGAGTGGGAGGTTATTCTCAAGGTCAGAACAGCACAATGAGACTTACAATTGATCAGGTGTAGTGTGTCACTGCCTACCTGGCACCAAATGAGGTGAAAGCACTAATTAAGTCACTGCATGAGATACGTGATGTAACAGTTTTTAGTAATTCTAAACTAGGTAAAGTAATGCCTAATCTAATCTAATCTAATAATGTTTTATAAATATAAGCAAGCATAAATGAAACACAGAGAACTAACTAAGAGACGCATTTTGTTCTTTCTTTGCATCTTTGGGTTTGTTGAAATGCTTAATGACAGCTATTTTATATTATTTATATTTTATTAGGCAGCCAGTTAAACAATGGCTGCTATACATTCCTCTCACAGTGGCACAATTTAGTAAACAAGCAAAGTGAGCAGGGTTTTTTGAGCTCTACTGCAATAGGAAATGAATCACATTCTAATAGTAACCTGCTCTAGGTGACCCTACCTTGGCAGGGAATTTGGCCTAGATGATCTCCAGAGGTCCCTTCCAACCCAACAAGTGCAAAGACACTTGTTCCTGTTGTTCTTTGATGGGAAGGCACAGCCATTTCTTTGATGCTATCAGGAAGCTCTACCAACCTGGTCTCAACATAGACCAGGAAATTTTCTCAAGATACCCATGTCGGTTGTCAGGCTTGGTGAGCAGAGCCAAGGTTTTAAAACATGGACACCCCATCAACTGGGCCCATGCTTCTAACTCACCTATTTCAGAGAGAAATAAGAGAAACAACTGTATGTGTCTTTCTGCATATCTAACCTTTCTTCCTCATTTGAACATGTGGCCTTTGTAATGCAGCTTTATGCTGTATTTATCCCATGGACATGTACAGGTCCCAGTGTTCCTACATTCTTTACCAAAAGAAACCATTTTTGCCTTAGGAAATCAGTGCACTGTATTTTTTCTCTGCTTATTTTTTATAATGCTTTTAAATATAAGCGTGGTTTTTAATAATTTCTTTTGTTCTATAATTCCAGAGAAAGAATGATC
Source organism: Corapipo altera (assembly GCF_003945725.1). Lineage (NCBI taxonomy): Eukaryota > Metazoa > Chordata > Aves > Passeriformes > Pipridae > Corapipo > Corapipo altera. Next base: position 4,861,145 of record NW_020884928.1, read on the forward strand.
TCTATAGTCTTTCTTCCAACGTTTCCTTCGAAGTTAAGAGCATGCCATATAAGGTGCAACCAGCAAAGCTCCCCACAGGAAGCATAGCAGTAAGTAACTGAAAATTATATCTTTGTGTGAAGTATATGTATTTGGTCATTCTGATCACAGCTGTGAAAGTTTTTGTAGATGAAAATATTGAGATTGGTCTTTCCTGTGTTTCTAGTGTACATTCCTAAAATAATACCTAAAGGAAATACCTTTATTGCTTCCTGTGGAAGGTGGTGATATATGATACTGATTACATTTTTAAATAACTTCTTGCTGCACTTGCTGCACTTCTTGCAGACTGCTGTATGGCAATCAGAATGGATTTTTCACCCAGAAGAAAACAACAGAACTATGAAAGCAAGTGTCTACTTAACTTTGTTTGGAGTAAAATAAGTCTGGAGGAAATTTTTGTGCAAAATCCAAAATCATGTTTCTGTCAGGTTTAGAGATCTCACTCTTTTCCCAGTCAGCAGTTCTCTCACACAAGCATATAGATTATCTACAGCAATTCCTCTCTAATCTGTATTAAGCTTCTTTGATACCCTCTGATTTTCAGAAAGGTTTGCATACCTCTCTAGGGTTTCAACCTCACAGCACATCAAGTGCAAGATATAAGTTTACCAACTGATGTGATAGATAGATGCTAAAGTACTTGCCTTATTTGCAGACTGAGATTTGTATGGCCCTCAATTACTATATGAAAAATTAACCTTGGAGGAGTAAGTTTGATTTAATTGTTTTCTTTTGACAAAGCATTGACTTTTGGGAGAACTTTAAACGAATTTGCTCCTTATGCTATCTAATACCATGGTTAAAATTCACTCTCTTTTGTCATTACTGGTAGAAATAAGTAAAATATGAGTGCAAAAATTGGATCTATTATGAGTAATCTGAAATTTTATGGCTTATTGTTCTTATCTTTTTGAAGATTTATCAGTTACAGTCCTTCTTTTTTGAAGCTCCTTTCAAACTTTTCCAAGTTAAATCATGGTGAAAATACATCATACGGGTCTGTTGAGATGTGGTAGTAGGGGCAAAATATTTTCTTATATGGAAAACAGAATAAAACACTTTATAGCTTACTTTGGGTGTATTTTAGAGGATACAAGGTATAAAGTTGTGTTTTGGATATGCATAGATTACATGGTTGATACGTGCTCTGGGAAGACCTAAGGTAAAATCTTTGTCCTGTATGCACAGTGACTCCAACCTCCATCATCAGGAGAACCATGATTTCACCACAGAGATTTGGTGCTTAATGCAGTATTCATCCAGAAAGGTTCAAAGGCTCCAAGCTGACAGATATACTCAGGCTCTTTTTATATTCTTGCAGCATGTGTTCCATACCAGAAACACATGTTGTGCAGAATTCTGTTGGTAGTGGTGCCTTCATCTGGACTGAAGTGCTTTATCCCAGGTGATAGCCTGCTGTTCTCAACAAGTGTCAGATGATCTACCAAATGATCAGATAAGCATTTTATTCTCTTACTCCAGCCAGTATAATGCTTGTTATTTGCTGCAGATGATTTACAGCAAAATGCCGGTAATGGCAACTGTAAAATGTTGAAAAATGATAGTGCTTTTATGTCGTTTCATATGTGGACATGGCAGTGGACACTTGCCAGCTCTACAGCTTGATGTGTTATATGCACCAGTTCTTTGATGTTCCACTTGCAAAAAGAAATATTTGCTTGAAGTTGGGCAAAGCTTAATACTTCTGCTCCTTCTGAAAAAGAGCACTAGTTGTGTTTTAAAAGTTTCTAAAGATTTATTTGGACGTTTATGGTTTTCTTTTAGACAGTGAAAGGATGGAAGAGGAATAAAGATTTTAATATTTTAAAATTAATTGTCAAAAGTATGTATCTAATAATCAGCTAACACTTTAAAGTTTATATAGAGAAGATAATATTGTTAAAATAACAGAGCATATGTCCTTCATTTAACTCATACAATGCTCTCTTCCAATTATGCAAGTTGATATTTATGTTTAGTTTTAATGGCATGAATAATCCCATACTCAGTAATTAACAGAGTTATGTAGTCATATTTGCAGCACTGAAGTCCTTATTTCCATCATCATGGAATGTAGGTCTTTATCTCGAATAGAGAGAGGGCCATGATAACAAAGGTGTGTGAAAGGCTATATAAATGTAAGAAAATCTTAATCTTTTATAGTAAAACATAAGCGTGAAAATGCATCAAATGGAAAATTAGCATGAAATTTAGTGGAGCTTAAACCAGAATCCACTGACATCAATAATAGTATTTCTATTAATTTTCATATGCTGGGAATTGCAGCTATATATTATACAGCTGAATGGATTTCCTTGCTAACAGCTCTATCATTCAAGATAAAATTGTCATTTTTTCTTAGAAGTATTATTATGGTAAATGATACTATCTTATTAGATGAATTTCATGTGAAACTTGAAAGTACTTTTTATTACAAAAAGTACAGAGTTACAATAAGCAGCAATTTGTTCTATTTTATTTTATGATTCTTGAGCCAGTTTGGGAGTTTAATAAAATATAATTGCTTTTCTTAAATGTTTGATAGGATCTTCAGGGGGGATGCTTTAATGTAAACTGTTTGACCAGTGTCCTACAGTGAGTAAAACTTGTTTCAGACCGTCATAGTTTGACTAAGGCTTATACCTCCTTTTTTAGCTATTACATGGTGATAGTACTTTCATTTTAGACATGCTTATATTCCTTATGACGTATATTTGCATAAACATTTCTAAAGTGTAAAAATAAATTTCAATATTAATTATGACTTCAAACTCAAGGGAGCTTTTACATTCTATTTTGATAATTTTTTCAGAACATATAAGAACATCATGCTTCAAAGGCTGGAATTCCTGTTTCTCACTCTCTGTAACCAAAATTGCTGAGGACTAGAGAAAAGTCATCATGGGCAGTAAAAGTAGTAGTATTAGAATAATAATCAATTTAGCTACTGTTTCTTAAAGTAGCAGAATAAATTATGGAGAAGTTATTTTTATATTTTAAAGTGTGTCTTTTAAAGGACCAGAGTGAAAAAAAGTAGCTTTGTGACAATCCCACTAGCTTGCACTGAATCCTGAGTATAGATGCTGGATGTTTGCACCAGTGAAACCTAATTCCTATCTTTCCACAAGGGACTGCCATTGAACCAGCAGCTTATCACATATGTTTTTCTCTGCCTTGTGCTGCCTTCCAAGGGAATCAAAGGCAATTTTGAGAACACACTGAGTAGCACCAAAATCAGGAGCAGAATTCAAAATGTACGAAAACCAGCAGCAAAAAAAATTAATAGTTCTTTTATCTACTTACAATGTGCTTAAGCATGTCACATTTAAAAAAAAAAAAGGAAAATAAAAGCCCCCCTATAGAAACACTTTCATGATTAACAAGTGACTTTCATGGAACCACAACAGGGATTCTGAAGTTAAGACTATCAGAGAGCATCTGTGTGTGGATTTTATTTCCAGTTGCAAACAAAGGCTCTGTCCATAACTCTTGGGTTGGCTTCACCCTCATCTCAGTACCTGAGCCAGATGGCATTCTTTGGCACCCTTTCCATACAAAAAGGTGTGAGACATTCCTCAGTATGGAAGACCAAAAGTCAGATGACTCTGAAGTCTGTGAGCTGTGCTTTTCATCCTCCTGACAGAGAAGCAACCATTGTTTCCAGTGTTCAGCATAAGAAAATCTTGTCCTGAACAGAGAGGAAAGCCAACATGCATCTGAAGTACAACCAATATGCAACACTTGTGTAAAAATTCCACTTCTTCACATTGGCCACCTTAGATGAAAACAGATAAATCTCCCCCAAAAAATTATCTGGCTCAGATCCTGCAATACTAAACCTACCACATGGAGAAGAACTTCAGAAATCCAAGCTGAATAATGCAGACTTGTCTTTAATCAAAATCATATGTAATACTGTTGTGGACAGTATGGGGTGGAGGAGGGACAGTCTACTGTGGAAATGGTGCAACACAGCAGGCAAAACTGAAGGGATGCTTTGTTTTTTAATTCCCCTCCAGCTTCTGCCTCAACTCTGTGGGTGTTCAGGACTTGTCCTGTCAAACTGTTCACCAGCAATTGCATTAGTAGCCTTGCAAGTCTTTGTGTAGAGTTTAAAGGGGGCAGCCCAGGGGCTGCATAGTCTACTGGTATATAGGCAGGAGTGAGACTGATGTCTACAAATAATCCACTGCTCAGGAAATTAATCTCGAGCACTTAGCACAACCCTTCCTTACTTTCAAAACCTAAGACAAAGAAGGATTCATGAAAAAGGGTATGGGTGTGACAGGATGGTTTCAAGATTTTAGCAGGCAAATACTTCATTAGCATTGGCCCCACTCAGGCTAAAAGAGGAGAGAGATGTGGCAGCTTTGCAGCAGCATTCTACCTGATACAAGATAGACCTAATTTCTGCCATCTGTTTGGCTCATTGCTGATAATCTAAGGATTATAAACATGATGCTCTGCACTTCTATAAGATTACAGTTTCTTGTTTATGTTTCAACATTTGTCAGGCTCCAGCTGAGCTACTGAAATTACACTGCAAATTTCACTCGATTGTCTGCAAAGGCAGAGCAACAGAAGGAAGAGGGGAGAAGGGAGAAAGGATTCAGAACGCAGGCAGGACAAGCAAGGCTGAGTGTTACTGCAGCACTCATAATTGGTTAGCATCCTCAGGAAGATCCACATGTTCTTATCTGGATCCATGCTGATAGGTGCTCTATAGCTGTCATAAGAGCTAACTTGCCTTATTGTTTTCGTAGCCTAAGAGGAAAGAAAACAACACACAAATACAGCAAACCTCTAGGATGTGGCGCATAAAAGAACACATGGAATGGCAGCAGAGATACTTGTAGCTGCATACACTACTATCAGCTTTGTCCAAAACCTGATGAAATCTACCGACCCTGATGAAATAGACTGTTTCCATTGATTTCAGCAGGATCTCAATCAGGCTTTGAAGTCTGGATTGACTATACCTAATTTTGAACAGTGAACTGGTGCACATGAGTCTTGTTGCTGTGCTATCAGTAAGTGGTCCTGTGAAATATTCAAACACCAGGCAGCAGTTTATTTCACTCCTGTCTGAGAGCACCTGTGGAGCTGAAGTAGTTCCCCAAATTAGATGAGAGTAGCCCAAGGAGACAGGAGTGATTCAGTCAAATACTATCTGAAGAAATATGTAAAAAAAACCCTTCCACGAAGTACTTGCCCATTCTGATAATTTCCACATTCAGGATGAACAATTTCAGAAGACTTTGGCTGAAGCTATCAGTACCAGAAATGATGAAATAAAATCTTTTCATCTTCCCTCAGGTTTGATCTTGCTTTAAAATTGAGTCATTTTGTCAAACTTGAGAGGACAGAAAGTACTGCTGGAGTTTGCTTTTTGCTGTTGTTTTACAAATATTTGTTAAGATGGTTTTGGTAACTGGTCTATCGCTTTACTGCTCCAGCTTCACAACAACGTTAAGATATGTAATCTGTATGTTGACAGTGTCAGATTCCTTCCAAACCATAATTAAAATTTGTAACTTCCTCCATGTGGTACCTCAGAGTTTGCCAACAGAGGAAGTGCACAGCATGGATGAGTTGGGGTTTTTTAATCAATCTGGTTTTGCTGTCTTGGAGCCCGTAAATTTTCATCAGCACTTCCCAGCTCTTGTGCTGTATGTGATCAGGTCTTCAAGGCTTGCTTCAGGACAGCATTCATGAGGATTTTCAAGCAGTAGAAGGGAGATGCTTTCTTCCTGGTACAGCTGAGCTCATTACTTTCTACAGGCTTCATGCAGCCCATCATAACTGCATCCCTTCTGTTTTCCCTGGCCAGTTAACCTCCTTACTTGCATTCATCTTTTTCCTTAACTGGCTTTTCTCTGGGAGGAATCTCTGCAGACAGTTCAGATGACCTTTTTCTCATTTTCTCTGCCCTTGTATTTAAATGCCACTCTGAGCCACAAGTAGAGCTATTCAAAAACATTTTATCCTTACTGAATGAGCACTGCTCTTGCTGAATCTAATGATACAGAGAGCCTATGGAGTGATTAAGAAGTGACCCAAAGAGCAGGCTGGGGAAGGGAACTATATTCTTACAGTGGCATAGTTGATCACTTGATCACACCAGCAGGATATCTGTTGGGACACAGGGGTGGGATTTCATGTGTTGAAATAATTTTTTCTTGGTTTAATTAGCTAACATATTTATTCTTTGTATATGCTATTCTTTTGAAACATTTTATACTAATAAGTATTTACAGCTGGTCCAGAGATGCATGTTAGGTGAATGTGTTTGTTACATCAATGATGGTATGGCCAGCACTGCAAGCACTTCATCGTCAGGGTACAGGCCAATGTTAAAGTGCTGACAGCAGAAGGACTCAGCAGTGTCTTGGAATTTTCTGTGTAACTCTCGGGGTAAGCTTTGGTAGAAGGCAAGTGGTATCCTACATATAAAGTTGTCACCAATTTCTGTTCCCCATAACGATGAGGAATACTATAAAAAAACATGTACATCAGTAATGCTCACCAGACTGCCAGCTTTGCAAACACCATGTCAGAGGATGGAGCAGTTGGCTGCAGAGTGCAAAGGACTATTCCAAAGTGTCTTCCAATTAAGCATGACAGTAGCTTGGAGACAGATCCACTGGTGCTTGCAGAACAAAAAGTCTAGCAAAAGAAAGTGGGAGAGAGGAAAGTGCTGGATGTCACTGAAAAACTGAAATTGGCCATCTACAGGGAGAGGACTGAGAGGCGTGGGAATGGAATCAGTTTTGAGCTAAATTAGAGAGTTGTGTCCAGTCTTCAAAATTAGGCTGCTGTTCCATGAATGAACAAATTAAAAAACAGTGTTGTGTTAAATTTTGGGTGCATCAACCAGTAAGTTAATAGCAATAGAAAAAAAAAACCGAAAGGTTAGAAAAAGAATTTGCGATGAGTGCAGCTCAGGGACTGGGCAATAGCCAAGAAATTTAAGAGTAGATTTCCTAACTGTACCTTGAGCACTGAAGAGGAAGACCATTTGAGAGTTTGTGTAATCAGTTGCTTTGCAAACTGATTTCATCATGTCAAAAAGAAAATAACTTCCATCTGTCACATACTTACTCTGTTTAAGGGAGACTAGGAGTAGATGAGAGAAGTCCAACAGAAAACCTGAGAGAGAAATAACTTCCTAGGCTAACAACAAAGAGGAAAATTTGAGAAAATAAACTGAGATTGAAGGGACATATTCATGACCAAAGAGTTAAGGAAAGCTCAAATTCATTCCTTCCCCCTTGGGAGAAGTAGAGACAGAGCAAACATTCAGTGAGATTGACAAGGAACCTTCCAAGCAGACTCTGAGAGCATAAAATAGATTTGGTAAAAGATATGGAAGGGAGAGTGAGGAGGACAGCATGGATGGCCCCAGAAGAGAAAAACAGGAGGATTATTATTACTCTTTGTCCACATGAAGGTCTAAAGAGAGAATTTTGCCAAGTCAGTTAAAACCTTTGATAACTCATGTTAACACCTGCTGCTTTCTAGAGCCTCCTACAAGGAAAGAGTGCATTTCATGCTTATTTCCAACTTAGGTAATAGTCTGTATGCTTGACTTCTTTTAAGGAACATCATGTCGTACTGTGCATTAGGCTTTATCACAAGGACAATAAACTGCTGCTTGAGTTTCATTTTTGGACTGCTTAGCTGAAATGCAAATCATCAGATAAAATGTATACTGCTATGTCAGCAGAAAGTAAAATTAAGAAATGTAACTCGTATCTACTGTGGTTTGAATTAAGAGTTTGGGCCGAAGTCAACCATTGTTTCAGAGTAGTTCAGTGTAATTCAGTTATACTGGCCTAGGCTGTGCCAGCATGGATGTGAGCAGAACTTTGCTCCTTGAGTATTCTTGAAGCATCTGCTCAGAAGGGTATTTTTTGCTACACTGTATTAAGGGAAAATGGTTTGTTTGTCTGATTTGACATGAGTTTGGTGTATGTGTGAATTCCATTTCTAAAAGTTACCATGAACAAGTGGAAAGGAACTTACAGTAAAAGAAGCCAACATGGGAGAATTTCAGGGAATGTGCATTTCTAATCTGCAAAATGCTGTTGAAGTGAATGCTTCTAACCTTTGTATTCTACTGTCAGATTTGCTTTCCTTGCTTCACTTTTATTCATTTAATGTATTCTTTTCATTTCAGATCAGAACATCTGTTATTTGGTCCACACCAAATGTCTCCTTTGAAATCCCTTTATGGGTTATAATACTAGCCATACTTCTTGGACTACTAGTACTAGCTCTGCTGACCCTAGCTTTATGGAAGGTATGCTGTATTATTACTGTTACTGTTGCCTTAAAAAAAACCCTGAAAGATACTGGAAGATACTAGAAGAGAATATAAAGAAAGGCTGGAATTTTGTGATCTTCAGCAGTTTGGAGCAAAAGCAACAATACACGTGGTTTTTTTGTTTTGGCATTTCTGACATGCTAGTGTCACTGACCTTTTTGCAGGGAACTTGTTTTCAAAGTCCTCCTTTATTACTGAAGTCTAGTTATAAATGGGCATACAGAGTTTGGCTCTGTTTCCCAAGACCTATGATCCTCTTTCTCAGGATGTTTAGGTTCAAAAAGAAGTTACTCTAACTTTTGTTTTCTCTGAATAATTCAGGGATTTCCAGTTTTTGTCAGCATGGAACAACATCCCCAGCTCTGAGAATTAATTTTTAGATTTCCTTTTATGTTAGTATATCATATCTTCTTGTTTGAAAGTTTTCTATTTCTGTGTTAGTTGTTACACTCCCTTTACAAGTTTTAAGATGAGTTACTGGAAACTGCTATATTACAGGGAGCAAGTGTAGCTTTTGGCCACCCTCTCATTTCACATTAAAAATAACTTCTAAATAATTCCTTAAGTTAGAATATGGCTCATCTGTCTTCAGCAGCGTAAAGGTTATGGTTAGGTGTGCAGTCTCTGCTAACTTCCCAAATTCACCTAGTCAGGTAACAGCAGCAAAAAGCTATGTCTAAAACATGCAAGGATGAGAAGAATTTTAGCGGTACCTTTCTTTGACCTCATGTGAACATTCAACCTGGTGACTAGAAGGGTAACTTTTTGGCAGTTAAAGCTAGGTGAGAGGATCTCATCTTTAGTGATCTTTAGTCTAGTTTACAACACTGTCCTGTACACATTTCCCAACACACATTCCACCTCTGTTATTGTTACTGCTTGTCAATTTAAATACCTTTCCTGAATGAGCGTCTTGCTGAACTGAAATTAGCAGTTTTCTCATCAGCATCAGTCCGTATCAGCATTCAGACCAACTTTACATCTCCTGCAAAGACATCTGTCATATGATTTGAATTTTTAAAGCTATATTTTGGAAGTCAATGCCTTGTACATAGAACTAATTTTTCATAGGGAATGATTTGAATAGAAATGCAATATCTTCACAGTCTATCTGCCTGCCATAGGTTGTGTCTGACTTTTCAGGTTGACTGAGTGAAGAATCAAACTGCAACTGAGTCTTCCTGTGGTTGTCTTACCATGACACCTTTGTTTCTGTTGATTGTTTTCTGCAGTGTGGCTTCTTTGACAGAGCTAGACCTCCTCAAGATGACATGGCTGACAGGCAACAGCTGACAAATAACAAGACTACTGATGCATAAAGGAAGAGAGCGACAGTTAAAGTCAGAATCCTGCCTGAGACTAGAAACACAATGAGGATTAAATGAAGGATTCCTTCCACCAGCCTTGTACCTGCAATTGACATGGTGTCTTAATCTGATCTATGCAATGTTCTGATAACATGCCACATGACGGCCATCCTTGCCAAAGAAAGCAGCTTTTTCACTGCCTTACAAAGATATTCACCGCTGAACAGAATGTTTATCCCAATTCCAGTCAGTCTATGTTTCAGCAGATGCCTGTGAACATGTGTGGTATACTGAGATGGTTCCAGAACAAGCCCAAATCTCTCAAGGAGAGAAGGCCTTCATTGCTGTTTTGTCTAGAAGATGGACCAGGACAAACCTTCTGAATGCTACTGTATCATACGGAATACCTTTGAAACCTCCCTAAGAATAAGAACCTTTATGAAATTATTGCTCAGGGAGACAAGCAGTGTATCAGTACTGTGATAGTACTTCTGAAAAACAAAGGTAGTCTATAAAAAAACTTTATAGACGGGGCACAATTATTTATTTTTCCACCTTTTTGGAATAAGTATCTGCAATAATAATCAACATAGATTTTGAGAGAAGAAAGTAAAAAAAATAGAAATCATGTCCTTACTTTACATGTAAATAGAAATGCAAACCCATTGTACACGCAGAACACAACTTTCTTGGCTACAAAGAATTTTGCAAAGCAGAAGATCTATGCAACACTTTACGAGATGAGACATATGATAAACAAGTACATGTTGTATCTCTTTCAGCCCAGAGCTGGCAGTATCCCACCCAGATAACTAAATCCATGCACAGCATAGAACAGGGGATAAAGTACCCTGTTCTTGTCTTGTTGTTCAACCAACACAGGATACAGTCATTTCTGAAAGACTGTTTTAAGTTATCACAACCATACTGGTGATATTGTGAAGTCTTAGGGGGTTTGGGGCTGGGGTAAATTTTCTTTTCCATTTCTCTGTTACTTTGTTGAAATTGCCTCAAAATGGCTACTCACAATTGTAACTTGAAATCTTTGCCTTTTTTTATGTTACAGTCTACAAGCTGACAGCAACTCTGAAGTGTTGACTTCAGCAAAGTTTAGGGCTGAATATAATTATTTCTTAAGCAAAATCTTGCAGGGAAGGTGGGCAGAATTTGTATTTATGCAGAAAAATAGGATGTCAGCCAACCAAACACGAACATTAAAAAGGAAAAATATTTTGAGTTAAAGAGTAAAAAAATAGACTTAGAATTGATTATTTTTTTCCCGGTTAAGGGTTCTGAAGAAGAGATGTTTCATTATTTCTGTTCTAACGGCAAATGGTCCATATCTCACTAGGGGCTTTAAGCTCTGATATGTGCAAAGTTGTACCTGAAAGCTTGAGTCTTCCAGTGCTGCCTGTGAGTGTCAAATTAGCTACATTGTGTAAACTTCATGAAGAATTGTTCGTTTTCTGAAATCTACACCACACTTGCCTTCTCCTGAGCTCCTCTTCTTTCCTTTCCGTCTCAGCTTCTCCATTGGCAAATGGCCTCATCCATTCTGTCACTTTTAGAAAACTGCCCTTCTGCTTCCTAATACTTCAGGACAGGAGTAGCCATGAGACATTGTCACTTCTGTCAGTCTGACACAAGATTTTACAGTTTTACCATTGCCTGCATGCAGACTGACCTGTGCAATCCAAGCAGGAGCTGTGTTATGTCTTCATATCTAAGGCCAATTTGCAAGAAGCCCTTAATGGAGTCTTTAGCTTCTCAGATGCAGAGTACCCATGAGATTAAATTGTAGGAGGAGACATATGCCTCCAAAAATGGAGGTGAAGCATCTGTGTGCTTCACACAAGCAAGAACCTCCATTTTCTAAAGTTAGGGAGACCTGACCACTTCCCAGTCCTCCAGAAAGCCGTTAACAGACTCATTCACCTAAATGAGTTTGAGCTGACCCCTTGTAGGTTAGAGAGATCAACTGACAAATATTACCACAAAGCAAGCCTATCCCGTATTTGCACACCTCTGTATCCCATGCATTCCAGGCAAAATTGTCCTTCCATGAAAGACAGTGAGCTTCTAGCTTTTGTAAATATTTAATTGTTGTGTGTAGCAGCTTCTGAAACAAGATTAGCTAGCTCATTGCAATCACATCATCTGCACAACTCTTACTCTGATGAGATAGCACCATAAGGAGATACCGAACATAGGACTTTTGTATGTGCAATACTTTATATTACTTATATACCTGAAGCATGTTTACACTGGCATTTGTGTTTGTTTTTTAAACTTTTGAATATAGTGATAATGATTACAATAAAGAAAAAAGGATTGGAACAAAAATGAAAACAAACACAGCTCTGTTCAGTATTTGTTGCAATGTGTTTTCAATCCTACACTGCTCTGAGGATGGGACTAGGTGACCTAATAAGTTCTTTGCATTTGTAACATCTATAGTTCACTTTTGAGCAATTACTCTCCATTTTAATGATGGACAAAACACGTTCAGATACTAAATTTAAACAATAAAGAACCTCAGTGACTGTTGAGCCTGGCTGGAATCCATTGGCTGCAGCTGTGTAATGTCACTGGAAACCAAATTAGAGGCACATGATCTGACAAACAGTTACTTTGAGCAATACTTTGTTTTATATTTCTACATCCTTGTAGATTAAACTTCCCCCATGGAAATGTCTGGAGCTGTGTGCTGTCAAGGACTGTAGTCTTTATTCCCAGCATTTGTGGATAGCTTTGGCTGCAAATTGCAAACAGCTTTGTGAAGATTTCTGGGTTTCAGTGCTTGCCAAGAGTGTTTATTCCCTGGGGAGATTGCATCCTGGATATGGACACTAGCAAGCAGTTGACATAATCTTCCCCCCCAGTATATCAGTAATGTGCTGCATGATAACCTCTGGCACATCCCTACGTGACTGAACTTTTGTTTCAGTGACGTCAGCCTTGTAATGAGTTACTAAATGCAGCTTTGTGTACTGGTAATTCAGCCTTATGCTTCCCAATGTATGTGGTGAACTGCTGAGGGCTGGGAACACAGCAGTAGTCCAGAGAGCAGGAAAAGCAAAAGGTTACTTTAAAAATTAAAGTCTTTTAAGACTCCTCATTTCTATGACCACCACAGCACTCTAGTAAACAGAAAGACATTAGTCTTTTATTTCACATGCTTCTTGCTGAGTTTGAGAAAGGCTGTGGGTTATTTAATCCATGCACCAGACTGTATCTAGTGTCAAGTAGCATTTTCTGTTTCATGAAGGTTTCAGAATTTACATAACAGGGATCGGTACATTTGAATATGTTTTCACTTGCATATTTACAGTTTTTATTTTACCACAGGTTAATTTTTTGTTGTCACCATTCTGTAACTCATTTACAGTTTTTTCTATTTTCTGCTGACAGCTTTTGCAGGTTTCCCACGTTAGACAGCTCTTGAAAATGGCACTGATTCTCTCTGCCTTTTAGCTGTGAATTTCTCATTCATTAGCATGAAGGATCTTCTGGTAGGCACGGCATACATTAACTAAAAAGCCTTTTGAAACCAACAAAACACCTAAGCATACAAAGGGGAAAGAAAACCCCAACCAGCCATGGCCTATCGTATTCCAGTACATTGCAGCAAGGTTTTTTTTTAATGAAATACCATCTGACACACTGCGTTTAGGAATTGTTTATGAGTGCGTGTTTTATTTATGATTGTTGGCAAAGATCCATATTAAAATGTAGTGTAATGGTAGTGCCTCTTGACAATAAAAAGTCTTGAATTCAGCTCGTGCAGGCGCCATGATGTGACACAGCAGGAATGCTTTTAATATTGAAGGACTGGTCTTGTTTTGCCTGTGCGTTGTATTTGAGGGGCACTTAACTATTCAAGATGCTATCCTACTGTACACAGTGATTTTTAGAAAAGAAGAATGGAAATAATTGTTCAACTCACTTTTCAGATGGTTTCATTTGTTTTCAACATGTTTCTCTACTTAACCAATGCACCACATTTCATTTGGTTGTGTATTGTTCTGTGTTTCAGTAAAGATTTGTAAAGCAGACTTCAGTGAAGGCTCATAGGAGACACAGGCTTAGATCTGGATTAATCTTTTTCCATTTTAGGCACAGAAGAGGCATCAGGAGTTATCTCAGATGTCTGCTGAGACTTCTAAGAATGTTATAGCTTTTTTGTAACAACTACTCCTATGCCAACTACAAGAAAACCAAGACTTTATTTTTGAGCATCCAACAGTCATCCCTCCTATGTGTCCTGAGGGTATATATACAGAGGGACTTGATATCAAGCAGTTAAGGAGGCTGCTGGATACTACATTAATTCTAAATGACAGAGAGAAGGAGTAGGAGGCTCTAGAGGAGAAATCAAACCTTTAAACACATAGATGTTATCACAGAGTAGATCAGGAACAACAAGAAGGTTGATTACTAGGATGGATGGCTTGGAAATAAGGCTCAGCTGCAGGATATGAGAAGTTTTGACCCCAGAAAATAATGAGACTAATGATCTACTACAGTGATATTTTTTTTCACAATGGCCAAATGATTCATTGCTCATGCAAAGTTTAAGGAAAACCATTTCCCTAGTAATTAGATAACGAAAGAAAAAATATCTACAGCTGTGACAGGACTATTGAGTTAACTGTGAATCTCTCTCATTCTTAAATGAAGGGCCATATTCATTGACTTTGAGGGAGGGAAGGAGGTGGTAAAGACATGACACTTGAATTTCTTCCAGCTTTTGGCTTCATTGCTGTTTCAGAATGACTTCAGTATTTGCTGAGGCTGTGTGACATCTTTCACTGCAGTAGTACAGACTGTGCTATCCAAAGGTAATAGAAAGGCATTTCTTTCAAACCAGTAAAAACTGAATCTTCTGTGGAAACTTTCTGTCTATGTCTGGCTTACCCAGCAGACCTGAGGAGTAAAGTGGTGTTTAAGTGTGGGGTTTTTTATTTATTAATTGTTGCTACATACACTAAGAAGCTTCTACATGCATGTAGGAAGCTTCAGTCCTTATATACAGTTTTAAGTAGTTTAACTGAAGTAACAGATGAAGGAGGCACAACTAAGTCAGCAATGAAATTGAAAAGTTAATTGATGTAGTGAAGATGACAGTCCTATTTAATTTTGGCTGTAGTGAGTGTCTTGCTTGATATTTTTGAAGTTTACTGTTTCTTTAATTCTACATTTAATATATTACGGTACTAATGAAACACTTAGACATTATAAACAGTGATATTTGTGTTTAATGTAACAAGATACTTGCTAACGGATCAGACAGGGCAGTTACTCCCACAAGAAGGGAAAATGCTGACACCGTAAGAGTTTTCAGTCCTTTGGACATATTCCTTTTGCCTCAAAGATTTCTGGAGCACCTTGATCGGCTCTGTTACTTGCAGCTGATTTAATATTATTTGATCCATTGGCTCGTCCACTATCAACGGGTTGGGACACAGATAATCAATGCCATCTCCTCTGCATCTGCTTTTTGTTTAAAATGCTGAGGATATCTCCCATCTCGTGAACATGTCTGCAGCTTTTCACTGATTCCCATATGATTGGTGAGAATCTATTCTATTTGATTGTGAGGATAAGGCATGTTTAGTCTCCACCCCACTTTTCTAATGCCCATATATACACAAAAAATCAGTCCTATGGTATCTATTACAGATTATTTCACTAAGCAACCAGCCAAGTCTTTGTTCTGTAATTTAGTAGAACAAAGTAAGCCTGAACTTGACCCTCCAGCCATTTTAAGCAAACAACATCTGTGTGAAGCCATTAGATTTCCACTACATTGACTCACTGCAATGTCTTTAAGAGAAAATCTTCTTGCATAACATGTTGTGGACTTCTCAGTGTCATCACTACAGCTGGTATGTTGTATCAAATATATACTGATCTTAGGTGGATCATGTTGAGCTCATTTTATTATCTCAAAAATGCTTTATCTGGAAGTGCAGGAAAAAACTGTGAGTTGTCTTTTGCAAGGATGTTCAGAAAGAGACGGTGAGCTTTTAACTACCATCCCCTCAATATGTCCCTCAAAGGGACCTCCTGGGCAGGTTTGCAGGAGAAGGGGAGGTGGCAGAAAGGGATGTTAGCAGCACCAAGGAGGAGCAGTGCCAGGAAAGATGCAGATTGACTCCAGCATACAACATTTCCCCAGACCTGGCATGAAGAGGGGCTTCTTCAGCTGCCATAGGACTGAGAGGCTCTGTGCTTGGCCTCCCTTTTTCCTCCCTGCACTCTCTTCTTTTGTCTTCCTACCTTGCTCCTTCCTGCAGGCTGCTGGCTTGTCTACCCTCCAGCTACCTCAGAGATCCTCCTTGTGCTTCCAGGTGTAAATCCCCACCACCACCACAGTGGCACCAGCTCCCCAGCTCTCTCTCTCTCTCTCTCTCTCCCCACTTCTGACTTCACCAGCTTCTTCTTGGCACTGTGATGGGCACCACGGGTTTCCCAAAGACTGATCTCACACCATGGCTACTCCCTACCTCCTCTCCAGGGAGGCTTGGGCTGAGATCAGTCCAGTCACAGAGGATACAACTATGTGCTTCTCACAGGGCTATGGAATGGATACATGAGGAGCAGCTTCTAATTGCCATTTCACACAGGTACCCAAGTACACATTGGGGATGGCATCCCCAAATGATTCATATCCTGCTGTTTCACACACACATAGGCCTTCTCAAATATAAACCATCTCTCCGGTCTGCTCTTGTTGATCCATGTACTGTCTTGTGACCATTTTTCTTTCTGGGCTGATCCCCCATGTCCCAGAACAATGCCCTGGCCAATTCCTTGCAGATCACCTCTCAAAACAACCTCTCTCAGTGATCTTTTCCTAGTTGAGCTCTGCCTGTTCCTCTTGGCTGCTAAGGCAGGACCAGTCCCCAAATCTGCCCATGTACCTTGTATCTTTATAACATCTTCCTCATCACCACCCCAGGCTCTCCAGCTTGTTGCCACTGTACATCAGGGACATGGAAAGGAAGGGATAGCCTTGTGGTTGGGTGCTGGGCTGAACTTGGGCAGTTGGATTGTCCACAAACTTATGTAATTTTGGGCAAAGCACTTCATTCCTTGCTTTGTCATCTGTAGTGGGGCCACCAAAGAACAGTGCCGGGTACATCTTGTAAATAATAAACTCCTCAGGTGGAAACCAGGACTCTCCTATTTCTCTAAGGCTGAAGCAAACTTAAAATGCCATGTCAGTACTAAGTAACATCAGCATCCATGGACCAGTTGCTGCAAGTTCAAGTGCCTGTATTGGAGAAGCATGTGACTGCTCCCGTTCTTTCCCCACGGACTCATGAAACCATACAGGGTTATTTTTTAGCAGCTTATGCCTGCTTTATTAGAGGCACTGGTTATAGCTGGTAGAATAAAGTAAAACCAAACTGCTGAGGAAAGTAGTAGTGGGTACTGTGACTAGAGCCATTTATTCACCTCAAGCCTGCAGAAAAAGTGAGTGTATTCCATTATCATCAATCCAGTACATATAAATCCACTGAAATGTCATATAAATAATAGTTTTCCAAGCTGCTCTGTAGAACAATTCAGGTGGGAAGAACAATTAATATTAAATACTTCTCTTTTCAACTTTGGATCCATGAACACTAAAAGGATCAAGCTGATGTTTCTTTTGAACATAGAATTATCTAGAAATTACATGTCACATCTAGAACTTCTCACAAATTACTCTGGAGCTTTTCAGCAACAAGCTAGAAATGTAGAGCCTCGCCTTTGCTCTACTGCACCACCTTCTTTGTTTTTGTAACTGAAGGGATGCACAGCAGAGAATGGGAATACAAATATACAGGCAACCATGAATCTGATCATGGAAGAGGCTTTGGAGGAATGAAAATGTGTGTCCCTGAGCAACAGCCAAGCTGGTGTGTTGACTCAAATAAGGAGTGGTTAAAGAGCATTGAGTCCCTAGGTGCCCTCCAAAAAATCAGAACTGCCTGCAGCTGAGCAGTCAGAAACTATAATACTTGAAAATCTTGGCCTAGGCATGGCCTTTTGTGAAACCCAGGGGGATCACTTCGTATTGGCAGCCAAAGCTGCATGAAACCACCATGAGTAGAAGAGGGTGGCAGTGGAGCCTGTGTGTTAACAGTGCAGTTCCTTGGTTTGCCTGGCTTGTGTCACAGATGTAAAGATGACATGTAAAGCTTTCATGAAAACTGTCTTTTCTTCTCCACATACTCTATGGATGTCTACAGATTAAAAAACTGGTCGAAGAAACAATCTCTTAATTTGCCCTCCAAGTCCTGAATTTACACTAAATAGCAGACACCAGCAGACAAACACCTCGAATGCTGGTCCTCTAAGGAGTAATGAGACATTTTTCCACACGATCTACTGTCTTAACTGCTTCATTCAACTGTTAAGGGCTTCCACCAGGACCGGTGGGGGAAGTGCAGGATTGGGGTGTTGGCATGCTTGTACTATGTGCTAAGCATTGAGCGAATTTGTGGCACAGAAAGCCTGCACTTCAAATATAAAATATGGAGCAGCAGATGGATGTAATAAAACAGAACCATACGGAAACAATGACACAATTATGAACAGCATAATAGGCAATGGTCATAGCATGCCAGGGCCATAAGCAGACTTCCTATTCTGGATTCCTAAATTGGGCATCGTAATACCTAAATAGAAGCCATCTGGCCCATCAAGGCAATCCGGGGCATCTCTCCTAGTTACTCCAATGTCTTATACAGCCAGTAGGAGTGACAGCTGCGGGTTTACTCTTCAGCAACTCCCTTGAGCCCATCCAGCAACATTCGAGTCTGGTGCCAAGGAGGAAACAGCACGCACTAACTTGGGCTTTTTTTCCTGCCATGCTGAGGGCTGAGGCACTGGGTGCTGTCTCAAAACCACTTTTCAGAAGAGCACTGGTGTGCAAGGTAGGGTAGACAAGCAGCCAGAATCTGTGCCCACCTCATCTCAGCCCCGTGTTGCCTGCTCTGCTCTCAGCTGTGCTGCAGTTCACAGCAGCCCACGGTGCAGTGGGACTACAGAGCTGCAGGTAGAAGTAGTGGAGGTCTCTGGCTGCAGTCATCCAAATGGAGTGATATTCTGGGACTGGAAAGATGTGATCTATGCCCATAGTAGTGAGCAGTTTGCATCATCTGTATTACAAAAATGCACAAGCAGGCCCAAAGCATGGACTTTCATGCATCCTAGGATGGTCCCCTCTCCCTAAGTGCCAGAAGGACGCTTGCTCTCCTGTGGTTCCTGGGTGTCCAGCATCCTTTTCTGCATCAAAGACACTAATACCATGAGAGAGTTGAAGCATATGTCTCTTTCCAGACATGTCCATCACACAGTTATGCTCTTCTGAAAAATAAAGGTTGTTCAGATCCTGAAAGGTTGAATAACTTCTAGCATTCACTTGTGCTGTTTTGTGGTTGAGCAGAGTAGCCAAGAGGCTGTTATATGCGGAGTGTCCCTTTCTGCTTTGGTCCTTTCTTGAACCTGCCCATGTGTGGTGTCATCTAAACAGGCTCAGTGGCTTTGGGCCTCCACAAACTTTAAGTTATTCTGCACCAGTTGCAAAAGCTCTGGCAATGAAGTGCTCATGCTGAGACACTTCTGAGTATGTGCAGTAAAGCGTGAGCATCTACAGACAGCAGCAGTAGAAGCAGCACTGCTGGATACCTCCACAGGCTGCTGCCCCAAATGGTCTGTGGTCCAAATTACTTTGTTGAATAAGGCTCCTAAATTCTTCTTAAATCAGCCTTAGGTTTGCTAACAGTTAGTCTAAATGTGGTCCCTTGTCAATAAATGAACTTGAAGAAGTCTGGAATTCCAGCTATGTTCTTTGAGATCCCCAATGAATATCTTGGAAGTTTTACAGCCTTGCCACATTCTGTGGATCATTTAAGTATTTAATTTGTCAGATGCTCAGAGATTCACCATTTTCATGTTTAATTTCCTGAATATACCAGGCAAAATTTTTCAAATTTGATCACTTACAAGGACCACCTGTATTTGTATATCAATGCCTTGCTCTGCCATGCTCTGAACCCTCATGTCTGAAAATCAGCCGCTTTAGATACCTACATATGGCTTTAGGAACCTAAGTTTTGGCAGCCAAATTCATGTTTGTGATACTTTCACATGTTTTTAATAACAATCTAAACATAAACCAGACCAAAAAAGAGAGAAGTGAGGGGAAGGAAAAAAGAAAAAACAATGCTCTGTAGGATATCTATGTGTTGACATAAAATATGGAATAGTCTCTGCCTACTGCATCTGTGTGTGCAGAGTTTTCTTTCAAATGTGAATTACTGAATCAGTAGTTCAGACCGTCCTTAGAAGAGAATTACTGTATCTCACACTTACCAAAGCAGCAGGCTCCACACTGAGATGTTTTGCAGTGGAATTCAGGTGCACACCATGCTTCAACAGAAGGTCTTCACTTGCTCCCATGTCCTTACTTTATTTTCCTGGCATTTCTCAAAGATGAATTTTGGTGTCACTGATAAGTGAAGGTTTTCGTGTTTTCTGCTCTTATGCTGTTGTCTTAGCGGGCTGCAGCTCTGGGCATCAGGCCCACTCTGCAAACTGACAGCCTCAGGAGGGCTTCCAGGTGAAGAAAAAATTAATGGTAGGATGCCACATTTGGCAGCACAGAGGAGATGCCCAGGGTTGCTGGCATCAGAAACTAGTTTGGTTTTAAATTTGCAATTTGCCAGTGGGATTTGTTTTTAAACTTACAGATATGGTAGGCTCATCAGCTTACCTTCAACATCAGAAGAAAGCTGCCTGAAGGTCCCTTGACAAGCTGTGCTTTAAGCTTGTTCAGGAAAATTAAACCCACATTTTTTGTTTCATTAATAGGGGCAGACAGCACACCACCACATCAGCAGAGTCAATACAATGGGGTGGTGAAACACTATCTGAATGATTTGAGACTGCTGCTATGATTTCTCCATCCAGTAGACTAAAGGCCAAAAAACCCCAAAGTTCTTCTGGGGACTACACTTACTCCTCTCTCTCCACAGTTGGTTCTCTGGTGAACAGCACAGCTGTGAGCATGTTTGGGCAGGTCCATCCACAGTTCCTCTGGGAGGAGAGCACAGGCTGGGGATTTCAGTTAAAAGACAGAGCACCTTGATCAGCACTTCAGCTTTTACCACGATGCTGTTACTCTCCAAAAAGGCCAAAATAGCATCCGATTATGGTCCCCTCATTCCTACCCTTAGTCATAGTGCCAGACAGGGCTCCCAGGCTGGGGAACTCTTTCATCATGCCTAGGAAGTGGTTCAGCTGCAGTGACCCTCCAGACATGAAAAGCAGGAAGTGTTTTTCACACAAAGACTGGAAGGGCATATGCCTATGCCCAAAACTTTATCTGAAATTCAGAATTATCACCATACTCTCACCAGAAGAACATTTAAGTGTGAAAATTGAGTACTTTCACTGTGTACCTTCTTCCTGCTCCAGAGAGAAGCTACAGAGAAGAATGAGAGTTGTGGAGGTGCCATAGCCTTCTACATACATGTTTGCTGTGATAAAATCCTCCCTGTGTCCAGAACCTTCAGATTTCAGTCTGGCCCAGAGTTTGCAGCAGGAGCCACAGAGGCCACAAAGTTCCTCGCTCAAGCCGTAAATTTAGGGAAAGATTTCCCTTCCTGTGTTTGCACCAGCACATGCATACTCCTTTCCCATACAATGTTAGGCAAGAAGATGAATTTCACCTAGACAGAAGCATCTGGTGGGGTTTAGCAGTTCCATGGCTTTGTGTGTGTGACTCAGCTCACTGGCTGTTGTCAGATGTTCTATAAAGCCTTCTTCATTCTTTACATTCAGTACATCTCAGTTTGGCTTACACCAACCAAAAATTTTTTCCATGTTTTTCTTCCTTACAAGGAAAATAAACTTGTAAAGAGAGAGAAGTGAAGGGTTACATCTGGAAAGAGTTATGGCTGTGGCTCAAAGGAACAATTGGAATGCCTGTAATGCGGAAGTTTCTTCCACAAAGCCATTTCTTTCCTCATCTTGGGAAGTACAGATACAGGCTGCTGCTGTTCACAGAGCATAGCCCCAGTGCAAATTCCAGTGAGGGATGCCAACAGCATCCCTGCTGAGAGCACGGGTGGTGATTTATAGCAGTGCTACCCACTCAGCCTCATGGACACCATCAGGAGCATCTCAGCATCAGAAACTCTGCCTGTGTTGAAACTAATTACAAGAAGCCCCAGCCATAATAGTAGCAGCAAATTTTATAATTGGCTAATACTTGGTACATAATGTTTGGTACATATTTCTGACAAGCTGAGTGCTTGCAGACCCCACTGAAGTCAGCTGGCATTTGGGGAGTTGGCAGAGGTAAAGACCTTTTGCCCAGATGTTAACTCTGAGATCAGCGGCACCGAGTCCACCACAGCCTCACAGCTTCATTCACCTGTTACAAGTATTAGGTTGGAGGGTGACATCTTCCATCTTCAAACTCAACTCCAAATTTTGAGGAGCATGTGGAATGAAGAAAGGAAAATTTTTTTTTTTCAGTGTAAATTAGCAATGGGGAAGTACATATACAGAGGATCCAGCCCACATCTCTTGCATGTGTAGGATTTCCCTCTGACTTCAGTTCTCAAGAGTTGGGGTTGACTTTTTTTCTTTCACACAGGTGAAAGATATGCAGCTCAAAACCACTCCCTTTCCAAGCTGATGTAGTTTGTCATTAAATTGTTTTTAAACAAAAACTTGATTTCTTGTTCTGAAATTCAAGTTTTATCTGCATCTGCTTTTATTTTTAAAATAAGTTTTTAAAAGAAGAAACTCATCCAGATACCTAAGAAGGCTCAATTTTTGAAACCATTAATATTTATTTAAGCAAAATTTACAAAGCTATTTTAAATTCACGTGGTATCTGTAAAACTATTGCCTCTTAATTTTTTTACACAGAGTTTATAAGTTTGTTAGTTCATATACAAACTAATTTTGGAATAATGAAAATCAGAGACGATAATAAAACAAACTATGAGGCAGTAACATTTAGAGTGATGGATTTATTTTTATCCATTCATAAGGCATAGAGTGTTTGTAATATAGAATATCCTGCACACCGTTCTTGTTTTGCTTTTCCCCAGCATGCCAGAGTCAGGACAAGGTTCTGTGAGAAATATTGAACTCTACTTGTTTTTAAAAATGCCATTCAGTGGAGAACAAAAACTACCATTCCCCATTGTGGATCTTCCCTTTTTTGCCTGAGATATTCTAGTTTCTCTTTGCAGTCACTTTTTCTTTCCTTTCTGAAGTGTCTAATACAGAACAAAACTACACCAAAGTGAAAGTATTGATTAAAGAAAGAATATTCACGATGATGTTTAGTGTATTTTTGGAAAGAACTGTGAGCAGAACAGCTACCAGCGTTCCAAACAAGCAACATCTGTAGTGCATCTAGCAACTGACTTCTCAAACATTTCCATGTGTGCTTGACTTGCGTCTCCAGCAACTATTCCTGGTAGTTATATGTGTCACAAGAATGGATGTAGAGGAGAAATTATGTTGGAAAACAATGAAAATCACTGAGGAAAAGCTTGCACGGACACATGGAGATCTCCTTGCTCAGTCTTGGAACAAATCCAGTGGTCCCTATTGAAAGCACGGGTCTAACAGTCCATCATGATGAATCTAAAGACTATGCTGTACCTCAGATTTTGCCATTCTTCATGCTTGAGTGCTTATTTGCATCTCCTGAGCGTCCAGTTATGCAGGAATTAATTATTAAATTCATCTGAGAGATATTCTGATTTGCCAGCTATTTAGCTGTCCTCACTATTGAAAATTCATGTCTCAATTGCAGTCCAAATTTATTTTACTTCAGCACACAGCAGTTACTTCCTCTTCTTACACTTGACTTTTGAACAGGGAGTTTGCTATCAATATTATATCAGTATCAATATTTTATATAAGTATTACAGTAATGCTTGTGTTTCCTATGGAATTATTGATAAACAACTTTAAATAACACAGGAGCAGAATTGGATGCCTCTAGAAATAGATGAGTATGAGGATGAGTATGCTACATTGAAGACACTTCAGTGCCAATGTTGTCCTGCTTCCAAATCATAATTTGTCATATATTGTCTATTTAGTTGGTAATTCACCAAATGTGAGCCACACTGATTATGGTTGAAGCTACTCTGCAGTCAAAGAACCCTACAAAATCAAATGTTTTAAAGAACTCTGCCTTTCATCACTGCTGCAGCTTTTATCAAACACATTTATAGTCTCATTTTTGAGATGCAGGTACACAAGAGCAGATTTCCCATCAATGCTTCTTGATAGACCAAAAAAATATGTTACCTGCACTGCACTATTAACACACTAATGTGAAGCCAGAGCCGTTAGCCACAGAGAACACAGGGTTACTCAGGAAGCTACAGGATTTATTCCAGATGGAACTGTTCCATGTCAACCTCCTTTTGAGGTACTAACTTAACCCTAACAGTTAATGCAGAATCTTTTCTTGACCTACTGAGGTGACACCCAGCAAGGAAGGGATAAATCATTACATTTTACCCACATTTAGAAAACATGTACCACAGACAGTGACAGTTTTAGTCAGTCCCAATGATAAAGACAACCCTGTTTCCTTGTCTAGCAGGAGATTGGTTGCCCTGCCCAGATCAGTCATGTCTGGGTCCTGAGTTTGTGGGTGTCTCTTCTGCTTTAAAGAAATGCATTTAGATCAGAAATGCATTGCTCTGAAACCAATGCTGAGGAAAATAATTCAGGGAGGTGGTGTGGTGTGCAGAGAGAACAGGAAAAGCTTGTGAGGATTTATGCTACAAAAAGTTAATTTTGGACTTGTTAGTCAAATGTAAAAGAGAATTCCTCTTTGGAGGCACTGATTTTAATGGTAATACTATAAAAGTTATAAAAGACTCAGGAGCACTGAAAAGAAAATTGCATCCCTTTGTCATCACAAAGTCAGAGCTGCTACCAAAACCTTCCTTCTCTCCACATGTGGTGGGGATTGGAAGAAAGAGGATGAGTATGTCTCTGTGGATATCTTGACTGGTGTGGGAGAGCAGCTGCTCTTCTCAAAGCCTTCCACAGCTTTCTTAATGAACAAGGAAAGGGAAATCGAAAACTGGAAGTTGATAAGCATTCTAGCTTACCCCTTTTCTGGCTTCCTCATATTAGAAACACACAAAATGTAGTGGGAGATAGGATGCCTCTGTATGACATTTCTGTTGTAAATGTGTTAAGTGTTATAACTGTGCATACAGACATACTGACACAAAACTGGTGCAATCATACTTAAAGTTTGGCCTTTACTCCCAAAATGGAAAGCAGCCATGTAATTATTTACCATGACAAGAATAAAATAAACCTTGCATGCAGCATAGGTTTAACGGGGAAAGGAGAAGGATTTTATATATAACCATCCTCTAAGGATCCTGATTTGGCTGGGTTTCCGTTGGTTTTTCTTTGGGAAATATTTCTTATCAAGATGGTTTTTGGGATCTTTCTCGTCTTTTCTGTTCCTTGGAGTTTTTTCTTAAAGAAAATGTTTTAAAATTCTAGGTATAATCACAATTTTATATTCTTTACCTTTACAAACTCAGAGGTGCCCTAGCTTCTACCCTACTCAAAACAGACTGCCAGGCAGCTGGGGGAAAAATGCTTCTTTATAAATTGAAGCTCACGTTTCTTCCTTTCTTTACTCCCTTGTCCAGTCACCCAGATTAATTCTGAATTGAGAACATAATTTAGAGCCTTTATTGCTTTCCCTGATGCCAGAGGACATCTATTTTTTTTAATGGAAAATCTTCATAAATAATACTTTGCTTAAATAAATGTGCTGCAGAAACTGAATTATTCTGAGCCTTTTCCACCCAGGCAGCCTGCGAATGAACGGCCTCATGGAAAGGGCTGGGACACGAAGCCAGGACAGCAGTTGAGATGTTTACTAACTGTGGCGGGATGGCTTTCTCAGGTGTGACACATAAACACAGCCACTCACCTGCGTATCCACAGCAGCCTTATTGATCCTTGCTAACATCCTGATCCACACTATGCTGTGTGCTGATGTGCCATGGCCAGGCACAGCAGAGGACACCCTGCATGGGCTGGATTCACAGCTGCGAGAGCTGCTCCTGCCCCTCCACTCCCACCAGCAAACATCACACCGATATAAATGACAAATGTGTTGAGGGGAATGAGATTAGATAAGGAATAAGAAGGAGGGAGGAGGTAAAAGGGAAAAGCACTCCTTCTGCTGACATGTCATCACTGGAACATCTGCCTTATGTCTGGGTGTGCTAATGATCTCCTCTCTGAAACCCCACTGCAATACAATTAGGGCTGATAAATCACAAGGGGGTTTTTTTGGAGTTTTTTTCTAGTTTTAAGGTCCCAAATGCTACGGTGGAAAAAAAGGAGGCAAAACGAAAAGAATGGGCAGTTTATCTCACCTAAAATCTGCTGAGTGCTGACACAAAAAAACATAACTTTAAAAAGATACCAGACTGCCATAAAACACAAAAAGAGCAGTTTTTTTCCACTTTTGTCTGAATTCCAACTCATGTACAAGGTATTCTTCATGACTTTCTGCTTTTTTTTGTGGGTAAAATAAAATTAAAAAAAAGGAGCCTGTTTTTCCTAGTCCTTAAGACTTACATGTGCATATCTATCTATCTATCTATTTATATATATATTTTCTTGACTGATGAACTTTTATGCACACATGAGCTTGTTCATCCAATAAAAAGTAATTTAAAAAATCAAGCCATAAATTATAGGATGATTTCATTGCAAAGGTTAGGAGAAAGTCAGAATTGTTTGCTAATGTTTATTCTTTCCCTCTCTAGGACATACTCAATTACAAGACAGTATATATCAAGGGCTTTTCCAGTTCTGTTTGTACACATTGTCTCCCACACCCTCACACAGTGGTAGGAAGCAGAGTGCATACTGTTTATAAAGCGAAAGCTGGACAAACTATCTGCAACAGATTGATTAGCCTGTGCCTCCACCTTGCTCACAAATTCTCTGATAGTTGACCCTGGTGTTTCAAATTAGTTTACTACTGAGATTTGTCCCAGCAAGGGACAGATTGGAGGAGCTGAGTGTCAACTGCACCACTGGGGGGCTGTAGCAGCTTTTCAGAGACCCGGGAGGAACTGACTGAAGTTTACAAACACTGACCAGTAAGTCAATGCACCACAGGACTAGTAAACATTGCCTGGAGTCCTTGTCTGGAGTTTGTTAGTACAGAACCTCTCTCTCCAAAGGGTTCTGGAAAAACAACTTCCAGATCATCAAGGTCTGTTGTTTAAACCAAAACAGGGACAGGCTCCTGCAGGAGACCAACACTACAGTCCTGTTGTCCTTCATTGGTCAACCACTTCCTGTATTTCCTTCATTAGGAGACATGCCTGGTACTCAATTCTTTGATGATGATGAGGAGGAGGAGGATAGTAGAACTAGAGAAAACTGCAGAGGATGGTGTCAGTAGCCAGAGGTGCCACTATCATTTAATAACACACAGCAGTGCCAATGTCAACTGATGTCCTACGTATGCTTTCACTGCGCAAGACATGTTGGTGTTGGCATTGACCTTACACCACAGCGGAGAGCATGGCTTTTCAGAGTATATAGTCCTAGAAGTGCATGGTTTGCTTTGCATCCTTCTACACCTCAGCGAGTTTCAGTCTGGGAGCTGCACCTTCTGTCAGGCCGTAGGGGCTATTAAAAGCCTCTGACCCAGTCTGACTATTTGTAACAGTTGATCTTCCCTCTAAATGGAGGGAGACCATGTGCCATGAGATGGAATCACCCTTTTCTCTGGCTGGTGCTAATGCAGGTGAGAGAGAACAAGCACCTGCTTTACTATTGATTAGTCCACACATGTGCAGAGCTGGACACGAATTTTAATAAGACCATTTCCCACTGTACTGAAACACTCTGGCCTTTGCATGAAAATAAAAGACAGAAATAGTTGGCTAAGGGTCCTTCTGGCCACCTACCCTCCCTGAAGGGGGATTTTAAAATTTTTCTTGTGCAGGTTCTGGGGTTTGAGTGAGAGGGTTGCCCAACTGTTTTCCAGCAGTAATGCCTGTTATGCCAAAAGCACGCAAAGCAGCTGGAAGAACACCAAAATCATTCACAACTTAGATACCACCACACTTAGACAATAAGAAGAAAAAGCTGCACCTCTGCTTATTGCCAGTATTTTAAAGAGATGATCTGATGAAACTCAGAGCTGCATTTTAGTAACTTCATTATTCTAAAACTACGAAGAGGTTACAGAAAAGCAGATTGTTTGTAGTTGGACAAGTGTCCTGAAGTTGGCTACTAACGTGATATCTTAAATATCTGCTACTGAGACCCTGCACTCTTCATAAGGAGTCCAGGAAGCATGTGATTGAGAAGACCTGCAAGGTCATCCAGTCCATCTCCTTGACAGCGTTTGTTGTTTTGTTCCTCCCTGGTTTCCCATGTCTTAATTTAAACTTGTCCTTATTTCCTTCCTCACTATCAACCATATGAATCTCCTTTAAAATAACTGCCCTCCTCTCAGTATCAGATCAGATAATAGAGTACATATTTCATGTCTTTCCCTTGTAGAACATGAAATTAGTCTGTTTCCACTAAGAGCTCAATTGCAGTTATTCACTGTTGTCCTCAATCTTCTTTTTTTGCTTGTTCTGTGCACTTTGTTTTTATCAGTTGTGGTAAATAGTCCCTCTCTCCCTTACCCACTCACCTGTGAAATTTCACTTGCACTTAGTCACACAAACTTTTTAAATTATCTCTTTAATAATTAGTGAATATTTGGATCTGCCTCTGATTTTATTTTCATGAAAATTAGCAGTGATGAACTTCTTGGGCTAAGATAATGGGCTTTCACTTGTTCTTAGTCAGAATCCTGTTCTTCCTTGCTTGCAGGTTCCTTAGCTTGCTGTCTTTATAATTCCCTTGAGGCCTTTTTCTCACGTTCTTCCCACTGGTGAACATTTAATCTGCTTGTAATACTTTCATCATTATGTCTTGTAACACTTTTATTTTCATCCCACAGCCCTGGCTGTTGGCTCCTTGGCAAGGCTATCCTGGCATTTTCTAAAGGAGTTGACTTCAGGATAACAACTGCTAGTTACAACTTAAAACGAGTGACTAGTCACAATTAATTGCCCAGGTACTAGCTATCTTTGACCTTGTCTGCTTAATCATGCTTATTTAAAATGCAACTGAAAAATATACCAGTTTTTCAATAGATTGCATGATACTGTAGCAGAAAAAAAAGATACAGAGAGACATATATAGCTATATAGATATAAGTAGATATATACATATAAAATACCATTACTGATCTCCTTGCCAGCACTAAGGATTTCCAAGCAGCTGCCACTCTTAATACTGCCCCTTACTAGAATGCTTTAGTGGCTTTTGGATTACTATGAAGCTGCCCGTCATTGCAGAGTTAGATTCCAATTAACTTCTTCTGCCCCAGCTTGCTTGAAAAAACAATTCATGGGATTTTTCAGGGAGCAACACATCCTCCAAAGAACAAGCTTCCATCATTCTCTGTGTCAAAGAACTTCCAGATCAAAAGCTGAAACAAAGTCTGTTGACTTTATCAAGACAAAATGCTGTGACTTCACTCAAATGAAATGTTCTGATAAGGCCACTTTGGTATTCCCAGAACTCAGCTTTGGGGAATACTTGGTATATGGGGGAGTATGAATTCTAACTTTTCATCCAACTGAGACGGAAGCAAATTCAGATGGCTAATATTTTTTCTCCCCCAGAACAGAACTTCAACATTTCAACTAGCTTACAGCAGATTCCCATTTACAGTGCGGATTTCCTGTCTGCTCTACAACCTTCTCTAGGAGTTTGAGGCTAAAACTTTCTGCTCTCCTCCTCAGTAGGTCAAATGACTAAAACAGTATCTGATCTGTAGTAGCCAAGGGCTATAGTTTTAAAAAAACCTCATTTCCCTCTGCCCTGTATTTTTGTTTGCCCAAGGAAATGTAGAAAAAGCAAACATTATCTACAGACATTTTTTTGGTTTTCAGAGGCCACATGCACAAAGTTCCCCCCTCCTTGGAGCTGCAACCACTTTCCCTGTAGCTCTCTGTGCTAACTCATGTATCCTTCCTCTTGTTATTTGTTGTGTATCTTCCAAAACAAACACAACTGCAGAACCACAGGATAGCTTCAGATTGCAAGGCTTAGGATCAAAAACGACATCGGCTTTAGGCTGGAGGCAACACTGCTGCTCTTGGGGATTTGAGTTAAGACTCTCTAAAAGGCTGCTATTTTTTTCTTCCCCCTGTAAATAATAGAGCAATGTTCACAACAATGTCTTCATGTTTTTCAAGAAGCAGCAGCCACTTGATTTCTTGTTTTGATGAATAAGAATGTTCCTGCAGCAATTTTTAGTGGGAAAACTTTATCCTATAAATGTACTCTGAAAGAACTTTCTAGAGGATGTGGGATGGTTATTGGTACAGTCAGGAGGGCAAAATCATGTTCTGTTGGGCTTCATTTGTGTTTCTCAGATGGGAGTGTGGGGAACTAGAATTCCAGTTCAGCTTGTTTCTGTGTATATTAATATGTGGTCGTGCATTGCACAAGATGTCATAACCCACATGCTGCACTGCACCCAGCACGAAAGACAAAAATGGCTTCATATTATCTTAGCACTGTCGCTCGGTTCCTAAATAGCCTTTTCAAACAAGTGAAGTACCAGTTCCCCAGACACTACAGGAGAAGGAAAATGCACACGAACTCCAGCAAATCAGCAGCAAGACGGTCTATTTTAGAAGCTGAGCTTCAGCTAGTAAACTCTGAAGATTTGCTGTTTTAAAGATGAGCCAGGAATATATGGAAATTTGTACCTTTTGCACAAATGTGAACCAGAATGCACAGGGCAATCCATATGTTCTGTGTGATAATGCATTTGCTTACCTTCAGGGAAATTGGAGAGACTTTGGGCAGAGGAGTGCAGGCAGACACGTGTTTTTTCTGCCTGCACTCTGAGCTGGCAGGAGAGGAGCCAGTTCCCGTCTGGAAGTTGCACCACCACAGTAGTGTGACACTGTGACACACCTAATGCACACACTCACCTCCCAGCACTTGGTCTGTGTTACAGTTCCATATTGTTCATTATAAGGCCCCATGACTCCAGTCAAACATAGGAAATGGATGCAACTTCTTTGCAAGGTTATCAAATACATGAGCATCACACATTGCTGAGCTAATCACATGCCAATATTAAATTGGAAAAAGAAGAAAAGATCTTAATATTTTTCATTAAATTTTCATCTCTTCAAGGCTATTCTTTTGACTCACCTGCTCTCAGCTTGTTTCTCAAGGTCTAGTCCTACTTGCTCTCCAGTCACCTGTTCAGTTTCCCCATAAAAAGACAGCAAATATAACATAGTATTCCAATGTAAAACATAAGTAGAAAACTTTTCCTGACTGTAAGAAATTTCAGATTTCTTTCAAGGGACAGCTCTCAGGATTCTCTAATTGATACTATGATTGTTGTGAAAGAGAGAAAAAAATCAGAATTGAAACACGGGAACTTGATATTTCTAAATGTTTACTCTGATTTAATAGCTCTTCCCTTGATGATGTAACTCATGGCAAGTAGGTAGTATCAATAAAAATATTTTATTCACACAAAGGTGATCTCAGTTACAGAAAGTTTGAAGTTGTGCTTCCTTGGCGCAGCTTAAAGTAAAGACTCAGCAGAACTGCCTAAATATTAGAAATAACAAGCAACACATGATCTCATTTCTACCTGTTTCTGATATTTCAAGAAGTTTCAGGGGCAAAAAAATAATTATTAAGTATTTATGTATAATATTTAAATGTTACATTTAAAATAAAAAGATATACAACAGCTGACAGCTATAGCCAGCTGCCCAGGACCAGTGGGTCTCTCAACTCGCTTTCAAAGGTGAATATAATATCCAGAAAGTCAGAATTCTCTTAACTCTGGGCCACATATAGTTTGACCAGGATGGTAGCACAAATGACCCCAACCTCCATTTTATGCTGTGGTTGGTTTAATCAGCTGTGGAAATGGGGCTGTAAGAGGAACAGGGGCTCTGTCAGGGGCTGTAAACAGCACTTCTGAGCCACTTCACAGTCTCAAGGATGTTTCAGATAGTGCTGTGTAATCACAGTCAAACAGCAGAGTTGAGAGGAACTGACATAATATTCAAGTATTTGTTTTCACTCTGAATAAGAAACAGATGAAATATGCAGAATTAAAAAAAAAAAGTAAATAAAAATACTTGGAACGATATCTAAAGAGTGCACACAAAATAGAAGAAAGCACTTTCTCTGTTTGCTTTGAGAGTAGAAATAAAAAATGCAAGAAAGTTGGAGTGAGATATAAAAATGCAGAGGAGGGCAAAAAACCCACAGAAGTGTGTCCCTAACATAAGAAGGGTATGGAACTGTTGGAGCAAGTCCAGAGGAGGGCCATGAAGTTGATAAGAGGACTAGAGCACCTCCCCTGTAGTGATAGGTTGTGGAGTAATGGGTACAAATTGAAAGAGAGGATATTTAGGTTAGATTTTAGGAAGAAATTCTTACTGTGAGGGTGATGAGACACTGGAACAGGTTGCCCAGAGAAGCTGTGGATGCCCCAACCCTGGCAGTGTTCAAAGCCAGGATGGATGGGGCTCTGAGCAACATGGTCTAGTGGGATGTGTCCCTGCCCATGGCAAGGAGGGTTGGAACCAGACGACCTTTAAGGTCCATTCTCACCCCTTAACCCCTCTGTTTAGGGAAGTGGAAGGGTTCAGGAGGTGCCTGGATCTGGTGCTGGGTGATCTGGTTTAGTGGTTTAGGGGTTACAGTGCTGGATGGACAGTTGGACTTGACCTTAAAGGTCCCTTTCAACCTTGACGATTCCACAAACATTCTATGTTAAGCTATAAAATAATTTCTAAATCGATTCGGTGAGACCAAAGAATTTGCTTTTATCTTCAAACCAGAACCAACAAAACGGGATGCCTGCCTGCCCTGGGGCCCAGAGCTGCCCTTGGTGCCCACCTCTGCCTACATTTTGCCGCCAGGCTCGGGCTGCGCCCACCCCCGAGCAGGGGGAGCCTGCACCGCCCCGGTGGAGCTCTGCGGGCACACTGTCCGCCCAGTGACAGGGCACAGAAGGGCGCAGCGCTGCCCTCGGGCGCCTGCATCAGCCGCAGCCCAGCCCAGCCCAGCCCAGCCCTACACGCCCCCCACCCTCAGCGGCGGGGCGGCTGCGCCATGGCCGGTGTGGCAGCGCCCCCCTGCGGCCGCGCCGGCCCCGGTGCCCGGCATGGCGGGTCCCTCAGCCCCGGCCGTGGGGACGCGTGGGCCGAGCCCCGTCTCCGCAGAGTGTCCGCCCTGCTCTCCCTCTGGATGGGCGGTAAGGACCTCGGTCATTTTAAACAGCGAAAATAACAGTGTGCGGGTCCCGCAGTGCAACCGACGGGAGCCCACATCAAATGTCCGTGCTTAAATATTATCTGTAAAGCACAGTTCGTATTTGTTATCATGAAACTTAAGATGACTCTTGTCAGGGAGAAACAGACACCTTGAAGCAAAGTCATGGGTGTGGGTTTCTGGAGGAAAATAGGTGTATCTGATGGGCTATGACCAACCTCGTCGCTGGTTTTCTATGGAAAAAGCCACATTTACTACATGAATATAAAATTTGATGAACTGCAAAAAATCATATAATGAGACTGCGAGTCAACTTCTTTTAAAATCTTTTGACTTTACTACGTTTTAATTACTATAAAATAAACTTTCCCTTAATCTGTAAACTATGTCGCTTATCAGATGGCAACACATCTGTAATTATTTTTCAAACCCAGTAATAGAGCAAGGTTCTCTCAAAGGAGAACCATGCAGAGCAAAATTAGAAA
Source organism: Corapipo altera (assembly GCF_003945725.1). Taxonomy (NCBI): domain Eukaryota; kingdom Metazoa; phylum Chordata; class Aves; order Passeriformes; family Pipridae; genus Corapipo; species Corapipo altera. The sequence continues at coordinate 4,894,744 of NW_020884928.1, forward strand.
AATGAAAAGATGTGATGACATCCCACTGTACACCTACTGAACATTTAAAGGCTTAGTTCTTGTAAATGTCAGTCCTTTCAGGAGAGTCATATTAGCCGCACGATTTACTTTGTGTCTGCTGTGTGGCTGCACACAAGTTACATCAATTGGTCCATTCCATACTGGCAATCACTGCTTTGTTGCTGCACAAATAAACATCCATCACTGAAGGTATGGAAATAAATACATATTCATTACATTTATATAAATAAAATAAGTTGGCTTTTGGTGCTTATGCCTACCTGAAAACAATGAACTGTAGTTCTACTATAGGGATGTTTTTGGACTGGCAACTACAAAGAAGGATGTCACAATGAGTAGAAATGATTTTACTTGTCAGTCATGATTTTTAAATTAGTTCCTATAATGTATGCTAAACATATCTACTATATCTTAAGATATCTCTTAAAAAACAGGCAAAATTTGAGGCTTACTAATCACTTTTTGCATCCTCCATCCTCATTGAACACTGCAGGTTGTTATAGATATGGAACAGACAAAATATTGAGAATAAACAAGAAAAGGAGTTAGTAAATACAAAATACACTACATTTTGTGTAGAAACCCATGCTGCAGAATTCCAGGAAACTGTTGAGGAAGGTAAAATATATCAAGCCTTTTCAAAAACAAACTAAAAATAATCCCATTGCCACTGACATCAATGAAGTCCTTTATTGAGCAATTAGGGCACTGTCAGCTCTTCCAACATGCTCCAGAAATCACATGGAGAACCTCAGTATGAAGTGACAGATTCATCATCAATGGAAGCATCTCAAACCCACCATGTACTTCTTTGTATAGTCATCTAAGCACAAACATCAGTTCACTTTTTCCTAAAGGAATTGAAAATAAGTGTTCTTATTTATGTCATCAAAAGATTCTTTTACCCACTTTGCATAATTTGATTATCATACTACTTAGCAGCTGAGGCTGAGGCTGACTCTAACACTGCAAGCAGTGGTCCCTCTCCAGCAGGAGGGAAAGGCTCTTCGTCACAGTAACCATTCCTCCCGCTGCACTTGGAGGTAGCTCTGAGATCACATCTGCAAATCATTCAGATAAGTGACTTTGGTTCCACATAAAATAATGTCTTACCATTGTCCAGTTCTGGAATTTATATGTGGTTAGCATGATAAATGTTAAATGATCTAATATATATATACACACCAGACAAAGTATAATCATGGGGTCAATGAAAAATGATAGTGAGGAATAGATATTGGGGGATAGCAAACAGAACATTTGTTGAGCAGCTCATTTGTAGCTGTCTGCAGACAGGAAAGGGAGGGTGAGAGCCTGCCCAGTGTTAGAGATAACAGCAGTATCAGCTATAAAAACTCTAGGTGTACTAAAAGCAAACAGAGCCTGAAGTCCAGATAATGTATATCTGTAAGTTTTCAGGAGAAGCACATCTGCAATCCTTTCACTGACATTTTCTAGAAGTTCACAAGAGTCAGGAGGAGATTCCTGAAGATTAAGAAGTAGCAGATTTGAATCTCACATTTTCAAGAGGGCAAAGGACAGGAAACTATAAACTAGCAAATGGAACATTGTTTGTAGATAAACCTGAACACTGTTTAAGTGATTTGGCTAAAGAACACCTGGAAAGGTTCACTCCAGTTAAGGAAAGCTAGAATGGTTTATAATTCATTATATTGTTTGAGGTCTTTAGAGATATTACTGCCATTGGTGTTCTTTATAGGTATGATGACTGCTGTGAAAGATGCATCCATTTGTATCATAATAATGTGAGCATGGTTACTGTGAAGCAACAGCACATACTACGGGTTTTCAGTGCTCCAGCTGAAGTTTCTGTGGAGCTGCAAGGTTAAATGTGAGACAGAAGCCACTCTTTTCGCTGGTAAGAAAGAGGTTAAAAAACAGAGACTATTAGAATACCTTTTTTCTATGGATAGAAATTCTTCTTTTTCTAAAATTCTATTTTCATCAACATTTGGGAACATTATATTAAATTGTTTTTAGAATAAGTATTTTATTCTTCCCTTGGTATATTGTACAGTGACTCAAAGAATCCTAGTATCTTGCAATCAGAGCAAAATTGATTTCAGTGGAAAAGTCCACTGAGATGGCAACAGATCCCCTTCCAACCAAAACTTAGAACTTAGGGCAGGGAGATGAACACATCTGCACCTCACACAGACCTTCTGCAAAGCCAGTTGTGCATTTGGTGTTGCTCTCAAGAGTGCAGGGTAAAATGGAGCTGCAGTAGGAACAGGTGTTTCTCCACCTATCCTGCTTCCTGAGGTGAGGTTTTCTTCCAGGCTTTACCATCTCAGGCAGAGACAATGTTTTGGTGGGACTCACTTCTTACAGATTTTTTTCTCTTGTCTCCTGACAGTTGTTCTCCAGCCATTATTTTTATTCAAGTAATCCATACTGCGCTATGGAGCTGTCCCTTTCTTCCCCTTCTGTCAGGATATCAGTTTTGCTTTCTCCACCAACCCCACCTTTTGACTCTGGATGCTGCTGTGCAAAGCAGACCTGTCAGGGGAGGCTGCTCTGCTAGTGCATCACAGGTTCACATACAATCAGATTTTCCAGCCCTAAAAGATACTGTGTTTGAGGAGCAAAGAGCAACTACGATTTCTGGAGGCTTCCCACCTCCTAGCAATCTGATCAAACAGGGCTGGCTGCCAATAAAGAAGAAAAACAATTTACTACCACTGCGTATTGGAACATACTGGAAAATTGCTTACTGCTCAGCATTGTCATTAATTCAGCAATAGATATTTATACAGTTTCCATTTTAGCAGGCTAAGGGCCAAATTCGTCCCAGATGTAACTTCATTAGTGCCAATACAGCTACACTGAGAATAAATTTGGCCCCATGATTTTAGGATCAAGGCATGTGGGGATTCTACTGTAATCGATGTCTCTCTTTGTGCCAAACCACGAGAAAGCCAATCTTTTGGAGTCACCTAACAGATCTTCCCTAACCCTTCTTCAGCAGAGGTTATTTAAAATTAACCAACTCAAGATTGGGTACCTCTTCTGACCAGGAGCTCCACAACTGAGAGCACTTTTCCTGGTACAGTGTGAGCCAGGGACAGAAGAAGGAGGCATGTACAGCCCCATAGCTGTATCCCCCCATCCCTCGCTCGGGGTTAATGCATGGCTAAAGCCCAGGCAGACTGCGTGATAATTCGCTTCAACCACCTCAAATGTGGTAACCATAGTTGTTCCAGGGGTAGAGAGATCAAATAAGTGATCCTAAGAGGGGAAGATGGATTAAAATGTAGAAAGCAGAACTGTCATGAAGGCAGTGAAGAATACAGAGCACCAAATATTCCCAGAATTCTCCTTATAGATAATTTACTGCGTAAAATTCAAATAGAATATCTTTCAGGCATTGTATAAATGGAAGCAAACCTATTTTGTGTGCCCAGGCTATCAGGACTTTTAAAAAGTACAGTGATGTCTCTGACACTGCACTCTAGGCTGAGTATTCTCAAGCTACTCAAGGTTTCATTCAGGTACTTGCCAGCGAAAAGTGCTGTTAGCATTTTATGAAGAGGTAAACTTCTGAAGCCAGAAACTCTGCACTCAGTGCGCTCAGTACCCAGTGTTCCTCCTGTGAAAGTTCCTCCTAATGAAAGTTTGAACAGCTTCTATAAAAACACCATTGATCAGGTTTTTCTATCCGTAGCTCATATGTGTCTTTCAAGACTCTACTGTGCTTTGGTGCTACCAGTGATGAGGATAACTTTACACTTGTGTTTAGTCAATCCTCACATTGCCAAGCTCAGTTTCTCTTCTGAGGCAGTTAATTGATCTTCACACAGTCTTCTAATTTCAGTGTAACACTCAGATTAATTACATTTATTCACTTCATTAGAGTTCTCTATGTGTATCGGAACACAGAATCAAGCTCAGATCCGGATCTAATTTAATTTTAAAATATTAGTATTTCCTTTTAAAAATTTGTTCTTTATCAGAGTTTGTACCAAAACAATATATTGTTTTTATCTGTTGCACAAAAGGATATGTTTCACTCTGCACACTCATTTTCGTGTTACTGCTCTGGACCTGGCCTGAGTTTAAATGCTTGAAGTTAAGCAAGCGCTTAAATATTTCATGAGGTGAGATCCTCAGGCCTCACAGAACTACTGAAGAGACAAATAAGGTTTATTTCTCTTTTAAAGAAAGGTGAATGAGTGATGCTCATGAGAGTGTTTAGTGTCATGGAATTACTTAGGGCTTATTCTTGGACAGGAACTTTCTGTGGTTAATTTTGAAGACTTAAATTTATGGAGGAAAAAGCGAAGAACTGTGCAAGTACATATTTGGGTTGGATTTGGTTTTGGATTTTCTTTCTGTTCTTAAGTTCAATATCTGAAGCTGGAAATTTCAAGGAGTTTCTGGAGTGTTCAGAGGTTAGTGCACTGGCATGGCTGCTGGCAGATCCACAATGCTGGGAGGTCCCTTCTGCAGGCTTTTTACAATGCTAAGCAGGTTGGTAACTCACCCTTATCTTAGGGGCCTCAGCTTAGGAGCTGTGTCAAGAGTGCTGTGATCTGTTGCCGCCTGCTCCCAATCCCTTCTAGTCTTGAATTCTTAACAGACATTTTCTGGATCAGACTATCCCTCTTCCAGCTTTGCAGCAGGTTAAGGCAAGGAAAGGAAGAGAGTAGAGTGGAGCTAAGGTACACGAAAGTCCCCTGCAGGCAGTGACCCTTCTGGAGGTATCTCTTTCCTTTGGAGATTAGGGTATAGTTCATCCTGTGAAGATTGCTTCTCCATGTGCTGTGGCAGTGACACATTGCTGGAGAGCAGAGCAGTGGGCTGGGGGCAGAGCGGATGCCAGTGTTCACTTTGCAAGGGAGAAAATGTTCATCTTTTCTCATTTCCTTCTTTTTGCAATGACAAGGAGTTGTTCAAGGTGTTTCTCATGAGTTTTAGCACTGGATGGCATCAGTAAGTTCTTTACGCTTCTCCTATATATTGTCAAAAGACAACATCTTACTGGGCACTTGTGGTTGTCCTCACATTCTGCACCAGAGATGGTTTAGCTATGTCACATTTGGTCCATAATCTATAGTTTTTGCTTCTATCCTCTTTTTTCATCTTTCTGATGGTTTATTTTATTTTTTGTGCTTTTCTCAAATGGCTCTTTTTTCAAATGTTAAGAGGCTGTTTTCATATTAGTGTGTTTATATTTTCAACATCTGTTTATTTTACTGCAAAACACTCCAAATGGCCTGGCAAAAGAAGTAGCAACTTTTATAGCCATTACTTTAATTATTCTGATTTTTAACTTACAATGTATTTTTATGTGACTCAAGAGATGCAAACAGAAAAAATTCCAGGCCACACTTAATCAAATAAGTATTACTTTGTTTAACTGTATTATCAACAAGAAAGTCTGGTCTTGGCTCACTGCAAGCTGACTTTTATATTTATCACCAGAGGCTTTCAAAATTTCAGCCTACTTATTTTCAGGTAATGACATTCTAATATCCTGGCTTTCACTAAGAATGCAGGAAGACATTCTTTTTTCCTTTTGAGCTTAGGGGATTTTAATTACAAGAGAATTTTACTGAAAAGCTGGTTACTTTATCATTTGGATCCAGATTGCCAATCATAACTTCTGTGACTTCATTAAAATATTTCCCTCTCCCTAGATGCTTTATGTAGTGCAGCTCTGCCCATCAGCTCAGGCTCTTCTGGCACAGCAAACACTCTCTGAGATGATGTGTTGCCAATGCATTTCCCCCTCTGTCCAAAGTACACTGGATTCAGCCCTATTTTTGCAATGGATTTAAATGAATAAAGAATAAATTGTGCTTCAAAGTTTATGAATTTATAATGGAACAAAATTCTTTTCAGACTCTTGTTCAAGTGTTCTCTCGTTAGTGCTGGAAAAATGTGCAATGATATAGCAGCAGGTTTTATGCACACTGCAACTCCTTTTGCAGTGCAGCTTCTCAGGGCAGCCACACCCTTCGTTTTAATAGAGAAATAAAGAGACATGCACAGCTAGGAAAGAGCATTCAAGTAAAAGCAGTTCATTCATGTGATGCAGATTTTGTAATGAGCATTTCATTGTGTATCCATCAGATTTATGTTCATAACAGCCCAATATTATGTTATATATGAGAACAACCTTTTGGTTGTGTCTTAGCGTAAACCACTTATCACTCAAGTGTAGGAGTGCTTTCAGTTGACCTTTTGCTCTCACATCCTTTGATGGATTTTGTGTTCATATGGGAACAAAAAGTCTATGGCAATGATGGTGTCAAAAAACAGCAGAGAAGAAATTCTTCAGCATAAATATTTGATACACTCTGTGGTTATCCTGCTGTGAATCCCTGACTGCAACACCAGTATTCTTGTTCTGGGGTCCCGGTCTGCCACCAGCACCTTCTTTCTGTATCACTTTTCTCCCTTTCGTTCTTTGTCATAAACTTTTCCATGTGTAAAAGAAGATAATAGACATTTCTTTGGCACCACATCTAGCTGTATCTTCTTAGGGACTTAGTGTATGCAAACCGACTCCTCTACTTATTGCCTGAGTTTTTCTCATTTGGACTCAGAGCTGTTCCTCAGGAAAGGCTTTTACAGTAATGGAAGCCTTCTTTTTGCTCTTTCCATTCAGTTTTTTTCCTATAGACTTGACTTTCTTAGGGACCTATTATTATCATTCTTTAAAAAAAAAATCTTGTGAATGGGAGAGCCATAAGAACATAAAAAAAATCTCATAAGGCAAGAAAAATGTGGGCCCCACTGAAAAGTGTAATATTATGTACCACTTGTAGGAGAAAAGATGGAAAGTTTTGTAGTTTCACATGTGACTTGACAAAATTACAGATTTAGAGGTAGAAGAATATTGGGGTTTATGTTAAATGTTGTGCATAACCTATTTTTATTTGCTCTGTTTGGGCTTATTTGTGTAAAATGGATTTTTGTTGTGTAGTGATTCGTGAGAGACATTTCAAAAAGGAAAAAAATGAGGTGGTAACAGTGAAACTCTTTCTTTTGGGGCTGTTCTGTAAAAAGCCACAACACTTAAAGTGAGCTTAATGATGGCTGTTCTGATATACCTGAACACAATTTTCCATTCAGTGAGGGAGAGCTGACCACATCTGAGACTTTCTTAAGAGCAGGGCCCAAATAAAGTAACTTATTGAACCGAAACTAGAGCTGGGACTGTTGTGCAAACAGCCGAGGAAACTAGAGGTTCTGGTAAGCCAATTTGGAACGTTAAAAGGGACAGTATGCCAGTCTAGCTCCAACCCCATGAATTATTTTACAGTGGCAGGAGGTCTGTGGGAGTGTTTATATTTGCTCTCTGATGTCCCTTTTTTTAATTTTTACTATGTGTGATAGATGTCATGTTTTTATTAAGCAGTGTTTTCAGAACAGCTTCCCTCTAGATAAAGAATCAGTAAGCCAGAGAGCAGTGGCCATCTCTCGTGAGCTGCAGCAAGGAGGGCTTGGGGAGGAAGACTCCACCATGTATTTTCAAGGACTGAACTTTGTGTAGGCAAGGGAAAATGAGGAACTTGGAAGAAACAGCAGAGCTCTGTAGTCCTTAGGCAACATCTAAATAATCAGACTTGAAACAAGTTCCTGCATCCAGAATCCAGACTGATAAGCCTCTTACCTGTGTGAGCTGTGGATGTATGTCTTGACCAGTCCTGTTGTTTTGCCATACACTGTGTTTTTTGCAAGATGGGAAACCAAAGCCCATGTTGGAGCATGCAAGCCAATTCCACAGTCAGGGATCAATGATCACCACACTTTCATCTCTCCTGACTGTCTTTGGATCATACTGTAGCTAACAAACCCAGGCTCTTCTTATGCTGCCCATAGGCTTCCTGTGTCTAAGAGCCATTCGCAGCCTTTGCAGTGCTCTGGCCCAACTGGGAGCAAGGTCTGTCTGAGCAGACTTGTGGTCCCAGTAGCCCATGGTCTTGTTTCCCAGCCTCCCACAGGGTCCCCAAAGCATAATGCTGTCATGAAGGGCTACAGTTCTTTTTACAGGCCTGTCTAAATCATCTGTAAAGTTGTCTACAAAATATTAACATATTTTAAATAATAACAAGGATCAATGCTTTTTGAAGAAAAAACTAAAGTCTGCTAAAACATGAATATGTCCAATTAGATGTGCAATCTATGCAGTCTTACATTGTAGGAAAAAAATTAGAACAGAAAGTTCTGATTTGTTTTACAAGAGAAATATCTAATCAGGAGCTCAGTTATTGAAACAACACATTCTTTTGGAAATGTAATAATTAGATTATGAAACTACATTAGATAAGCAGTAAGTACTCAGGAAAAAATTTAACTACGTAAGAAATTACAGTTTCTCTTTTATAGTCATTATACATGCTGAGGATTTGTAGCTTATTCTGCAAGAAATAAATAAATAAACTAAAGCTTTTAGAATAGGGGTTTAATTAATGTTTTGTATTTAAAGACAAAATAACGTGAACGTTGAAATTTTTTTAGGTTTACAAGGATGTTATTACGACTGGCAGATGTGAAATTTAAAAGACAAACTACCTCCTGCAGAGATTGCATTTCATTTTATGGCATTCACCTGATAGCTTGCAATCCTCAGTTTGGAGTTCATTCAGCAGTATTAAAAAGCCAGCTTCTGAACCTGAGCACCAAAAAACCCCACACATGTAAAATCACACCCACAATCTCTCAGAGCTCATTTCTACTCCCTCACTGTAAAACCTTAGGGTTTGAAAATGAAACAACTTTCAAGCCTTAAAAGTGAAATTCACTTCACCTGCATGAAATCATACTTATCAAATTTTTTATGGGTGAAGTATAGCAGGGGAAAAGGAGGAAAAAATTTACACTCCAGAAGTGTGGGTCTATGGATGTAAAAGTGTAATGTCTTTATGGGAAAGTATCATTAGATGAAACTGGCTGTTGCCATTGCCACAAGGGACATTGCAAATACTGTAATTAAAATGCAGAGATTCTTTTTATCCATCTGCAAATACAGGACTTTCAAATAAGGTACAAACTCTGAGAGCTGTCAGAAGTACAAATGCTATCTTTGCTATGGGATAGAAATTGCAGGAAAGCCAAGGAAGAAAATATCAATTACATGTGCATGAATCTGATTTTAGAACATTACTGAGATGAGATAGTGTTAGATAAGATTTGCAAAGGCTGCAACTGCTGGTGAAATCCTGCAGAAATAAATTCAGACTGGGAAGGATTGTACTGGATTGTCATTCTGGTTTAGCAGGGTGGTAGTTCCTGAATTGTTGTATGAAACTCTGCTATGAAGAATATATTAATGTAATTAGTAGAGGAAACAAGATAGAAGTGATGTTTTATAATAGTCTAAGATGAACAGTGACATTAGGGAAGCAGTGTTAGATGTATGCCAAAATTCAGGCCAAATTAAGCAACCATTTTCATGATGTGGTACAGGAAAATTGGCTCCTGGGAACAAAGTAACTGTAGATTTGTGCATGTTGGCTGGAAAAAAGTCTCTTCAGCATTTCCTAGACTATTATTCTTGCTTCTCTGAGGTGGCCTGGCTTAAAGAAACTACAAGTGATTGTGTATACCCAGTAGGACTTTGCTACGTATGTTTTACTTGTCCTGGAAGTGTTTGAGTGTAACTGTAGGGCACAGAACATGATTTTGAGTGCTTCATAAAAAACCAGGCTTTTAAATACACCTTCTCATTTACATGACCCCCTATGACAGGTTCTTGGGGGAATGATATCTGAATTATAAAATGTCCAAGAAAACAGTTGTGGAGTCAGACACTGATCACTGTTTAGCCCTTTGATGATAGAAAAACATGGAAGCCAGTTCTGTGGATGCTGCCATGGGAGAGCTGTTTCCCTTTAATCGCTAACACTAATTTTTCAGACATTTTGATCTGGACAATGCACTTGCCAGGCCAGCAATTGGTATTGCTGGTGGTTCTTCTAGTTGGGCAAGGAGAAGTTGTGGCTGAAAAGATGTGGCTGAAGTTGTGGCTGAAAGATGAGGAAGACAGTGTCATCTCTAAAGCCAAAACAATTTAGTATGCACAGCCTGGCACTGTCTGGGGTAAAAGATGAGACTCTGACACAGCAGCGTTTCAAAATGTGTGCTTTGTTTGTGAACACTTACACTGACTTTTAACTGATATCCTGGGGAAATTACCAAATGAAACAATGGGTTTAATCTTGGGGGGCTAATACCAAGTGTTGGATTTAGATTTTAGTTTTTTGAATTTACGTATTTTTTTTCCATGTCTTGCTTCCTTCTGTCATTTTTAACAAACACTTAGACCATGTAACAAAATCCCTGGTGCCCAAGTTTCAGTTCCACACGGGGTTAGCAGCTAACTTAGACCCTTACATGACTTACAATAATTTGGAGAAACATTGGTGTGTTTTGAGTAATTATTGATTACGTGACATAATTCTGCAACTGATGGTGCTTATAATCAATTTACATTACGTATTTAAGTAAGAAAAAAGTTTGTAGTATCAGAGAGGAATTAAATGAAACATTTTGCACCTAAATTATATTCTTTCACAAGCAAACTAGAAATATAGCTATCTGTGAAGGTAAAGGAGAGGTTCAAAATAATTTTTAAAAGTATCTTACATGTCGATAAAGTCAATAGTTGTTTTTATTATATGTTACCATTAAGATTTAAGCTAAAGTTTTCACACCTGCAGGCTATGAAATAAGTGGCTATACAAAAACAGAGTACTGCTGCTTGCTCCAGACATTGCCAGAATCCTCAGCACCAAATACTCAGTCTTGGATCAAAGGCTCAGCAGTTACACATTTGTCAGTTCTTCCCTGACAATAGTGTTGCAGAGAGAGTGCAGGGGACCTTCCTCATGGTTGTGCTGTTCTCTTCACCTGTACCTTATTAGAGGAAAAAGGTTCCAGCACTAGATGCCAATATTTTAAGGAATGTAACAGACCTTTTCATCTGTGGAAGTATTTCCTGCTCTACGTTCTCTGATACAGCCTGTGGTTCAGAGACAGTCCTGGGTAAAGACTGCATTTATGATATTTTCTAGCTGTGTTCTCAGTGTAGAAACTTCAACATTTAGCCTCCAGCCTAGCTGGAGCAGTTGATGGTCAGTCCATACATAAATTCTCAGATCTTTTCACAGATGAAATTTTGAATGGTTGGGTTTTTAGTTATGGTAGAGTGGGCTGGAATTTTGTTTTTCACACTTCTATCTCAAAGCCATTGCTGTTTTCCCAGTAAATTGTTTTCTGCTTAGTCCTACTGCATAGTTGGAAAATAAAGGGAAAGATGTTATAATGCTTTGACCCCAAATATGGTAGTCTCATTTTCAGGAATCTTCACAAGAACATACCCACTCTGGTGGCTGCTGTTATCTCCAGAGAATATCAATATGCCAATAATCCCATGCTGATTTTTACTTCAGAACTTTACTGAAGATTTTAAACCCCAGGAAGGGTGCCTGTGTGGCCCTGCATCCTTTTCCTGAGTATAAGCATTATGCACTTCATACAGCAATGTACCATGTATGAAATTGCCTTTTGTTGCAATTTGTATTTCTTAGACTATGAAAAAAAAATCCTAGTGGTATCCTTCACCCCAGAGAGCCTTTTGTGTGCAAGGGGGTCGTGGTGCAGAGCATGGACTGGCACAGCCTTACCTTGACACACATCCAAAGGGGTGAGATGCATATCTTGGAAGCACTGCTGTGCATCTTAGGGCTCCACCCTGTCCCAGCAGGTCTGCCAGCTTGGATCACAGGATGTGCTGGCTGCTCAGGGCTCTCTTAAACACGAACTCTCTATGGAAGTGTCTGGATGTCTTTAAATAGCTCGTCTACTTTTCAGGAACAACTTTGTTTTCCCCTAATAGTGCTTTTGAAGATTAAATAAGTGTGAAATAGCCATTTATATGATTCCTGTCTATAAAAGATGTTATCTGCCTGCTGAGCTTCCCTCCCCTGTTTGCTAATGGGAGTCAAGTCCTTCAATTCATGGTGCTAAATTTACTGTAATTAATTATATCTCTGTTCCAGTGGTGTCTTTGTAATGGGTAATAATTGCATGCTCTACATAGACAGATGTTCCTTCATTACTGTCCCAGGCGTGCCTGGGCTGGGATATGAATAAACTCACAGAGGTGATTGAAGACTGAAGATTCAGCTTTATATTGCAGCAAGGAATCAGACCACTACTTTGTTTGTTTTTTTTTTTTTTAGGAACTTAATTCTTTTTTTAAATAATTCTTTTCATAGGCTAAGAAGTACAAAATGCAACAAAAAACAATTTCGCACATGACACGTTGCTTTATGAAGTGCACGATGCTTATACTCAATAGATACTGTACAAGAGAGTTTTACAAAGCCATTACCATTAGAGGTGTTCAGGGGAAGCACAATACTGGTTGATTTTGTTCCCTGCTTTGTTTTACAGAGGGATGAGTGGCAAATGAATTTCTGTACCACTGAATACTGTAGGTTTAATATCTAGATATCTAGGGTTTTAGGTCAATTGCAAAATTTCCATCTAAAACCTTAGAATTTCTTAGAATATTTCAACAGTATAATAATTATTTCCTGTTACTGTTAAAAAAAAATACCAGCATGGCATGGTCCAAAGCTCATGGATGACAGACTCTTGGTCCCCCTGGCAGGGCAATGAAACCCTCTCCGGAGCCATGTAGGGCTTCTGATCACTGGTAGAGCAAACCATGGCTGTGCCCATGACTGGACCTGTTTAAGTGAGCAGTCTGTGTTACAGACCTTTGTAATACACAGTTTGAGTGCAAAGAGAGTGAATTACGCTATTTGCTGCACATGTAACTTGCTTTCTAGTGAGCAGATCCAGTTAGGACTAAAGATCCCTCAGTGATTTTCCGAAGTTTGTTGCCGGTTTCGTAGATCAGCTTATATGTCACTCAACTTGTTTTTTCATTCCTTTTATTGTAGATCAGGGGACTCAAACCTGACTTCTTGTCAACTGCTGGTAAAAAGCACTACACAGAACTAGATGCTCTTCTAATTAACATGGAGTATGACATCTGACTTCATGAAATCTACTGCTGAAAAGTAGTATGCAAAACTAGGTGCTTATATAACTAACATTGTTTATTCAGTTTGTACAAATAAAAATAACTATTTGCATTCTATATCTTACAATGGTTCTCAGTGGTAGAACTTTAGTGTTATTAAAAAACCCTCTGTAAATATATTTAAAGTTGGAGGTTTTTTTCCCTTAACGTACTTGAACCATACTTGATGAAAAAGAAGGATTTCTGGGCTGTGTCTTGTATACAGAAGAGAAATCTGGAAAACAGTTGTTAACATTTTAAAATGGAGTTATGAACTCTTGAAAATATGAGCTTTCCCTGAAGTTTGGCAGGAGAGCACACCCTTTTACTAATCTGGCTTGCAGGTGATTTTGTGTTTATTAAGCTCAAACACTGTATTTTTGAAATTTTTAAGTGGTGAAATGCCTGTGTTTTTAGCCCTGTAGCTATACTTCTTGAGATTTATTTATTCACAGAGATTTCTCTTCCAGTTTTGAAAATGTAACTTATATTTCTTACATTTGCTAAAAGCAGAATTTCAACATGGTATTTAGGGAGAGAAAATGTCTTCTTATAGGCTGTAAGAGAATTACAAGTTTAAATTTGTTTAGCCTCTCAAGGGATGTTTCAGCAGCCTTGTATATTTGCCAAGTATTTTCTACATAAAAGACTCGACTTGCATCTCTTCTCTTCTCGTGTTGTGGGGAGACTGCTGCATTATGGAAACTGAACATTTTGGATATGTTATTTTCCAATATTTAATCAAATTTTCAACCTATCTGTATGAATATAACCAAAGTTGTTTTTTCCTCTTGGCCAGAAGTCATTACCAAGAACTAAATAACAAAACTCCTCCTTTGGGAAGCATACAATCTGTAGAGGATTTCAGAGAGATCAAAAAATGGCATTTTTCCAAGTCTCATACTACAACTTTTGGGAGATACTTGGATTAAAAATGTGCTTAGGTGTTGTAAGTACCAAGGAACCAGGCCAGCATGAAGATGAATTCTTCATGAAATGATTCAGGCATCATTCTAGCTGTACTTTGGAGTTTGAGGCCCCTCTATCAGGCTTGTGGGTGGGTAAAAGCTAGAGAACATGGTGAAACACAGTGAAGAGACGATAGTGAAATGTAATATATTCATGAAATTAATTAATGAATTAATTTTATATATTTCTTTTTTTAAGAAGTGTGGAGGTTGGCTACTTTTTCTTGGTATTTATGTAGCACTGATTAACTTGAAGAATGATGTGCAAGTGGGACACACTCTGAAGAATACACTATGAAATTTCTGTTTTTACCTACCCGGTTAGAACCTTTTCTTTTCATGCTACTGTTCTATATTGCTGCAGGCTTGTTTTGGTTTTTGTTTTGGTTTGGTTTATTTTGGGAATTTTAGCTTATTTCAATAAATTGTTTAAGATCTGTGGCAACTGGGGAAGTACTGAAATGATGAATTCACAAGTAAATCAGGTAATCAAGAGGAAAGCCCAAACTTAAGTCAAACTACTTAGCAATCTCTGCAGAGCATGATTTAATCTTACTTAACATTTAACAAGAGCTTCATTTACACGAAAAATTATGCAGTTAAGGTGCCAGAGCTCCTCATAAAAATCCCTGAGTCTTCCTGCAAGTCTTGCAGCAAAATCAAAGAATATTAATTTCAACTTTCTTGATCTTTCTAAGGCAAATATTTTGGACTCTTTAGGAAAAACTGAAAACTTATCTAGAAGAGGATACCTCACTTCGTTGAAAAGTTTCTGTGAGCTTTATATTTCCTTTGAAAATAAAAAAGTTTCCATTGAAAACGTTTAAAATAAAAGCACAATTTATCCAGTTCTCTTCAGATCCGTCCAGAAAAACAAAAAAGCTGATGTACTCATTAAAACCACTATATTTCTTTAATCATTTCATAAATTGAATTAAACATCAAAGATTAAACACACATACAGAGAAATCATGTGTGTTTATGTAGAAAAAGGAAAGGGGAGAGGGCACAGAGCACTCCATGGTGGAGGTGGTTCAAAAGCAGAGTGGGCTGCTCCTGTGAGGACTCCAGTGCTCACACACACCTTGCACCAGGTGTGTTCAGCATCTTGTTGGGCAGTCAGCATTGCCAGTTCTACCCCTCCATGAGGACAGATTGTCATTGAGATAGGCCTGCAGACTTTGAGACAGACTTTGAGAGAGAAATGAAAAGATAAAACTGATTTGGGGCAGTAGAATTTAAAGTAGAAAAGTTTTAAGTACATAGAGTGGCACATACATTTTCTCTACCTCAAACTGGAACAAGGCATACTAATGAACACATCTTTTTCTCTTGATGCAACCTTTCACAAGCTCCTTAGGGCACAGAATTTTAATTTTCCATCATGAAAAGGTCATTGACAGTGTTAAACAGCAAATAACCTTAAGTAACTACACATGTATTGGCAGATAATTAAGTATTGATCTGCTTTTTAAAATAGCACACCATTTCTCTATGACCTGTTTGATTTTAGAAACCATTATGGGTAGGGCTATTTTTCTAACTATAAACTTACTGCAAAATACAATTATGCTAACAAAACATACATGCCAAAAGTACATCTACAGATTACTTATGCTGCAAAAAACAGAAAAGAAAGGGATACTGATCATGTAGTTGTCAGTCTCAAAATAGCCAATAGCCCATTTTTAATACAACCTCTAAATATTTCAGGGAAACTAAGCTATGAACTTGTAGGGTAGGGTGAAAGGATAAAGAGGACTGACCCTCTCAAACACAACATACTAGTCTCAAAAACATAATGTGTGTAGTTATTGCAGTGGTGTGTGGGGTTTCATTATTTTTAAGCTGGATTGCCACGTTTGCCTGTCTTTCTGCAGCTTACTTTGTACTAACAAAATAGTTGTGTGATCCCATTATGCAGATTCATCACTATCACAGTGAAACATACTCCAAACCCAAAAGAAGTAGGAAAGGAAATTAGTTTGAAGTCATTTTCTGAGAAGAACTAATGTACAACAAAAGATGATGTTTTGCACTTTTTTCCCAAACACCTCCAGCAGGACAACATTTCATAAGAAAGGAGCTGTTAATTTCAGGCAGATGTCAAGGCGTACCTAAGGATCAAAATAAATATTCTCTGTTTTGGCAAAAAACAAATCTCTGTAAAAATCCTCAAGGGCAGCTGTCTCCCTTCTGTACAGCTGAGGCCGAGGTAGCTGTGGGCACAGAGTCAAAAGCCATTGGATGTGTTATCCTGCAACACAATTACAACGATTAAACTTATTTTCCCTGTCAATGAGAGGCAGAGAAAAGGAGGATCTTAGAAGCTCGAAATTTCCTTAATCCCATTAAGTGAAGCTCCCTCCTTTAGTCAAAACCAATCACATCTCTACTGGGATTTTATGATGTAAAGCATCTTAAAGCTTGTTTGTAGATATTCTTTTTTCCCCAATTCCTTCCCACAAAATAAAGCTGAAGCACAGAGGCAGGCAGGGCAGTGGCTGCCCAGCCAGCTGGACAGGAGGCATGGCAGGAAGTCCAGTAAATGCTTCTAAAGTGAGTAAAGGTTTGGTCCCGAAACACTAATCTCCCTTTTTCATTCAGAAATCCTCACAGGATCAGCTTTGCTGACTTGAGGGGGGAAAAAGGAAAACTTTTTCTTCCTGTAAATACTTAAGCAGAAAGGAAATTTCGCAGAGGAAAATGATTGTCATAAAGGCCATAAATCTTTAAGGAGCTTAGTAATACAAAGTGTCTGGAATTAAAGAATCTTTTAATATCACCTTAGAGAAACTAGAGGTCCCAATCCTCAACCTTCCTGCTCTTAAAGCTACCTTCCTTCTGACACTGAGAGAAAAATGTGGGAATTATTACTTCCTTGCATCATTGCAAAGAAAAAATAGCCCATGACATTCACATATCTGGCCACACAGGCACCAAACAGTCCTGTAAGTGGCCCCTGAGTGCATATAAATCCTGCAAGCCCATGTTCTATCAGCACAGACTATACATTTCATATCTTTCCAGCCACCTCTGTTCTCACAATTGGCTAGTGGATGGTATAAACCACAGTCTACATTTTAAAAGAGAAAACAAGGATTTTTTTTTTTTTTTTTTTTGCAGTGGTCTGGAAAATAATAGTGATTGGTTTAAAAGGTAGAAATTAAGTGGGAAATGACATAAGTGAGTGAAATTAACTTTAAAACTTAGTTTAAGTTGCTTTTCTTCACTTCTTTTCACCCACTTTCATTATCAGAAGCTTTGCATTGGGACTAAATTAATTAGAAGTATATTTCTGATCCTGACAAGACATTTAGACTGGATAAGGATGAACAGTATCTTTTTCAGCTTGTGGAATGACAGAATTTGCCACCACCTGTAAGGTCTCCTTGGTAGGAATAGAAAGGTCAACTGCAAAGGTTTCTTTGACACCGAAATCAGTCATCAGTCTGAATGCTGGGGAAAAAAATGTAGCAACTTTGGTTCAAGTATTTCCTAAAGGCTAAACCCCACTCCTCTGATAGGCCCCAGATTGGAAAGATTCATACATATTCATAGCAATTATTAAAAGATTCCTCCAAAACTCTTCATAAAATGAGAAATCCCAGACATTTTGAAGATATTGAAGTAAATACTTCTCATGCAATTGGGATCTACTACAGTTTAAATTTCCAGAGGTGATAGACTGCTGCAGTTGAATGTCACAGGTCTTAGAGGCTGAAAAAGGCTGTAATTTCTCTCTTATATTTCAGGGTACCTAGAGACCCCAAGAAAAACCATTCCTATTTGTTGTAGCAGATATTTTGCAGAGGACAGTCTTAGTGCTGGGTTATTCTCAGCTTTGAGAGGAAATGGTTCTTCCTTTGGGTTGATCTTATCTTCTGGCCCAGCTATATGTGTTATCTGTTTATGAAACAGTGCTTCTCCTGCAGAGGACAGGGCTGAGGACACTCATACTGCCTCTCCAGTCTTTCCTTCCAGAGACAAGAGCTGATACTGGCTTCTACAAGCAACACAGTAATTCCATACATCTGGAAGTGGAAGAAGCAAACTCATACCTCTGTGTCTCATTGTTTCCATGGAAATGGTGTCTGAGGAATAGAGTCTGTTCTGTTCCTGTCTTGCTCCAAATAACAGAGCAGACAATTCTCTGTTGAAATTAAAGATACATCAGACACAGTTCAAAGGTCTGTCCAAGGTCTGGTTCCAGTTTTAAGGGCTTTTTTAAAATAATTTGTATACTTGAAAGGAGAGCAGGCATTAAATTCACAGATGACCCCAGGCTGGGAGAAACAACAAGAATAATGGAAAACAGGACAAAAAGAATTATCTAGGCATATTAAAAAGGTGTTCTGATAAGATAAAGATGAAGCGCAGTAAATACAAGGTACTTAGGTAATCAGGTATAAGCAACTGAACAAATGCAGGATGGAATGTGACTGGCTGGGTAGCATTTTGCAGAGGAGAGAGCAGGGAGAATTCCGAGACAAACAGAAGTCATGGACCTAAAATGTCATCTCCTGAGCTGTATAAGCAAAAGTATTGTCTACAAAACATAGAAGTATTTCTTCTCTTATTATATTGATGAGTCCTTAGCAGGAGGATTATGTGGGCAGCATATCAGAGTTGATGTGTTCTTGTTCTGAATTTTAAAACACTGATATGCCTTCCCAGTGCTTCAGGGTGTGCATTGTTCTTCAGACATCCCCAGCTCCTTTAGGGGTGCTCTGACTTTTACTTCTGTCACAGCCACGGCCACGTCATGACTATGGTGCTAAAGGCAGATCTCAAGAACAGGACAGGAAAGCAGCTGCAGATTTCTATGTTGCAACCTCAAAACCCATGTCACCTATTAAAATAAAGACGAAATATAAGAGCAGTTAATATTTCACATGTTTTTAATAAAGGCAAGAGAGATTTGAGTCTTAAACATGGGAAATCCCACATTACAAGGGATGTTTGGCAACTCCAGTTACTTTGAAAAAGATGTGGATGATTCAGAAGGAGTCCAAAGAGGGCAGGAAGAATGATTAGCTGTCTGGAAAGATTGATGGCCAAAAGGAGGGAAGATTGAAGAAGTAGACAGCCTTAAGCTTCCAACATGTAAAACATTGCTTCTGCAAGAGGAAGGAAGTAGTTGTTTTGCCATGTTCATGTTGGATAGGACAAAAAAAGAAAGGTTTATATGTCACTTAGGGAGATTTAGGTTAAATGTTAGAAAGTGTTTCTGAACAGGCAGAGCAGTGAAGCATAGGAATCATATTCCCTAGGGAATGAATTGTGATATACAGTCTGGATCACAGGGCTAGCTGAGAACGGGCTGCAGAGACTGAGCATAGCCCAATGCAGAAAAATAGTGAGAGCAACCTTGCAGAGTCCTTCCAAGCACTGGAAGTCTTCCCAGTACTATTTGTAAGTCTATCAACAGCAGCAGAAAGAGGTAATCAGATGAGTGGCAATTTTTTTTGAAGTATTGTCTTGAAAAATTCATTAGCTCTTCAGGCAGCAGGAAAGCTCCCATAGCACGCTTTGGAAAGTACAAAATTCACCTTTAATACTCCATCCTGCTTTCTTTGAAACATTCTCAGTTAGGAAACAGTCAGCACAAAATAAATTACAAAATTCAAGTCAAATTTAAGGATTAAATTTTGACTTTTGTTGTCTACCTTTCTTTACAGACAGGCATCATCTACAGGATCAGGGAGTGCAGTACTATGTCCTATAACATGGTAAGGAACAGAAGAAGCTTGGTTTTTTTTTTATTGCAGTGTTGATAATTATATTTTTCTTTAGGTAGTGCCTTGTCCCTGAATCTTTTGTCATGCATTACACAAGAAAAGTAGATTTCACATTAAATGGATAGGTGTGATAACTAACATTAACACTACATCAAATATATATATATATACACACAGCAAATACATATTTATTCTCCTACAATATTCATTACTTTGATATGCCTTAAAGGACTATTTGCTACATCTGGTGACTGGAGATACTTTAATTTAGACAGGTAAATTTTCTTCATTCTTTGTAGGGTTAAAAATGCCATTTGCATGTAAAATCTCATGACTCCATATGGAGATTCTAGGCCCAATTTATGAAGAGTTCATAACTCTAAGATTGAAAACCACCAGATTATAAGAATAATATAGTCTAATCAAGGTAGAACTGTCATGACTATGGCTAACCTATCATTTTAATTATACTGAATGATTAAACAGCTATATTTAATAACTTCACTAATGACTAAGACTTACAGTGCAAGACATGGTATGATTTTTCTTTAAGATATTAATTTTATCCTAAGACTTGATTTTTTCTGCACTGGCATCTTCATAGTGCAAAATTAATTACATCTGGGCAGTTAAAGTTTCTGAATTCCTTTGTATTTTATTGTATTCTGGTTTTAATATTTGAAGGTACCATGAAAAAATATTTAAATTTCTCACTCTTTCATTGCTCTGTTTCATTTTGAAGCAATACATTTTTCCAGGACCTAATAAAGGTGAAACTGTTCATAAAAGATTCTTTTTATGATCTTCCATTTTCTGTATTCGGTCACATAAATGTGAAATCATTACCCTGTGGGGATTGTGGTTTTTGTTTGCAGTGGTACCCCAGAGACAGTATAAGGATGCATTTACATAACCATTGCCCTCAGAAATGTCATAGTATCAGGTTTAACTTACTGAGCAATAAATTCTTACCAGCTTTCAAATCCAAAAGGGGCAGCATGGGAATGATTCTTTATATTACGTCTTTAAACATGCATTTCTTATACTTTCTAGGTGATAGAAAAGTTACAGTGAAGTAGGGAGGAGGGAAAGGAGAAAGAAACAGTAATCCGCCCCATGCTGGGGAAATTTGAAAAGGTCATTTCTTGTTTCTTGTCTACTAGCACTGGGGCACACTTTTTTCTGTTTCTCTGCCCACCTTGTACTAGTGCTTTTGAGATGAGGTAAAGATTCATCCACCTTCGTGATGCAATTCTGTTTCTGGGTGAAGACAGGACCAAAACCAAAACTGAATAAGAATAAATAATATTGGAAGACGCTTTCAGCCAAGTCTTCTGGATTCCCCACTTAATTCTCTTTTCTGACAACTGATACTTGAGGAAAAGGAACAGTTTCCTTACCCTCTTCTCAACTACTAATTCAGCTTTGACTTAACATCTGGTTTTACCTCCATAATAGGTTTTATGAACAGCCCAGCTGACATTGCTCTTTTAGCTCTGATTGTTCAGTTAGTCAGACTCTTTCTCTCTCCTTCTTCTTAGTCAGTATGACTTAGGAACTGAGAAAGTATTGTTTCTGACGGCATGTGCGAGCCACAAACTACAAGTGTTAGTATGGCCCCATCATTGCCCAGTTCTGGGGTCGTTACATTTAAAATTGTAAGCAGAAGCCTAGCAATATTCAAATATACTCTACTGCTAAACTATGCTTTCTACATCCTAATCATCCATAATATGTATGCACTTATAACTACAGGCTGCTAATTCCCATTGCAGCAACAGGCAAATCTGCAGCATGGCCAGTGGGTGGCAAACTGGAAATCTGATCCACCCCTGCTATGTGGCCCCTAGTCTACAATATTTCATATAATGCTTTCAACATGTCACTGCCATCAGAGGTCCTGCTATAAAGCTTCAGCACTTTACTGCTCAGAAAGGCAGCTCTAATTCACTCATTTGTGGTTCTGATCCAAGACTTCACTTTTTTACTCTCAGCAGAGGCCCCAAGATCAATACAGTCCATCACCATGACAAGCACACTGACTCCAGATGCATAATACCATATACATCCCTAGGAAGCTCTAAAATATCTGCAGCAGTAAAAAACAGACCAAGCCTCAGGGATACAGGCACTCCAGAATCCATTACATGAATAGGCAGAGGATGTCCCAGTGCTCCTCCTCTCCATCCTACCTGCCTGGAGGGAGGAGACTAAAACTGGCTCCTTCTTTCCCTTCTTCTCCTCCAGAAAGATGCTGCTGTGACAAAGTCAATGTGGGAGGCAAAGTGGCAAATAACTATGCTGGCAGGATTTCTGAAGTTTGACAATTGCATTAGGTATCTTCCCACTCTTTGTAATATTTCTCCTTGCTTCTATCGGTTTGATTATTATATGAAAACCAGCAAAAGCTAAATGACGTGGGAAAAGGAAGTTTAGAATTTTGCTGAAATTCTAGGTGGAAAAAAAGAAATAAAATACAACTTTTCCATAATTTGTAAGAGGCAGATATTTAGCATTTCTCTCTTCCTAGTGTTATAATGTTCTGATACATTAAAAATTCAGTCATCTCCAAAACTGTTACTGGACTGCTCTTCAATAAAAATGGTTTAACAGCTGGGTACTGTCCTTGGCCAAGTGCATCAGGTGACAGTGCACCACCACCATCTACTGATCAACTGGCTGTACTACCAACAGAGACCCCCACTCAGACTGATTTGGATTTGCAGATTTTAATTCACACATTAAAATTCTTGTATGGAACCAGAGTTTGTCACATTGAATATGCCTGACAAGGAGAGCAAAGACAGCTAAATTTAGGACTCTGGAAGAACCGTCAAACTAAAAAATTTCAAGGAGCAATTTCCAGCTGCTGCTGGAAAAACTAAATACAGATTATTCAAATAGTATTTTCCTTTGACTTATGAAAGATGAAAAAATGGTGATCATATGGAAGGTAACACTGATTAATGTTGCACTGAAAGGATTAAATGCTGCTTTCTTTTCCTCCACTTTTACTCATGCTAATAAAAATCATCATCAATATTCTGTAAATGATCTCTGAGAACTCTCCCAAGGTGTTAGGCTGCCTATGTCCATTTGAAGGGGTCAGCAATGTCATGCATTGCATTGCATAGGGCACACACTTGGTTCTTCAGCCTAAGCTCAGAACACATCTATTCAGAGGAGCTAAGCTGCTGCTTCTCAGTATATCTTCTTTAATTTGATTATATAAATTAATAATTATTTCATGGCGAGGCATTTTCATAATTATGAAAACGCTAAATTGATGTCAAATTTCTTAGCTTAAAAGGGATTATTTTGCTTCATATTCTTTATAACTTAAGTGATTCTTTTTTAACCTTTTCAGGTCTCTGTGTACTTAGACCAGCTATTCACTTTTTTAAGAGGCTGCATAGAATCTCTTTCTGCCTTTGTAGCAAAAGAAATTGTTTTACTGGAAAAGTTATGTACGTTTAAAGTGTGATACTTCTGTAAACCAAGTTGATGTGAATGAGGATTAGCTTGGCAGATCCAAGTTGTGTAGAAGTGGGAGACTATTAACAAGAATCCTGCTTTGTAGCTTGTGCAGTATCTACACTGTGCAAAGGGATCTATCAAAAATACCCAGTCAGAGCACAGAATTTCACATCTATTCTGTCTTGGTGTGAATGTCAGTGCATTGTGTATGAAGACAGACTGGTGCTCAGAGACATCCTTTCCACCTCAAGTCCGCTGCCTTTTGTTAAATTATTCCATATGGCTTCTTCTTCAACCCACTTATCTTCTTTTGCCTATGCTGGTGAAGTTGTGCTAACTTACAGCAACAGATAATAAGTCATTATGTTCTGTGTTTGTGTTACCTCTGTGTTCAACTTCACCATGTCTGTGCACTTAGATGATCAGTGCTTGAGGCCAGTCACCTTTGATTTATTGCTGAGAGTGCCATGCACACCTCTACACAATGAATAGTGTGATAATAACAACTTAGTCCCATTGAACAAGAAATCAGACACTAGGTAATGCCCCAGTGGGCTGTCTTGTCTTTGACTGCAGTCAGGGAATTTACAGGTGTTCAGCTGGCCACAGGAGGGCTCTCATATTGTTCCCTGGATTCACCAAGGAATACTATATGAACAAAGATCACATAATTCAGATCAGACAAATTCTCTCTCTTTCCAGATTACACACATAGTTTATGAAAAAGTTGAGGGTTTTTATAGTTCTTAAACAAAGCCTTTCAATCAGTATTAGGGCCAGCTGGGACCACTACATGTTACGGAATATGAAACCATTGTTCCCAATATTTTTGTAGCCGAAACTCCCTGCAACCACCTTCTCCACTTTCCCAGTCCCTAGACTTCATCTTTGTCTGTCTGGTAGTTTCCAATTCTGTTTTCTTCCTTGTGCCTTCCTCCGACGGATTAGTGGGAATGGGGGAGACCTCCAGGCTTTAGGCTGCTAGCCCATTACCTGCGAGGTGAATGCCCTTCCCCCCGCCCCAGCACGTGGCCCTGCGACCCCGCAAGGAGCACACAGACCACCAGGGAGGGACGGACGAAAGAGAAAGTTTATTGTGGGGTAGGGGTTTATAAGGCTTTCAGGAGGGTCAAAAGGGGACCAATCACAAGTTCAGGGTCACATAGAAAAAACCATCAGGTGAAGGGTCAACAGCCAATAGAAAGGGGTTAACAAAGGCCAATGGGAAAACATCTCAGGACACCTTCCCAGGACACCTTGTGTGGGAGCACAGGGGATGTTGGGAAGAAGATCAGTGACTCTGCAAAAAGGTAAAAGCCATTTTAAAACCTGTTTAAACCACCTTAAAAACTTCGGTTTCTGTAACATTTGAACTGCTCTCATTTTCTTCACTAGTCCATCTCTGACAGGACTTCTTCCATCCTGCATATGGCAAATCCATTGCCACACCTTCCCTCATTTTAGTGTTTCTTAATGGCAGTAGCAAGGAGGTCATGCTAATTGTCCCAGTAGGGTTTACTAGCCTGGACTCCACTCACTGCCGTGCTTTGCTTCTAATGTCATGACTCTATTCTGAAGCACACCTGAGTGACTGGAAAGTAAGAACCTGAGCTTTTGTTTTTTCAAGATGTTTTTGCTGAAAGTGTAATGTATGTATGCCTTTACACAGTATAGTAATTTTTAAAGAATTATACTAGCTCCATAGGCTTTAAAGTGAACAAAGAATGAAAGTCTTTTACTCAGTTAATACTTTCCTTGTGTATATGTATAAATATATGTGCCTACCAGTGGCATGCATAGATATGATTGTATGTATACATATATGTATTTATGTCTTGATATATATCTATGTATCCTTTTACAATATGTACATAAGGATTGAAAAAGAATAGCACTCCACAGTGACATTGCAAACACATAAATGTTTTTCATGGAGAGGAGATATAAGAAAAGCATGCTTGAATTTTACAATGAATTTTACTTCCATGTTGGTATTACTGGATTTCCATTTTCAATAGTTTGTGTGTATCCACATGCATGTGCATGCATGGTTACAACCATTGTTACGTAGTTAGGCCTAACATTCAAAGAGTTACAGTTTCCTATGGTGATCATTTCAGTAGTGTTTATGAAGGCTATGACCAGCCTGAATCCTTCATTTTAATGGGAATTGTGTGTCTAAACATTCCTGTGAACACTGTGCCTGACAGTCAGAGGTACTGAAGTCCTTCAACCCAAAGCCAGCACATCTCAAAAGCAGGATGGCAGGCACTAAGCCAGTCTGAAACAGAAGCAGACAAATTCATGACACATTTTGAGAGCTTCGCTTTTGGGACTAGTCTGTCACTCTCGTGCTGAAATAACATCCCCGCACCAGAACAAATGCAGGGCTTCCTGGGAACCTCTCACTCTCTGCAAGTATGTGATTCAGTTTTTTGTCTACTTTTCTTGGTCAAACCCACTCATTTTTATCCTAGTTTTCTCCAGCTAGATAAAATCACATTATAAGACACGAGTAATGAGTTCATCTATCATCTTCTGGGCTTCCCCAGAAAAGTTTCATTCATTCTGTTTTGGAGAATACATTGCAATTAATGTCTTTATTTGGCATAATGTTTTTAGTTGAAAGCAGAAACTGACGGCATCTCAGTTTTTGTGGCACACTGCTTTCGTACTCTGTTTGATGGCCGTACCATCTTTGTCAATAAATGATCTCAATATATTTTCCCAGTTCCTATCTCCTGTATTCTTTTGCAGTGTACAGGCATTGTAAGAGAAACAGAGTAGTCTTTGTGTCCTTGAGCCTTGAGCTACAGGGATAGCTTGGCTTTTATCTATGAACGTTGTTCCACAATCCCACCCTTAGCAGATCCTTAAGTTCCTTCCCTCCTGGGGAAAAAAACACACACCACATTTTTGGATTTCTTATTAGTCTCTACCCTGTCTTCCCAACACATAGCCAGAAACTATCTTGCCTTAGTTTTCTTTGTGTTGGATGCAGGAGCCGATAATAACACTTCTTTTTTTATTATTATTTTTTGGCTTTACAGAAGGCATACGTTCAGTTGGAGGACTGTTCCTGGAGCAGCATGGGGTGTAGAAGTGCTCAGTAAAGGGCTGTGAATATTCCTTAGGAAGCAGTACAGGGTTTGGTGTAAGATTAAACTGGATAATCCATAACCAAAGCAGGCATATGGTGTGTCAGCATGGTGGGAAACAACAACAGATCAAGCAGAGCCTGTGAATCAAGCTAAATGGAAGGGCCTGGAAAAGCCAGAAGTTTGCTGCCCTTCCTAGAAGCAGCTCATCCCTGCTTCAGTGAACAGCAGCGGTTTGTTGCTTGCAAGAGTCTGCTCCGATAGGCAGCTATCCACTTCACCTTTCTCAGAGCCAGTCCTTCCCACATGAGTATTTAAAGGGTTCAGAATGCCAGACACAAAAGTAATTTCACAACACTTCAGTCCCCACTTCCTGAGGCTTGTGCCTCTTGATGAAGCCTCAGTTTTTTCCTAAGGAATCATGAGACGAGTCCCTCGCAGCCAGTTCTATTTCTGATGAATTATGATGCCTGGTCTTATTCACTTATGAGACAAATAATACAGTCCTGCCCATCATTTCAGTATTTCATATTACTGTGTTTCTCTTGCATGGTACTTACATTCTGTCTTTTCCAGATAATGAGTAATTCAGGCAAAACCACCTGCAGATGTTCCTTCTCTCACTCCTGCTCCCCTCCCTTGGAAATCTGTGACAGCATTTGATTCAGACAAAGAGTCCTGCAAAAAATTGGGAAGAGAAGATTCTTGGATAGCAAATGAGACAACTGCTCTCCTATTTTTTTTAGTGTCATTTAATAACATTTTCAGCAAATGTTCAATTCTGGTACATTTGTAATCAACAGCACAGGGGTCAGGTTTAATTAGCAGACAGGAACTGGGTTCTGTATTTGTGCTTCAGTCAATATGATCTCCTGTATATCAAGGATAATGCAAACTTACCGTGAAACGTATCACAGTTCAAATGACTATTCAGCCATGTCATGTCATGTCACAGAATACCCTGAGTTGGAAGAGACCCACAAGGATCATCAAGTTCAACTCCTGGCCCTGCACAGCACCAGGAATCACACCATGTGCCTATACCATATCTACATGCTTTAGACAAACACAGGGATAAAACAAAGTGCAGACAGAGTTCTATGCACTTCTAATAGGAAAACACAGCGGAAGATATGTGAAACCTGAGAAGTCCTGGCACAAGTGTATAAATATTTGCCAGTATGGTAATTAACTTCTTGGCTGAATCTAGATTGCATAAAATGTTCAGTTTCAGTGCACTCAGAAAAGAAAAGCAGTGGACCATAAAAAAAAAAAAAAAGAGTGTTTGAATATAATAATGAATTGCCTTTCAGTTTTTTAGTCTGCAGGTGAATCCCTTTTATTTTATCATTTGTATTTTAAACGCGTAGAGAAAGAGCTCCTATCTCCTTTTCACTAGAGCAAGGACTAATTTAATTTTCTCTTAAACTCTGGCATAGAGAATACTGTCATCTCTTCTTCCCCTATGCGACAAAACCTCTTCCATTGTTCATCAGTCCGTTGGTCACCTTCCTCCAACAGGTTTCTGATATTGCTTTCCTTCCTTCCCTGCCAGATGCAGCTTTGACACTTGGTTTTATGTACAATCTCATTTCCATTGCTTCACCCCACTGTGCTATGCACAGACAACGAGTGCACTCTGGGTCTTCAGGGGCAGTCCGAAAACAGCAGGACTGCAATTATCTTTACTTCCGGGGAATGGCAAAATCTTAAGGGTGTTGGGTTTGGCTTTTGGTTATTTCCAAAATGATGGGAGATAGCAGGACAAGAAAAAAGCACAAGTACACCAAGATGCTTCCTGAGACAATGAGCTCTGGGAACCATAAGGCTCAGAATAACAGCAAGTAAATAATCAGAACCATTTGTAAGCATAAATACATGTGAAAAAAATGAGCAGTTTCACATGCTAATATCACAGAATTTAATACTTATTTGTCACATGAAAAAACATGGTAGCAAACTCTGTGAGCCTGAAGACATTAGTAATAAGCTTGAGTTTAGCGACAGAAGGGAGAAAATGATGTTGAAATGTGCATCATGTTAATTGTTGTGGGAGGGACAGTGTTTAGCACAAGCTAATTCAAAGCCAGGCCCCTGGGAGCTAAGAAACTAGTTGCATTTGGTGGCACAGCTGTGACTGTCTAAGAGATTACTAAGCCCTGATGGGATGTGTGTGGCAGTCAGATTCAGCAGAACAGTCATTTGAGAAAAATTATATCAATAATTGTCTCAATGCTTTGGGTTTTTTAACTAGGTAGTTAAAATTAAAATATTTCCCAAATTATTTCCAGTAAGAACTGGTGGTAAAATATGGTGGAATGAATAGCTGAAATATTTTAAAAGTAAAGCTTAGATAGAGCCTTGAAAGTTCTACTTTACAGAGGTTCCAGGATTACAATACAATTCTCTGTATTTGCAAATTACCAATAACTGTGAGCTATTTTCAAGCTGCTGCATAATTGCATTTGGAAAAAACTTGAGCTTTAAAAATGGCAAGTGTCTAGCTCTTATGAAGAAACAACGATTCAAACTATTGCAGCACTGTCTGTTTGAGTCAGCAGGTGTATTGACACCAAACAAAGGTAAGGGGTGAATTCTGATCAGTCAAAAAACCCATACCTCAATTTAAATTAAAGAAGGAAAGAGGTTGAAGTAGGAAGGTGTGAGTGGATAGGGAAGAATCTGTAGTAATAGAGATTAGGTAAAATTTCTAACTGTGGCAGTAGGTACGTTTAGGATAAAGCAAAGTTTAGCAATATGAACTGGGATAAATGTATGAGATAAAACAAGTGGGAAAAGAAGATGAAAAAACCATGAAAGTGCTGTTCAGAAGTCTGGGTGAGAAGCAAAAATAAACAGGTTTTAAATGGTAAGGAAAATGACAAGGTTTTTGAGCAGAATGTCATAATTTCCAATTGTAAAACTGATGTGCTTGAAGCTAAAGTTTGAAGTAAAAAAAATTGGAACAGAAAAATGGATGAGATTTTTGGTAAATGTAGGCAGTAGCTGAAACCATGAGAATAAGTGAAGTGTCCTGGGTGACAGGAGATCTGAGAGCAGAGGTAACAGGCACATGGGAAGAAAGGAAGCCACAGAAAGACATAATTGATTTGGGAACTTCGGAGAAATTTTGTTTCAAAATTCTTAGTAAAATTATGGTTTCTGAGAACAACGTTTGCCAGTTTTGTACTGATTTATAAAATGGTTTCATTTTTTTCCCCCCAAAGACTAAAATCTGTACTGAACTTGTAATGACAGCTCAAGGCCATTAAGCAAGACTCTCTTGCATTTTGATTTTGCTGACTCAAATGAACTATCACCAGGAGGTACAAGGAAGAGCAGACACAAACTCCACGAACAGAGCTGTGCCTGGATGGGTATATCATCATCAACTTCCAGAGCTGTCCTGCTGCAGGGGCATGTTGGGAGACAACTGAGAGCAGTGGTGTTACTGGTGGTGAGGAACTCAGATCTAAACTGATTTGAGTGTATTTCCTCAAAGTGATTAAATAAAGAGGGGAGGCTCTTAAGTGATTAAGAGCTGTGGGGAAGATAATGTTTTTAGTAAGGTATTACACCAAAATATACTTCAGAAAGCTGGGTGTTTTACTGGTATGATTTTGCCATTCTTTACTGTAGCACAAAGATAGTTTGGTTTGTTTAAATATGACATATTTTTTGTTGTATCATAAGAGATGTTTGGCAGTTCAGAAAATCATGTAAGTAGTGCCCAGCAGAGTTTAAATCAAGTCTTCTCCAAAAAACATTTTAAGTTCTCTTAGCTTTTATCCAAATGACGGAGTCATCCTTTCAGCTAAATGGAGCTATAAATAAGAAAAAGGACAAAGAAGGATTTTAATGCTAAATAACAACTTCCTCTTAGTTATAAGTCTGTCTTATAATAATATATAGTAATCCTTATAATAATCCTTAGCATGAATGTTGTCATCTTTGCTTCTTTTATTCAGAATTTTGTTATGTTGGTGTTCTTACTAAATCCTTGCTTCTCAGAGTCAAGGGTTCATCTGGAACTCTCAGGTATTTTTATTTTAAACTCAGCTTTCAGAAATGTAGGAAAATCTGGAAAACACAACTACTCTAAAAGTTAAAAAAAATCATTGCTGGTCACAAAATGTGCTGATATCTTCCATAGCTCCCAAAAGCTCCACAGACCCCACACCCTGTTCCTTCATCCTTCTTTCCCCATCCTAACACCCTAACACTTCTCAGTCATCCTTTCATCCATGCTTCAGATTGACAACTCTCTACTGCTGAATCCAGCCTCCTAAAACCCTCATTTTGACTTCAAGACTCCCTACTAGCCTCTCCTCTGCAACCTTCATGCAATGCTTACAGAGCTTTTTTTTTTTTTTTGTCTCATCCTGGTCCTATTCTGCCAGCTCCCGCAAGATACATATAATTTTATTTAATATAGAAACGGGGCACTAAAAGCTACTTTTGGCTCTAATATTTGTTGAAGCCTCGAGCTGGTCCACATTCAGTTGTCTACCAAGGGATTTAGTGTGCAGTCAGGTATGGGGATCTATTTCACACACAACTGTTTCACACTGACTTCCCTACGTGAACAAGTACTTAGGTCTTGCTTAGGCAAGCATTTCTTTACCTTATGAGCATGTGTAGGCACTAGTTGACTCATATTAATGGCACAGCATGTGAGAACTTCAGGGTAAAAGGTATTTATGCAAAAGACAGCATTATGTTTTGGTATGGCTGCAACTAAAACAACAGTAGTACCCAAACACTGCTAGATTTCAGGTAAGAATATTAACTAATTGTTTTCTTGGCCATAAAACTTTGCTTTTCTCTTTGAAATATTAAGGAATAAATAGCTTCTACAATTTTCATGTAAAATGTGTAATACTACATAACCTGTAGCTGGCTCAGTTTATCAGGAGCATTGCAAAATAATCTTCAGGGCTTTGTACTTTGATGTTCACTCTTTTTTTTGTTTAGGTTTAGTTTTGTGTGATCTTCCATATGTAAAGTAACTTCTCCACTGATAAACAAGAACTCTTCTAAAAATAATAAAAGTACTTCCAAAGCAATTCTCAAATGCAAAGGCTGATGCTGCCAACCAAAAAGGCTAGATAACAGCCTGATAGAGATATGCCTTTATTACAAACATTTGCACCTCCTGGTTCAATGAATTCACTTGCTATATAGAAAATATTTAACTGTTAATCCATTATAGATTTGTTGTTGGCTGTCCAAGCACTGCTTTCATAACTTACATTTGTCTCTGTGGAAATAATACCACAAGAAATACGGTACTAGAAGTTGTGAGAGAGAATAGAAAAGAACTAATTAGCCCAACTTTTTGCTTAAGTGTATTCAAGACACCATTCAAAAGTGTCTGAAAACTGAAGAATTAAAAATTGGAAATGTTAACTATAAGCCTAACTGCAAAGGAATCTGTATACTCTGCAAGGCACTCATTGAAAATGTCTGTCTAGTACTGGTTGGTACAGAGAGCCTCATTAATAGGTAGTCATGTTGCAAGTGTATTAGTATTCATTATGTGAATGGTCAACTGTTTGAAAATGTGTTTGTACAATTTAAAATATAATTTATATTGTTTGTATAGTGTAAAAATGTACTGTATGTAGCTTCACATAGGAAATGCTGTAGAAAGGAAAATATTCCCACCTTGGGATAGAAACAGGTCCAGCCATCTAGTTTCCACTGCACTTCCAATGCACCTCCAATGCTTGAGTATTCTTTCTGAACAGAAATCACAGAATCACAGAATGGCTGAGGTTGGAAGGAGCTTATGGAAGTCATCTGGTCCACCTTCCTGCTCAGGCAGGGCCACCTAGAGCCAGTGGCTCGGGATTACGTCCAGGTGGCTTTATGGATGGAGACGCCACAATCTCTCTGGGCAGCCTGTGGCAGTGCTCAGTCACCCTCACAATAAAAAAGTGCTTCCTGATGTTCAGAGAGAACCTCCTGTGTTTCATTTTGTGCCCATTGCCTCTGGTCCTGTCACTGGGCACAACTGACACAAGCCTAGCTCTTTGGACCCCCCTTCAGGTATCAATATACATTGATCAGATCCCTTCTGAGCCTTCTCTTCTCCCGATTGACCTGTTCCAGTTCTCTCAGCCTTTCTTGATAGGAGAGACGGTTCAGTCCCTTCATCATCTTCATGACCCTTTATTGGACTCTCCCCATACCTCTCTTGTGCTGAGGAGTCCATAAATGGACACAGCACTCCAGGTTTGGCCTCAGCAGTGCTGAGTAGAGGAGAGGGATCACCTCCCTTGGCCTGCTGCTTTGTCTAATGCAGCCCAGGATACCATTCACTGTCTTTGCTGCAAGGGCACACTGCTGGCTCATGCATGACCGGAGTCAGAGCTGAGCTCTCACTACAGCCTGACTTTGGTTATATTATTGTATTAATGTTATTTATTGACACCTCTCCTCTGGTGTTTACTCAGGCTGCAGTAAATTGTCTCCTTTTTTTTTTCTTTAAGGGTGTCTAGCCAGTGGGTGTCAGCAAACAAGGCATGAAAACGTGACTGGTGTTTAACTGATATTTGCTTAAGTTTGAGGAGGATTTGAACCAAGCTCTGAGACATCAACTATCCCATGTGTCACAGGGAGTTTTCATCCAGGAATCAATGGCATTACCAGTATGTCAGTTTTAGATACTTCAGGGCTCACTGAAGCAAGGGAGAAAAGATCATTTCAAGAGAAGCTATTTGGAGGAATAGCTCAGCTTCATTACATGAATGGGTGCATTTATGAGAGTGCTACCACACAATCATATAGATAAATTTAGCTTATTCAGGTAGGAGACAAGCCCTGTGTGCCCAGCATAGTCTGTAAGTATATCTGGTCTGAAATACAGAGTGATAATGCAGGGAGTGTGTGGTACAATATATAGCTTGTGTTTTCAAAATCTGCAGCCCAGAGGTACCTTGGGCTGCATCATAAGAAGTGTGATCAGGTGGTTGAGTGAGGGAGGTGATTCTGCCCTCTACTCCACTCTCATGAGACCCTGCCTGGAATGCTGTGAACAGCTCTGGGGCCCCCAAATAAGGACATGGACCTGTTGGAGTGAGTCCAGAGGAAGCCACAAATATGATTAGAGAGCTGAAGCATTTCTCCTATGAAGAAAGGCTGAGAGAGTTGGGGTTATTCAAGCCTGGAGAAGAGAAGGCTTCAGGAAGACTTTATAGCAGCCTCTTGTACCTAAATAAGGCCTATAAGAAAGCTGGACAGGGACTTTTTACAAGGGTCTGTAGTGATAGGACAAGGAGGAATGGCTTCAAATTGAAAGAGGGCAGGTTCAGATGAGATATTAGGATGAAATTCTTTATTATGAGGGTGATGGGACACTGGAACAGGTTGCCCAGTGAAGTTATGGATGTCCCATCCCTGGAAGTGTTCAAGGCTAAGTTTGATAGGGCTTTGAGCAACATGATCTTGTGAAAGTGTCCCTGTTCACGGCAGGGAAGTTGGAACTAGATGATTTTTAAGGTCCCTTCCCACCCAAACCATTCTATGACTTTGTCTTCTCTGTGCAATATCTCATTCCTTTTCCAGCCCAGTCATTAAATGTTATCCACTGATGTTGCAAGGACTGTTGTATCTGTACTTTTTTGGGGGGAGTGGGGGGAGACATGAGGGGGGTGTGTGGTTTTTTGGGTTTGGTTGGTTGGTTTGTTGTTTTTTGGTTTGGTTTGGTTTTGGTGGGGGGTTTTTTGTGTTTGTTTGTTGTTGTTGTTGGTTTGGTTTGGTTTTTTGTTGTTTTATTTTTTTGTGGAAAGTATACAACTATATTCAGGAAAAGAATACAACTATATTCAGAAAAATGCATTTTCCTCTCTGTAACAAATTGCTCTTGCTTTTGTTATGGATAGAAATAGGTTTTATATAAATTTCTAGCTCTGTGCTCATCCTATTTATGCTAATTTAAGTTCATGCATGTCCAGAGAAAGGGAAACAGGTTCTCAAAAAACGATGCTATATGTGATTATTTGCCACACGGCCAACCTTCTTTCTTTAAGAAGGAGTTGCCTCACAGTCACTAACAGCTCCTAAACTATGATTAATTTTCTTATAAATCCACTAGGCTCCTCAGGCCATGCTCCATACAAGATAACTGTTCAGACATGCCATGAATTTACAATATTGAAATCTTTGTTTATGACAAGCAGGAGTAAGATCACATGATCTGTATTCGCTCATTTGGTCTTCTCTGTGAATAGAATTGCCTTTTTGTACGTTGTTCTCTTATAGGACCTAACTTTACAAATAAGTCCTCCAAATTCTCAGGATACAAAGATAAAGTTGCTGTGTCTACATGGTATTTATCAACACTCAGAAAATGTATTTGAAAAACTAAACGGTAAAACCAAAGTGAAACATATTGTAATCAATCGTAGTGTCTCTAAAAAAAAATCCAGAAAATCAGTTTTAATACTTCTGGGGCACTAGAATTTCATAAAATTCATAAAAGGAACAACCTTGTGGTAGGTCATGGTATAGCTACTTTGGTCAAATATTGAAGTGACAAAAAAGTGTACTGCTTTCTAAAAATCAATGTATAACGCATTGCATTTTTATTGACAGATTTTATTTAAAAATAGATATTACAAATAAATCCTGAAGCTTTAAGACGCCTTGGGGAGATTAAACCTGTAGGTATACAAACTTCAGTCTTACAGGCAAACTGAAGCATTGGCAGTATTTGGGAACAGATCGTGGGAAATTCGTGAGGCAGTGAGGCAGAGGCTTTGCTTTGCACAGCTGTGTAAAGACTTGCCGTAATAGCTGTCTGTAGCACCAATCTCTGTGCTGGAGGAAACATGAGGAGCGCCGGTTCTCCCTCCCTTAGGACACATAATGCTCAGCAGAGCCCGGGAAGGGAGGAGTGACGGCTGTGCCCTTGTGTTCAGCCCTCGCTTGTCTGGAGAAAAGCACTCCGAGAGATGCTTTTGTGGAAGGTGCAACACGGCAGTGGGGAAGCCCCAGGGAGCCTGTCCTGCCCCGGGCAGTGTCCGCAGCGCTGCCCGGGCCGTGCCCCGCACGGTGAGAGGCGGGAGCCGCCGTGCCCGATCTCAGCCCTCAACGCCACCGTTTCCAACCCAGAGTTCGCCGTTCCCGTGCAGTTTGCAATAGCATTTTTTAAACAATTTTGCGTTAAAACCAGTAGATGGGTGCATTTGCTGTTGCTTTGTGGTTGGTTGTTTCGTTGTGTTTTTAAAACCCGCTTTAAATACCACAGCAGCAGCAGTAGCGGGGCCCCGGCCGGGGGTCACGCGTGGCCGTGGGGGACCCTGCGACCCTAGGCGTCCGAGCCGTGCGGGGGAGCGGGACACCGCGCCCACCTTCCCGCCTGTCCCTCCCGCTGGCTGCGGCGAGCGGGGCCGGCATCGCCGGGGAGGCCATTTTGCAGCCGTTCGGGGAGGGAGAGCGGGCGGCGGGCGCGGCCGGGCAGGACCCGGCCCCCCGCGGCAGGTAAGCGCGGCAGCACCTGGCGAAGGGCGGCCGGGCCGCGCGGCTGCCCCGGGC
>NW_020884928.1:4931054-5029383 GCF_003945725.1 Corapipo altera
CCTTCCCCCCGCCTCCGCCGCCCGCGGGGACAGCGCGGGACGCGGAGCCGGGGCGCAGCGGCGGGACGACAATGCAGCAGGCGGAGAAAGCAGGAGGGGCAGCGCACGGCAACATGGAGGGAGGCGCGGAGCGGGCCAGCCCCTGATGCGGCTCTTTCTCCTCCTCCTCCGGGCAGCGGCTCCGGCGGCGATTCCCTCCCTGGCGGCGGCTGGCGGCGGCGGGTGGAAATGAGCAGGTCGGCGGCGCTTCTCCTCTGCCTGCTGGGCTGCAACGTGTGGAAGGCGGTGACCAAAACCTTAGGGGCGCCCGAGGCGGCTCAAGGTCGGTGCGGGATGGGCGGCGGGACTGGTCCGCTTTGTGCGGCGGCCCCCGGGGCGGCGGGGGCTGCATTGTGCGGGGCCCGGACCGGGGGTACGGTGGGGAGTGGGGGGGCGGCGGTGCAAGACCTCTCCCGGCTCTCACCGTCAGCCGCAGACCCGCAGCCCGGGGAGGCGAAGGTAGCCCTGCGGCTGGGGAGCTTTTGTTACCGGCAGGGGCAGAGGCTGCACTGGCCTTATTGTGCTGCCCCCTCCCACCCTCCGTCCCTCGGCGCCGCCGGAGCTGTTGCATTGCGTCCTTCTCCCTTGGTTTCCCCCTCCCCGCCGTGCCTACTGCAGGGCCCGACGCGGCGGTGAGAGGCGGGCGAGGGGCAGCGGCGGCCGCAGGCCGTGCGGGGCCGCCGGGCTGGGGTTCGCCCCCCGCGCTGGGGTTCGCCCCCCGCGCTGGCGGCGCGGCTCGGCCCGCGGCCCCGGGACGTTTCCGGGCCTCGGCCGGGCCTTTTGTTCGGCGCGGTGGCTCCCGCCGGCCGGGCGGGGTCTGTCACGGCCGCCCCTGGGCAGCCGGGCAGAGACGCTCCCTGGCCGGGCAGGGTCGTCCTCTGCCCTCGCCCGAGCGTGGAACAGAAGCCACAGCGAGTCCGTGCCTGAGGGGCCGCGGGGGCTCCCCCTCCACCTGGGGCAGCTCCTGGTGCTCCTGTGCTGGGCTCCGGGTCCTGCCCTGGGCTGCGCTGCCCCGACCCTCACCTGTGCCGTGGGGCGGCAGCCCCTCGGTTGGCGAGGTGCACCTCCCCTCCAGCCCTCGGTCCTGTTGAAATTTGGCGAGGGGGGAGACACCCTCGTGCCCCGCTCATCCTCCGCCTTGCGTTTGGTGGCAGGAGCGTATCCCCTCTGTCGGGCTCCTCCCGACGGACTCCGACAGGGATCTTGCGGCAGCATCGTGCCTGCCGGGACCGTGGGTATGTTAGGAAGCAGAAAACTTGTGTAGGAGACGTGCTAGTGCATCCTTACCTGGTGGTCAGTGTTGGCCTTGTGGCAGGTGTTGTCAGGTGTCTAAACGTGTCATCTGGGATGACCGATCATACGCCGGCTCAGCCTTCGTGGCAGCGGGCTGGCAGCACCCTTCCCGCTGTGCTGGGGTGGGAGTGCACCATGCGAAGGGTGATGTCCTGTTTCCTCAAAGCTTTCCTGCCTCGCATGTCGGTAAGAATCAGTAAGCGATTCCTTGCTGCAAGAAGGAGAACATTAGAGGTAATCTTTTTTGGACTCTTTATTTTGGTGGTTGTGTTTATGGTACACTGAGTAAAATCTAAGTGGGCCTGTGCTCTCATACAGAGTAGTCAAAAGGTAAAGGTGTCTTCTAGAAAAACCTACCATGCTAGGCAGTCTAACATCAAATGTAATGTCAGACTCTGCCTTTTTTTTTTTTTTTAAAGGACAAAGCAATAGGAGTTTTGGATAAGAAGTACTAAACTATAACTCGAAGGCCACTAAACTCAGGATATACTGAGTGTATTGATAAGCCTGCCAGAAAACCAGATCTCTGTTTTTCCCATGAGGCTATCACTTCAGATACTAAGATAATATAAAAATCTATTGTAATTTCTGTATAATATGGAAGATCTCCTTCATGTATGCCATTGAAGTGGTGAGGTATTGGCAAAATTAATGCCTTTCAACTGCCCTGTCAATTTCATCTTCTGTTGTCAAACTCAATTCAGATGGTGTGGAAAGGCTTGTCTCTGTAGCTGCTACATCTACATCAAGACTGATGGCTGATTATTTAAGTAATAGCAGCTATGTCAGTGAGTAGAGAACATTTTTATCTAAGTAGAATGGTCTAATTTTATCTTCCATGTAAGAACATGTGAGTTTTCAGAGGTATTTTCATTTTCCAAAGCCCAATTACAAGCCTGATCTTTAGTCTTTGGACATGTACATTGGTAAAAGAGGATATGTATAACTGATCTCATATCAAAGTCTATTCTGCTCTCTAGTTACCAGCTACTTACTGTGAATCTCTTTTTGAAAGTTTATGTCATACCAGCTTGTAGCTTTGAGTAAGTTTCTGAATATCAAGTGTGAACACTTTCTGGGGAAAACAGTTTTAGCACCAGGTACATTCCCACAGCACAGAAGGGAAGTGCTAAATGGTTGTAAAACCTAAAACAACTATTTTTCCCTCTTGCCTTTTTAGCACCCTGGTGATAGCTGTAGGTACAGGTAAAGGGCTATTGTGAAAGTTCAGGGATGTTTGCAGGTGACTGGCTTTCCCTTTGTGACTGGGAATATACTAGTTAAAAACCAAGGGATTGGAATAAAGCTGGATGTGAGAAAGCCAGAGGATGCCATTAGGGAATAATTGCTTCAGCTGCAATATTTATTGTTGGACAGTTTACATAAAACTAGGGTGGAGAACCCTCCTTGTGGTGGAACAGATTAGATGAGATGCAGTTAAGATGTTCGATGTCTATGTTAACAGACCAAATAAATAAGTCTTGGATTTGGAGCTATTTGAAGGGTAGGATTTGTAGTCAGTGCTCTGATTAAGGAAGGGATGAAGAGGGATGCTTTGCATCAAGCATTTCTCTCCTTCATTGCTCTCAGACGGATGTTCAGACAGTCCCAGCTTCAAATTCTCCTCAGCCAGACTGATTATGTAATTTGTGAATATGGAAAGTACTGGTAATTAAGCTCTGCACTTAGCACACTATTTAGAAAATTGAATGACTTTGGCACAACTGTTATCTTATTTGATTCATTATGCAGCTCTGTTGTGGCCTCTGAAGGTCACAAAGGTACCCTCTAACTTTCAGTACCTTGTTTTCTTTCATATGGTAAAATCCTCACAGCTGAATTGTTAATTTTTGTTGGTGTTGGTGCTTAGAGCCCCAGCACAGAGGTCATTAGACATCCACGAAGGCACACTTTAGGATTGGTAGGCACACTTTAGGATTGGTAGGCACACTTTAGGATTGGTAGGCACACTTTAGGACTGGTAAGGCTTTCCCTCTGTAACTTCTTGCAAATACGTAAAACTTGACAAGTATTTCAGATGAGGAATAAATGATGGTTTTGAGGGTTTGGTTGGTTGTGTTTTTTGGTTGGTTTTTAATTGTTTTATCAGGTATTCCAGAGCTTAAACTTGTTTGAATGCTGAAATGAATGTGTAGCAATTTTAATTAAGAAACTCCAAGCCAACCCTTAAACTGCATTGCTTTTGACATTGGTGATTTGTCTGATGAGTACACAAAATACACAGTCCATGTTCTTCACATGAACAGTTCGCTTTTAAATTTAGGGAACCTTGGCAAATAGGAATTTAACAGTTCTATGAAGAGGTAGCACTAACCCGGGGATAATGTAAGCAAAATCAGTGTAATTTGAGAAGGGATTAAATTTCTTCACTGCCTACAAACTTTGCTTCTCAGTAAAGATGAGGATCATTCATTCGTAGATACTGGGGAGGCTCTTTTAGGAGAAATCCTAGAATATTGTGTCGTAGTGCAGAAATCTGGTATTACTTCTGTCTGTTGTGGTGGGTATTGGTTTTAACTCTTATCTTAATTGATCTTCCTATTTTATTAGTTAGAAGAAGTTATGAATAATAAAATAACATTTGAGTAATAAATAGCACCCAGCTCAAATACTAGTCTACTAGTAGATGAATATGCTCAGGATGTTCCACCGTCACGCTCCCAGAATGAGATAAGGCAGATACTTTTTTCCCCTGTATGGTGGTGAATAAAAGTTCAGCTGTTGCTGCTTAGTCAGAATTCATAATATCTCCTCCCTCTGTGTGCACAGAGGACAGGAGCATTGATGCTTGAGTGCTGCTGTTTGGAATTGCCTGCTTGCAAGCAGCCATTACAGTACTTGGCATTGTGGAAGCTAACTTCACAACCATTTCAGCTGGACATTCTGCAAGGCTTCTTTTCTGGACAGCACAGTAACAGCTGTGAGGAGGCCCTCAAGTTCTTGGCTTTTTTGTTTTTTAAAGCCAGTTATCCCAACCTTGCAGTTTTAGCCATGATGATAGAGTTTAGATGATGCAGAAATGAAGTCTTTCCTCTTGCACTGCCGTATTGTCTCTGCAAATTACTAACGACCTTCAAATGCAAACATTTATTTCATTGAGACCACAAATGGACTCATCAGAGTAGAAGCTAAATTGCTCTAAAGCAGTGCAGAAGACATTGCTTTATTTTAGTGGAGGAGCAAATTGTTTACTTAGTACTAGATAGTATTGTAAAGTCTTAATGAGAATGAGGTATTTTTTGGTTTTATCAGTTGTCAGATCCAGGTAAGCACAAGGTTTTCATTGCTTGGTTTGTTGGGTTTTTTTTTTCTTGTTTACCTTGAACTGCTAATGCCTGCGAATGCCTAGTAACTGATTTCTCTCAGTCAGATGAACAAGTTACCTAGGTGATCTGAGGGTTTAAAACTGCAGTCTTTTTCTCCTAAACATTTGTGTTTACCCTTTCGGCTTGTGGTACCTTGCAGTAAGTGATTCAACTTACCTTAAATAATGCGTGTATGGCAAATTCACAGGCTGGCTTTCCCTGTGGTCATTTGTCCACCTGTGTCTTGAGGTGCTGTAAACTGCCATCTGTTACCTAACACAAAGGTTAAACTAACCTTTTTCCTTCCTCCTCACTTGTCTTTTTTTTTTTTTTAACCCCCACACTGATGCCTCTTCCTGCTTGAGACTGGAACCTGGTTCATGAAATTTTAGTAACGGCTGCTTTCTGTGCCAACTTTTGGCCAGGTGAATGGTTTCAAATAGCACTTCTGTTTCTGCAGGAGAGGTTTCTGGTAGCAATAAAATGCAATTTTATCATTATTAATTGTAGTTGTTAGTTTAACAGAAGCCTGGCTATATGTATTTGTGTGCTGGGGAGAAAGAAGGATTGTGCATTTAGACTTGTTGGAAAACTTTGGAAATCTCTAATGGTTTTGGTGCATGGAGGAAGAGAAATGTCAATCTGCTTCCTGTTAGTACAAACTTCAGAGTAGTTTTTTACTCTTGTCTTCTGTTGGCAATGACTAACCAGTCATGGTGCATGAAGAAAACCAAGAGGAAAATGCATGGCAAGGAAACTCAATGCATAGGTTTTGTCAGAATAGGTTTGTGCAGTACCTGGTAGCTTGGTGGTTCAGCTTTAATGGCATTTCTCAACAACCCTGCTTGAAGTGTGGCCATTGAATAGCAGTGTGGTTGTTTCTCTTCTACATTTCAAATCACTCTAGTACATTTGATCAATACATTGTTGCATATCTCAAGCGTATAATTTAGGGAGAGTTATTTTTCCAGTCAGCCAAAGGCAAACAAAGTAATCTCTAAAAAATACCTGCAACTTGAAATCAACGAGTGCACTTTCAGTATTTCTATTGGCGTATACACTCATTACCTTATGCAAGCTGCATTTTTGCAAGATTAATTTTCCTTTGCTCCAGAATATATCTGTTCTGCCTTCATATATGAAAAAGGCAACTTCTGAGAGAGCTGTTGCTTTGGTATTTTGCTTCTCCCACAGGTCTCAGTGGTTTTACCATTTACCTGCCAGGGAGCACAAATAAGGGAGGCAAGAAGCCTGTGTTGTTGTATTTTACTAGAACAAATCGGTTTAATAATACTAAGTATAATACATACTACTAATAAACACTAAAACATTTGTTTTAGGAAATGACAAAGAGAAAAGAGTGCTTTTTTTTTACTTCAGAAATTCCAGAAACATTTTCCTGAAAGCTGGTTTACATTAAGCTTTCAGTTAATGCAATGTCTGGCTTGCTGTGCATGGGTAATAAGCATTATGCACATGCTTTTTACAAATACTGTAAAAATATTTT
The DNA here is from genome assembly GCF_003945725.1 of Corapipo altera. Lineage (NCBI taxonomy): Eukaryota > Metazoa > Chordata > Aves > Passeriformes > Pipridae > Corapipo > Corapipo altera. Next base: position 4,937,220 of record NW_020884928.1, read on the forward strand.
AGTTTTATTAGGAACTGGAAAATATGTATGTATTTGTTAATATAGAGCCGTAAGAGTGTGAGCACACTCTAATTTCTTGTTGCTTTTACTAAGTGCATTGAATCTTTCACTTTAAAATAGTAAGACAGTCACAGCTGACATAATGGCAAATCTGAGCCCTTGAAAGGAGTATTTAAGTATATTTCAACGCAGAGCAACATTTTCGTTTAATGTAAAATGCTGATGTTCTGACTCAGATATACCCATTCCACTCTTGCTAGCTTGGAGAGCAAGAGATCTTGAGATGAACTGAAGGAAAAATTTAATTTATATGCAGTATAGTCTCTAAATTTGGCTCCCTTCTACTTGAGGGATTGGGTGTATTTAAACAGAGCTGCTGTGGATATAAAGTATGTTTTGAATAGAAGCAGTTTCTGCAGGCAGCACACAAAAGTCCCTAGAAATCCAACACTGAAGCTGTCTTTTAGTTGTTCCTACTCTTAGTTATTGCAGTTCTGTGAGCTGTCACTGCCTGTGCCATACTGTGGAGGCATACTAGGGAGTGAAATCCTGTCTTTATTCATTATTTCTACACCTCGTGCACTGGGAGGTGCAGCCTCCCTGTCACTGTGAGTAGAAATCCACACCATGGAAAACTCTCTCTTCTGCTGTAGTTGCTCTGCAGATGGGGAGGCAAGAGCACATAACAGTAGAATGGACACCACATAAGCCTTGCTGGAACTGGGGTGACTTGTAGGGGCCACCCTCAGCCTCTCTGCCCTGTAGGAACCTGACTTTGAAGGAGACACAGTGGCAACTGCAGTCAGCAGAGAGGAAATGGAGCATGGGGGGAAGCCAAGGGGAAGGAAGTAGCAGCATCCTTTTGACTCGAGGACAACAAAGGAGCTCAATCCAATAAGGTGCAAAATGCTTCAAGTTTAGTTCTAGCTGCAGGAGTGCTGAGAGCTGCTGTACTGTGTGGTAGGTGTAAGTAATACAATAGCAATTTTTAACAGTAAAGGGGAGCTTGCCTTGACAGTCAGTGAATGCTGAGATAAATAAGAGGTAGAGGCAGAAAGTACTCCTGTTTTGTAAAAGGAAACAGTGCCTTTTCTTCTTCCTGCAGTAATTAACAGAGGTGATAGTAGTGTTGGGTGCTCCCTCATTTCATCCCACCTTTGTGATTGTCATGACTGAAAACAGAGTGTCTTTCATCCTTTATAAGCAAGGGCACATATTAATACTGCAACAAATATTTCTCAAGTTATTTAGTGAGACTTGGTAAGAAAACAGCACCATATTAAGGTAAATGCTGCATTTGTACTGCTGCTGGGAGGAAATTAATGTATCAGCAGTTTTATCCAGCCCTCTTGTTCTTCACCATACCATGAACAGTTGTGCAAAGTGAAAGGTTAAGATCCAAACATGTCATCTCTGTGTGTACTTGCTATGTAGATGTAAGATTCCTCACATGGGGATATGTGATTGTCATCCAGGGTAGGAGGTGTCTCGTCTGACTTGGGTGTCTGCAGCGTCTGCATCTTAGCAAGTCACCCACGGTCCTTTTACAGACGTGAATGTCTAATCTTCTCAGTTAATGGAACTGAGTATCATTCCTGTAACCTGGAGTGAGTACATTTGGTCACTCCTGTACTGGAGTGAGTACATTTGGTCAGAGGAATCCTGCTGTGTGAATTCCTACTGAGGAGCATGGCAGCCTATACAACACTGTTTGTGCCCTCATTTAGTCAGATGAATCCTCCCTCAGATACTGTAACTGAAAGTTTCATGAGGTCGGTGTTGCCCTCTGGCTTGGCCTTGAGCTACGGAATATATACAATATAATAAACTGTGTAAAGGAACACACTCTTGGATTACCTGGCTGGGTTATCTTGTGTTTCTCAAGGTTCAAACAAGAGTTATTGTCTATTTACATTTCTAAACCATTTGTCTTTGTAGCATTATGTTTATTATGCTTATTATTATGCCTGCGTGTTTCATTCCCAGGAGTAAATAAACAAAAAGAAATCTTTAGAAACAAATATGGAGAGTTCCAGAGTTGTTTGGACTTGTCTACTGTTTTTGCTGTGCTTTTAATTAGTTTTGTATTCCCAAGGGTTGATTTATTTTGGATTAAACTGCATTGTTACTCTCACCTTTATCTGTTTTCTCTTACTGGCATCAATGTGGTAAACCAGATCAAGGAAGTTATCCAACTGAAAACTGCTGTATGTACCAGTTCTCTCTTCACCTGGATCATTTCCCTGGTTGGATTAATCAGAATTATACAAATGCTATTGCTGGTGCAGAAGAAAGGACTGAGAGGAGGTGGTAAAGGAAAATAGGGACTTCATGGCAGCAGTGCCCGTGAATGCATAATTAAATTTTTTTGTAGAACTAGAACATACTATGTAAGGTACAATATTTAGCAAGTTCACTGTTTTAAAAGTTACTGCTTAAAGGAAATGGCTATTGTCTGAAAACAAGATAGCACCTCATTGCTCGAAGTAAAAGCATAAAGAATTTCTTAAAAAGTAATTTGCCTACAGTAGACAAAAAATGCACTGTAGCAGTTAATGCTGGCAGACCTGCACCTGAGTCCTGCTAGATGATTTAAGACTCTTTCAGTTACACCTGTCTATGTCAGAATAGGGTTTTGTCCTTGCCTGGGATATTCCACTTTGTACCCTTCATGGAAATTTAAACAGAGTTTCATCCACAGTTTCAACTCGAGTGAACTGTGAGATGTAGTGCTCATGAGTGTTTCTCCCATTTGTGGGGTAACAGATGGGTTAGTACCTGGATGTTCTGAATGGCTGAGAGAAAATGATGTATTTTGGCCCATTTGAATGCCAAAGAAATGTGGTGGAGCAGTAGAGGCACTTAGAATAGCCTTCTGGTAAAGTAACTTTTGCCATCTAGCCATCAACATATGATTTGGTGTAATTAGCACATGAGGCCTCATAGTGTCTAGTCACTCCTCTGATCTCTCTATCAACTGGAGAGATTCCCACATTCCTGCAGATAATTGCCTTGCTTTCCTTAGTCACTGCACTTCTGCAGTGATGTCTCTTAGATTGGAGTGTCTGCTGAGAGATAAGAACTTTTAGTTCCTAATCCTACCCTTCCTCCTTCTGTCCTTGTGTTTGCCCTCTCCTGTCCTGAAAGACTTGGACTGCTTTTGCTGATGACAGGCAGGAGAGCCTGCTAGGGACTGCTCATGGCCTTTTCTTGTTTGTGTTTGAGTTGAGCAAGCATTACCAGGGAAATAAATGGATCCAGGAGCTCTGGAGACAGGACTGATGGTCTGCAGGGGTTGAGGCAGACAAGGGCAGGAGGGGATAAACTTGTGCAGGCATTGCATTGTGTTTGCAGGATGGGAGACATCAGCTCAAGATGGGAGCAGCAGTTGCTTGCTTTACTTCCCTCTGACTCGTGCTCCTGGCAAGTTCTGGAACCTGCTGAGTAGCATGCTGACCTGGGCAAATATTACAGTAATTAAAAAAGCTACTTGTGCTAACAACATTGACAGACACAGTGAAAAACAGCAATATACTTGCTCTTTTAGCTTTACTGCTAGTACCCAGAATATTCTTGCAACTCAACTTATTTCAGCATGTGGTGTTGCATTTGAGGTCCTGGCAAATAAGTTAGAGCCAGTCTCTAGGTTCGTGATGTATGATTTACAGGACCCATGAATGCAGATGTTTGAAAGGAGAACTGTAGTTTTTTTGTTCTTTGGTGTACCTGTGTGTGGGACTGTTACTTTTTCCCTACTGTAAAAACTTTAATTTGAAGACACTCATTTTCTTCAAAGGTTAAAATTTCCTTTGGTCTTATAAGATAGTTATTTCATTATTTAGTATACTGCTAGTTAAAACTTTTTAGAGGGAACTATGGCATTAGACTTACCTAATGTAGGTATTGACGTTAGCAGGTTACATGAAAATTAAAGATACACTTTCTTCAAGCAACCTGAAGCAGTAGGAGTAAGAACTTCTGATGGGATGAATTTCCAGTTTACTTATTGCTGTAAACCGTTGAGTTATAACTGCAGCAGGCTTTGGAATATTAAACTAGTAAAAGTACTTTAAAAATCAGTTGTTGAAGGAAAAGAACCTGATGTACTAAAATTCTTGTTGAAAACTATTAGTTTTTCTAGACATTTGATAAGGCTTCCATCTTTAGTTCAGCTTTGAATATCTACTCTGTGAAGCTTTATGTCAGCAAAAACTACTTGACATTCTTTAGCTATGTTCAGAATCTTGATGGAGATGTTGTTTTAATTAGTAATTTTACCTATGAGTATGTAATTAATCTTTCAGTGATTCTTGGGGTTTTTTCTTTCATTTGGTTTTTTTGTTGGTTTTTTTAAGGTGTGGTTTACTATTGCTGTTGAAAGAGCTGAGTGAGCCCTCTCTGCAGATGTTGTCATTAGAAAAGGGATCCAAGTAGTGTCGTGTCACAAGCTGACTTTCTATGCACAGAAAAATATCCCTGGGTTTTGAGGGGTGAGGGACTAGGTAACTGAATAGAGAAGTTTTTGTGGTGGTGTCCTAGAAGGGTAGTGTTTATTCCCATGTGCAAGTTAACGCATGCTTTTAAGAATACACTGTACTTCAATAAATTCTTTTGTGGTGAAGAAAAATCCAAAAAGAGTATATATAAGCTCTCGAGATCAAACTCATAAATAAGTGATAGCCCTGTAGGTTCCTTCAGAGCAATAGAGAATCTTTGCTTACCATGGATGATTGCACATAAACAAAGATGCATTTCAATATCTAATTCATTCGGGTATCAAGTCTTGCACCAGTTAGCTGCTCAGAATGATCAAGAGTCATCTTCTCTTACCCCTAGCCTAACTGCATGTGGGGAAAATGTTACAGTTAAAATTCTTATGGCCAAACTCCCTCAGATGTTTCTTCAGTCCAAGTGCTCTGTGTGCTTGTGGTGATGTTGACGTTTCCAAGGAGGAATATATTGAATGGGAGGAAAAGCAAATGCTCAGCAGTGTTCCCTGACCATGATGCTGACATGGGGCAGAAAATCTCATTGCCTCACTGTTACTTCATGCAGTTCTGTCTACTGCTATAAGGTTAACAGATAGTAAGGATATACTCTAAGTAGTCTGTCCTGAAAGAGCTTCTCTACATCTGGAACTGGCTATAAACAAATGGTATCTGACAGTATCAGGTTGCAGATCATTGCTTACTTTCTGGTGTGTCTTTGTGGAGACAGTAAAGTGCAGCCTTGGTTACTCCAAATGTTGTTTAAATTCCAAACAGGTTTTAACAGCCCAAAGGCTTTGAAGGAGGTGGGTATGTTTGCCAACAGGAATAGCACTTTCTCTTGTTAAGTTGCATCTTTAAGTTATTCTTATAGCCTCTTGAGTGTATAATAAAAACTAGAATTAATAAAAGAGTGTATCTTCCTTGGAGAAGAAACACTCATTGCTTGCTCTCTAGTCACAGGATGAGGAAGTTATGTCTTGTGCAGAAAATAAAGTCAGGAGTAAAGAGAAAGTGCAGTGACCATGATGATCCATTGTCTAGGTCAGGGCTGGGAAGTAAATCAAGCCCACACAACAGTTGGGTCTTAATTCATGCCATTTTTACTTTAACAGTTAGGGAACTTTTAGTGAATTTACTGACACTCAGTAATGGAGTTTCTACTTGGACCCTTGTGAAATACTTTTCAGATTTATTTACCTTCTTCTTGCAGTTCCACACGTTTCTTCATTGCACTTGCATGAGTGTAAAGGGTAAAACCATATAGCTGCCTGGCAGTGGGCAGCACAGTGGTGTGTCATCTGTCTGGGCTTGCTTTCAGCCTCCTGGGGAGGCAGGCAGCTCCCACCTGCTGCACTGATGTTCAAATTTGAGGTTTTTTTTTTTTGTGTAAGTACATACACACCCACTTGCCCTCAGAATGAATGGCAAGCTTGGTTTCTGAACATACATATATGTTAAGAAAGTAAGAAGATAAAAAAAGGAGGCAAAAAGAGAAAGCATAAAGATGATAGGAAGGCATGTTAAAGTTCCTGCGTAGGAAATGAAATTTGAATGGATTCCAGCTACAAGTACTAAGATACATCTTCCTTTTCTCCTTACTCTTTTCTTCACCTTCCCTTTTCTATGGAGGTGAACTTAATTTTTAGCTTTATTTCGGTCTGATCAAAGACAACCTACAATTTTAAAGCAGTCTTGTAAACTAATCTGTATTTCAAACGTACTTGCAAACTTGATGTTGCAGGTAACATCAGTATCTCATTTTTTGCTCTGAAGCAGCAGGAAGATAAAACCCTTCAAATTCAAGGTGCTTTTAAAAAGTTAATACTTGTCTGTAGTTACAAGAAAATACCATAGGAAACAATTATTTTAATTCAAAGAATGAGGCAACACTGATAAATGTTGATTTCAGGAAGTTTGCTGATAATTAATTACATTCGTAAAGAATGTTCCCTTTGCTTCTAGTATAGTAATTGGTTTCAATTTTTTGTGATTTTAAACCTAGACTGATGATCTATGATTTTTATGAGGTAGCTGTGTACTGCATTCACTGGACCTCTTAGCCGGAGGGCAAAATAAAAAGACTGTATGTTTTATAGCACATTAAAGAAAATAGGGAAAAAGGAAAGAACTTAATAATAAGTCCATTGATCCCTTTCCTTGTCATGAATTCTTCACATACTGGCGTGATTGGTTTTGTTAGGGTTTAGGGGGTTTGTAAAAACCTTGTAAAAAGAAGAACAAACATGAACATAATACCTAGTATCAATATAGTACCTAGCTATCTTCACACCTTAGTTTGTCTTAGTTTGTGTTAATTACTGAGTTTCTGAGACCAAAATAGCGAGTCAGTAGGATTAGTTGTCCTGAACGACTCTGTAAAAACTATGAATTTACTGTTTGTTGGAATCCTCCTGTCTTCTTACTTCTGCTAAGAAACTGGGACGGCTACAAGTGTGGGTTGGAGACCTCAACATTCATGCACACATGTGCAGACATGCACACATGTGTGTCCTGTAAACCCATATGGTATGAATCAAAGCTTACTTCACAGTAGTAAAACTGCAATGCATTTTCCACTATTTTCAGTTATGTGTTCATGGCATGATATTCTGTACTTTGAACAATTTACAGTGATGGTCCTTTGTAAGTGGTCATTATTCTATGAGATTGATGTGTTCTCCAGGACACTTGGCTTCAATTTTGTCCTTGGATTGCTGTGGCTATTTCAATAACACCAGAAGCTGCGTCGTCTTTTCTGCTCCCTGGCTTTGTTCAAAGCAGCTTTGGCTTGCAAATGCATACAGATGTGTTTTGTTCTTTCCTGTTTGTGGCAATAGATTTGCAATAAACCCTTGCTAGCAGATAGAAGGCATGTGAACTAATTGAGTGTATGAGTATGTGTACTTCCGTGTTCAGGATTTTTAAACAATCTGTTGAGACCTCTAATTACACTTCACTGGCTTCTGGTTGGCTTTTTTCCCTGCAGTTTTCATGGTATTTGCATACTATTATCAGGAGTTCTTAAAAATTAGCAACTTTATTATTAAAATCCATTTTTTTTTGGGTAGACTTTTAGATCTTTCACATAAAACTGTATAATTTAGAATATTTTCTCTCATCCCAATAGTTCAAGACAATTCATCTTTTAGGTTGTGATAGTGTCTTTGATACTATTAAAAATTATCCTTTCTAGAAACACAAGTATGCTTAGCATTAAAATAGAGATTGGACCTACTGTTTATCTTTTTTATCTGTTTCAAGATAAGTATAGTTCCAGAGGTAGTTAAAACACCCTAAAATTGGCCAGATGATGAATCAGATGTGTGAATTCCACGTATTTCCATTTCTTTTCCCAAAGCAGTGGTGCTTTGTGCTAGAGCCTGTGTGATTCTGTAGTGATGGTTTTGTGACCAAAGGAAAAATAAAAAGCATACTTCCAAGGTAGTATTACCTCAAAGTAAGACAAGACATTCAACTAAAGCCACAATACCTTGTAATGAGAGAATGGGAATTTCGTGGATATTCTTAATACAGGTGAAAGTGACAGAATAATGTCTTATTCTGCAAGTTACATTACTGAAAATCAGTACTTTTAGATTCTTCTCTTTTCTAGTGATAGTAGGTCCTTGACTTCTAACTGCTCCTGTACACTCTGTATACTTGTTTGGAACTGATAGGCTGTCATTTTTCTTTAGCAGAAATATAAAATATCAAATAAAACTATGCCTGCTTAGATAAATGTGTGAATGATGTGTCTTGTATATTGATCTTTTTTTACAGTTTGTAAACACTCCAAGCCATCCTTTCAGAATATGTCTGGTAGCTGAATCTTCTGCCACACTTGTCATTTTTGACAACAGGACTTCTGTTGCCAGCAGCTTTGGTGCTTTGGTGCCTTGGTGGAGTGACCAATAATTTCTTCACATAGCAATGATGACCTTGACTTTCAGAGGAGATGAATGTGTGTCCTCCTCAGTATGCTTCTATGGCTCTCTTAGAGAAAGGGGCACGCTCAAGCCAAAGTATGAAGAAGATGAATAGTTCATCGGGGAGTTTTGCTGAGAGTTGCTTAGTTATTTCCTGATTCTTGTTTCTGGAGACTGTCCATCCTTGTGTCAACTCTGGAGATACTTTATGGTTCGTCAGATTCACTTGAACTTGCTTCTGACCCATGTTTCCAACTGTTCATTGCAGAAGTTACATTACCTGGGTGTTCACTCAAAGAATCATAGAATCGCTTAGATGGGAAAAGACCTTTAAGATCATGGAGTGCAACAGTTAACCCAACACTGCCCAGTCCATCATTAAACCATGTCCCTGAGTGCCACATCTACATGTCTTAAAGCAGCTAGTTGTCCCTGAAAACTTGACAGTGTTTCAACCTGTCCTTCTGGTTTTTTGAAATACATCTGTATTTCGGCTTCTGAAATGTTCTCATGTGTCTGTTCTTCTCCCAGATTCTTAATCCCAATCAGAAGTGATTGAGAAGGATTTGGTTGCTCAGGAGTTCGTGGAGAGAGATGCTCATTGTGTAGGTGGAATAAGGCATTCCTCTGGCTTTTACTACCGCAGAGGGATGTGCATAGATGGGGCTGTAGTGAGCACTGTGTTTCTCTGTGTTGTTCATACTTGAGGGAAGATTGGTTGGCTTGACAGCCGTGGCGATATCCTGTGGCTTCTTATTCTTGTGGTATTGACCAGTCCTTTGTCTTCTTTTTGGCATGTTGCATTCAGACTTAGAAGGTCTGTTGTGTTGGCTTTCTGTCAACTGAGGATCCTAAACTGCAGCTTCTTCAGTGTGGGCTGGTACAGCGGATCGTACAGCAATGAGCAGGCTGTGCTCCTGCTCTTCACGCTCACCCCAGCCCTGCTGCTGCTGCCTTTTGAGTAACTCTGCATCCAGATTGCATGAATCTGTGCAATAATTAAAATAAAAGGATGATTCTTATGAACATTTTGTGAACTCATTGGGGGAAATGAAAAGACAATCATCTTGTTGGCTTCCATTCAGAAGAATGGTGGCTGCTGTGCAGTTGTTTTTGCCTTGCTGCGTGAGCTTGTAACAAATGTCTCATTGTTTTGCTCTCAGTTCTTGCAGATGCTGGGCTTGCACTGCCTACCACTGCTGTAACTTCTTGCTTGGCTGTTAGATATCTGTAAACAGCAGTAGTGCATGAGGGCCCCAGCCTGTGACTGAGGTTCTGCTGGGCTGTAATCTGTCAAGTTTTTGCGTTTTTTAGTGTTCTCCATTGCTAAAAGGAAGGGAGCTAAATAGCAGAAGTTCTGCTTTGTGACCACTTCTAAAGCTGTCAGCTGTGCAACAGAGAAAAGCAAATAAGGTAGAAACAGAGGAAAAAAGTTCACATGAAAATGCAAGTGATTGAAAGAGGTAAACAAAAGAGAAGAGAATAAATGAAAGGTACTTATCTCTGTCTTACTGGCTTTGGCTGTTTGTTCTAAACTGGTAAGGGAGGAATGTGTCCACCCTAATTTGCCAAAGGCTGACATGCTCAGGATTGGTTTAGAACTACTATCCTGCAATACTGAGTACAAGATTGGAGGATAGTTTACTGTTCTTTAGTTATTGTTGGCAGCTTGGACTTGATGGAGGTGGGTTCTTATAGAGGAGGTGAATTTAGTGCAAGGTTATGAAATGATGGGGTAGCATTTTATCTATCTTTAGATATTAGCTCCTTTATTCATGTTTGGTTTTTCTGCTTTGAGAGGGTGTTTGTATTGCCCAGACATTAGGGCTTAATGTAGTGATACGATGTTTGTATGATTGAATAACCTTTCTCCATATGTGCAGAAAAGATGAGCTTATGGGGAAAAGGGCATTTCTGTGAAGAATTCTAAACATAAGCATTTCTTACTTGTGTAAAACATTCTGTCCCAGGCATTCTGTTCAAAGACAGTCTGATTATTTGGTGCTTGCCTGGCAGGTTTTGCAATGCTGACCTTGTCTCTGATCCAAATTTGCTGTGGCTGTGTTTTAATACCATATGTTAATCTTTATTTTCTGAGCACCTTTAACATGAAACTGGTGTGTTATGTGCTTGAATACTGCTTCAGACTGCTCCTTTTTAATAACAGTGCTCAAGGTTTTATGCTTTTGCTTGTCCCCTTCACTGAGGAGTGTCATTGGCTCTGTCATTGTCCCTCCTCTCCACATATATTTTCCCTCTAAGAAATCATACTGCTCTCTTCAGCCTTACCCGTCACTTCTATATAGGTCATGTCTGATTCTACATACTCTCTTAATTTTTATTTCTCTGTCTGTCTGGTCTCAGTCAGCTCCTGGCTACACCATAATTTATTACAAGTGACATATTTGGAGGAGGAGGTCCTCTGCTGTATCATATCTCTGACTGTTGTACTGATGGCAGATGATTGTGCTATGACATTCCTCTACTTGGATGTTTTAAAAAAGTTCCAGGGTGGAGGAACTGACATGCTCTGCAATTTGTAAAACCCAAAGGAGTTTAAAGTAACAGCTGCCAAACAGCTTTAACTCTTTACTTTCTCTCTTGGTTTATATTACGAATGAAGAATAAAGTTAATATTTTTTTAATAAAAAAAATGGACTGCATTGTGAACTGATAAGAATCAGATGCTGACTTTTTATTGTGTGATTCTTTAAAGAGTTAAAACATGACAGCAAGGGTGTTAATCTAGCAACTGTCTTCTGGTCATGTTTTAAACCCAGCATGAACAGACATGGATGTTTTTAATAAAAAGACAGATATTTAATTCCAAGAAATATACAGGTCTTATGCCAGAAAAAAATGCAATTTGTGATTTCTGGTTAATTTTTTATTATTATTACTTTAGAATTATTTCCTTGGGGGCCATTTGTAGACTTTGGAGCACTTCATAACTTTTGCTAATAGTCTCAGGACTTTGTGTATTACATAAACTTCAGATTTCCTTGCTAGTAATCTGTGTTTATTTGACTTTCTGAAAGCTATTATAGGCACCAGCAATAGCCTGTACTTGATATTTTGGGTTGCTGATTTTTTTATTTTTTAACTTTTTTCCCCACTTCTTTGGTCTCATAGGTCTACCTTGTCTCCTTTGCTTTCAGTCTGGAACAGGATGATTGTTACCTGCAGAACATGAAAAGCAAATCGTTCCTAGCTGGAAGTAAAGGGAGTCTGTCTCATTTCTCCTTGATATGCACCATGATTGCATGTTGTTTTCAGAGTGAGTAGATTGTGTGCATGGTTGCAGTTGGTGCTTGTATGCAGAACAGAAGTGGGGACTAGGTGAAATGCCACAGTATTATATTCTGGATCAACCAAATGGCTCCTCTGCCATCCAATCTGTGAACACAGTACTGCAGAAATTACAGGTGGTGTGCAAGGGTGACCACATCTCGTTTTGTAGACACTGAAAGGTAATGAAGTGCAGCAATATGTTAACTTCTGTGTTTGACCTAAATATGCTTGGAACACAGTTTTGAATATGAATCATGAGCCCTATGAAAGTGTGGGAGTATGGTACTGGAACAGACTGGATTTTCATCTCCGTAGCAAGTGCCTTGTGAGCATTTCTTGAATCTTATTGACCTCATCTTAAAACAGAGTTCTGCTTCACTTCACCGTTGTGAGTCAGAGGATATTTCCAAGCATTTCACTGTTATTAGTAATATTGTACTATCCAGTGCAAAATTTTCAATACTTTTTATCTGCAAGAGTGACTGAAATAGTAAAGTCATAGTTCATGGAATAAGGCATTTTGCTGGCCTTCACTGCCATGCAGGGATGTGGATAGATGGGGCTGTAACCCAACAGCTTGATCTATCTGGTTGAGTTCAGTGAAAGTTGCAGTTGTATAAATACCCTCATGTTAGAGAAAAAAAAAGAAAAACAAGGTAAAAAAGATTAAAGTTTTCACAGATTAAAGATTGGGCACATGGGGTCACTACCAACAGAGATACTGAAAACCCTTAGCAATACAGAGCCACAGGTGTTCAAAAAAGAAAGCAATTAATTCCTATCCAGTTGGTGATAAACTAGTGAGAGCCTGATAATCCCTCATATTTTCCTTCTATGGTGTTATCCAAATGAATGTAGCTTGCACATGGTCCCGTAAAATTGAAAAACAGCAGAGAGGCTTGTAGGCATAAAGATTTTATCCATGTCTCTGACAAAGTTGGTTTTCCAACTTGCACATACCTCAGTACAATTGCTTTGACTTTAATTTGGTTAAGTTAATGCTGAGACAAGTTGAAGAGGGAAATAAGGATGGTTAATCCATTACATTGGGGAAAGGAAGGTGCTGAAACAGCGTGGAGCTACGATTACAGAATCACAGAATGACTGAGGTTGGAAGACACTTCTGGGCCCTGCTTAGGCAGGGTCAATTAGAGCCAGTGGCCTGGGACTATTTCCTGACATCTTCTCAGTATCTCAATAGATGGAGACTCCAAAACCTCCCTGGGCAGCCTGTGCCAGTGCTCAGTCACCCTCACAGTGAAAAAGTGTTTCCTGATGTTCTAAGGTAATTTCCTGTGTTTCAGTGTGTTCCCATTGCCTCTAGTCTTGTCACTAGGCACCATTGAGAAGACCCTGCCTCCATCATCTTTCCAATAAAGAAGAAAGTGAGGAAAAACTGTGATGCATGGACTGGAAGGGATACTAAGCAAGTTTGCAGGCGACACAAAACTGGGAGGACCTGTTGACTCCCTTGAAAGCAGGGAGGTCCTGCAGAGAGACCTCGACAGATTAGAGGACTGGGCAATCACCAACCATAGGAAGTTCAACAAGGGAAAGTGCCGGATTCTGCACGTGGGATGGGACAACCCCAGGTGTATGTACAGACTGGGGAATGAGATGCTGGAAAGCAGTGCCATGGAAAGAGACCTGGGGGTCGTGGTCGATGGCAAGTTGAACATGAGTCAGCACTGCCCTGGCAACCAGAAGGGCCAACGGTGTCCTGGGGGCCATCAAGCAAAGCCAGCTGGTTGAGGGAGGGGATTGTCTCACTCTGCTCTGCACTGGTGCAGCCTCACCTTGAATATTGTGGCAGTTTTGGTCACTGCAATATAAGAAAGATATGAAACTGTTAGAGAGTGTCCAAAGGAGGGCAATGAAGATGGTGAAGGACCTTGAGGAGAAGCCATATGAAGAGTGGCTGAGGTCACTTGGTCTGTTCAGCCTGGAGAAGAGGAGACTGAGGGGAGACCTCATTGCAGTTACAACTTGCTTGTGAGGGGAAGAGGAGGAGCAGGCACTGATCTCTTCTGTGTGGTGACCAGTGACAGGACCTGAGGGACTGCCTGAAGTTGTGTCAGGGGAGGTTTAGGTTGGATCTTAGAGGTTCTTCACCCAGAGGATGTTTGGGCACTGGAACAGGCTCCCCAGGGAAGTGGTCACAGCACCAAGCCTGACAGAGTTCAAGAAGCATTTGGACAATACTCTCAGGCACCTGGTGTGACTCTTGGGGATGGCCCTGTGCAGGGCTAAGGGTTGGACTCGACGATCCTTGTGAGTCCCTTCCAACTCAGCATATTCTGCAATTCTGTGAACATGATTATGCCACATTCAAAACTAGTTTTTCCAAGTTGAACTTGGTCTTAAGACCAGAGTGGAAAGTTCTGTGAAAAATTATCAAACTTTTACTGATTATTTATTGAGTAGAAGGTATCTGTCTTGGAAATCAAGCCTTGCATGTTTCCTCAAAATTGTTAATTCCATGCCAAAGCCCAAAAGTTTACAGTATGCCAGGTTATTTTGAGCAGACTTGTGTTGCTTTCATAGCATTGTTGTTAGAACATGAACGGCAAAGATACAAGGTGAACTGCCAGAAATTCCGGATGTTTAACAGGTGCCTTTGGCCTCAAGAACAATGTTTTCACACTGCATCTGTCTATCCAGTGCTCTGGCTATGTAGAATTTAATATACACTGAGCTGTGGTGGTGCCCTGATTGTATGCTTTTAGTGCCATATGTGTTGGCATCTATGTCTTATTTGATAAGCAATTTTATAACATATTTCTTATACTGTTTCCTCCTTACAGTTTAAAATATGATCATATTATTTTTTCAGGTCTGGCAGAGTCAGCAGTTATTGTGAGATTGCTGTTCCACAGTTTGGATAACTTCAGTTGGTTTTCACCTAAAACCTGTCAGCAGTATTGTTGCCTGAAGTCACTCCTTGGCTGCTTTTGCACAGATAGAGATGAGGTGCTCAAGTAATGCTCTGCTATCCTTCAGCTGTAGGAGTAATAATATTCAGATGAGGGATGGTGCTGTGCAGGTTGGGCATGAGCATCTTCATCTCCTACTGATGTTTGTGATTACACTGTTTCGTACATCTTTGGTATTGCGGTGAGCAGCTGTTACAGCAGTATTTGACCCTGTTCAAGAAGCTGTCTTATTCTTCTGGCTGATCATAAGGGAATGTTATTTACCTATACAGAAAAGGTTGCTGTTGCTAGCCTGAGCTCACAGCTTGGTGAAACCATGTGGGACTGTTTTTGTTCTCTTGTTATCAGTTTGTGCCACCTGGCACAGCTCCATCATATTCAATATTTTCTCTTTGCACAGAAAGGAGGAAACAGGCACTTGAGGCCCTGAATAATCATTGAAATATCAGTGTGCGATGATTGGAGATAATAAATGAATTATTAAACTTTATTTTTTGTTCTTATAATGTTCATTCCTGCCTGACTTTTGAACTACATATGAGCTTGCTCAGTCATACTTTTTTCTCATGGCATAATTAACTTAGTTTTCCTCTAGTACAGATTGCTGTGTTCTTTTTTGATTTCCTTTGAATTAAAAAAAATTTTGAATTCCTTTGAATGACCTAATACTGCATTCCAGTACTGTCAGCTGTCTATCCCTCAAAAAAAAATGGGGGTCAGGGGTTGGGGAAGATTTCTTGATATTTCTTACTCGAGCTGGTTGTCTGAAGGCCAGACTGCCATCCCCAGGTTAATCTCTATGACGTGCTGCCTTGCTTCAAGAATAGATTGCTTGAGTTGTGTTTGGTGTTGGTTTTTTTTATTGTTGTTTGTTTGTGTTTCTTGTTGCTTTTTTTTGTTAGGGAAACTGTCATTTTATACTACTTTTTCTCTTTATTTGTAAGAGTTGCAAAATGGTTGTGACAAAGAATTTTCGTGACTGTCTTAGTTGTTTTCTGCAAAGCTGAAATTTGGATAGATAGACTCCTGTAAAAGCTATTTTGGATCTTTCTTCTTTAACATGTTAACATTGCACATAAGTTTCTGTTAATATTGAATGAGATAATAGTGTTATTCCTCTTAAGATTATGGAGCCCAAACCTTTCTGTGCATGCAGTAACAAAGCTGTTAGTAACGTTTCATAAGTACCTTACTTTCCATTTGGCATTGCAAAAGTATTACTTTTTGACCAAACACACTATTCTGTGAATAGTTGCTGAGTATTTGTGCTAGTGTTAGTGTTTTTTCATTCACATTTCTAATAAGGACATTCTTTACAACATGAAGCAACTATATTACAGGATGAATTTGTGTCTTTTGGGACCAATAACATTAATTTGTAAGTTGGAGGCTTATCAGCTGTTGGTTATAGGGGAAGAAACAAGAGTTTTGGTCAATCACAGAGCATTTTATGAGTCATCAAACACAAGTGAACGGTGATTCTCTCTGCAGGTATGGAAAGGACCTGTTTAAGGAAAGAATAACAGTTGACAGTTTGGCCTTGAGAGAAATATGCAGGTAAAAGAAATAGCAGTCGAGGAATGGGGTTGGATACAGCAGCCAACTGTGTAGGTGTGGAAGATGAGTAATTACTTTTTTAAGATGGAACTTGAAAAGCTTGAGCTTTTTTTGTCATGTATGTTTCTTCTGGTGACAGAGGCCTGGATTTGACTACCCACAAGACTCCTTTATGTCCTTTATTCTAATTTAAAACATTCTTACTAAGAACAAGTTTGAAAAGAATAGAAATGCAAAAAAAAAAAGTAGTAGCACAATGAAGATCCAGCTAAATTATTTTTTCTTTGTTTTTAATTTTTGCTTTTTGGTGGAATACGAAAAAACCCCTTTCCTAAAAATGGCCTGAAGTGACTCAGTATTTAAATAAAAAACTAAAACCAACACAGGATGTTGAAAAAGTGACTCTCTTATTTCTTGAGATTTACAATTCCTTTTGTACTTGTGTTGCAGCTAATTAGGGATTTTATGTTAGTATTCCATGAAATTTCTATATAGAGATTACTTTTTTCAAAGTAATTTTTGTCCATTCTTGCTACAAACAAACTTGTACTCTGTTGAAAATAGTTACAGTTTTATTCTCAGTCATTATGGAAAGTCAGATTTATGGAAAGTCATTAATGTGTTGGATAAGGAACTGAAAAGCAAAACACTGTAACTGCATTTCAGGGCTGATGTAAACAACAGTTGAATATGGAAGAATTTGTTGCCTTGTTTGTGGTGGGTTTGGTTGTTGTTAAAACATTTATACAAAACCACCACTGGATAGCAAGAGGAATGTGAAGAGCAAAGCAAAATTGTAAATGCAGCTCCTAATTTTTGGAAAAACTAAATGTCTGTTAAATGCATATTATGTGATCACAGGAAGGTGTGACTGCTGCACATGCTGCCTTTTGAGTTGATGGAATGAAATGTATGTAATGCCTGTGTTCTTCAGCAGATCTGTTTGAAGAACATTAGTCTGTGGGTTTCTTTGTGTACTCATTTGTTGTGTTAAACATTTGAGTGATAAAGTGGCATAATTTGAAGTTTTTAAAGGACTGTCCAAATATTCTGAACACTCGGATAAGAACAGAGATACAGTCCGTGTTTGGAGAGCTAATTAGCGTCATATTTAGCTATAGTTTGATGTTTTGACCAGCAACCGAGATAATTCAGAATTGTTGAAACATTAGATTTTTTTTTTTTTGTGCAAATATATAAAGTTTTAATGAAGCTCAACTCGTTTATTATATAAATCGGATTGCTTTTGAGAGGAGGTGATCAGATTTGTTTCAAGAAGATTGTAATGCTTCCAGAAATGATAATTTTTTCTTTGCCATTCGTAGTGTTTAGGATGGGACCCTGGGACAGGTATTAAGTTGGGAACATTATGTTGCTGAGTTTCACAGGAGAGCAGCAGAAACCTCTAGATTTTGGTTGTGGAGAACAGCTAATAGCAGTCTTTCTCTCTGGAATGCTGTACTTCATCCTGGGAAATTCAATCTCCTTTGTGTGCTCCTTTGCCTTTATTTCACATCCATATTTAAAATGTAATATTTTATTTTAGCTCAGTTTTTCTGTGTGGTTCTTAATGGGGAATTTTCCTTCAGGTATTTTGCAAGAGTGCTTTGGGTTATGGAATACCCTTCTTCATGAAGTCTCACACACAGCTAAGTCTATCCAAGTTACTGCAAATATTTAGCTATTTCCAAAAGTATTTGATGTTTTAACACTTTTTCAACCAAAGAATGTTCTGTTTTTACATTTGGCTTGACAAAATTGGTTGTTAGTTGAAAACCAAACCCAAGCGAAATTGCAGTAAAAATAGATACTAAGAACAAGTTCTTTTTCTGCTGTGTGGCCTTGTCTTGTGCCTTGCTTGCTGCTGTGTCTATCTGTGAGAAATGCAGATTTGTCACCTAAATCAGTCTGACCTGAGCAACTTTTTGCCTGGAAATTTTTTTTTCCTTCTGCAGTAAAATGGATGTGGGAATTATTTCCTGGTTATCCAAATAACTCCATCATGGGAAGTTTCTTGATAACCGTGGAACATCTTAAAGGTTATATGTTGTAACTATTCTCATCTGCCAAAATGCAAGACTGTGTAAGAAAAATGAATATGCTATTTCTGCATACATGAAAATTGGGATACAGCTCCACTGTTCTTGACCCCAACCACTCATCTCTCTTCTGCACCACCTTTCAGCTGTACTAGCGCCGTCACCACACACTACACCGTGTCAGTGACTCGATTTTTTAAAAAAAAAAATATCCTTCCCTTCTTAATTAAGTTTTTTAACTAGAGTCTGTTAATCAGCCCATATATATATGGGGAAGTGGAGTGGATCAAAGGTCTGCAGAGGTTTTTCCCTACTAAATGCAACTGTACCATGGGTATGTCCCTTCTGGAACCATCTGAAGAATGTCTCTTCTTGCACCCACTGGAAATTTTTTTTCTCCATTAGTTCTTTTAAAAGTGCTTGACAGACGAAGCCCCATCTGTCATTATACCATTATCTGTTGTATTTCTAAATTTGCTCCCACTTGTAGTGCTTGTGAGAATACTTTGGCACTGTTCTTAATTGTTCTTTGGACTGCTTGCAGAGATATAACCTTGAACAGTGAATTAGCTCTTGGACAAATGCATAATTCATTACATGATTTTATGTAAGACAATACACTTGGCCCTATCCTTTGTTCTTTTAATTTCATATGTCTGTGTTATGCAACTTTTTTTTTTAATTAGGCTGACTTAGTCACTTTCTTGCCAGTCTACAGTATTGAGCCAATGCCAAAGGCAAATACCACGTTAGATACAGTAGCGGCCTGATCTGGTGTGGCAAATCCTATTTCCGTTCCTTAATTGATTTTTTTAAAAATATGTCTGTTAGTTTAAAGTCTGACTTACTTAAATCCAAGCCACAGTGAAATATTTCTAATTGCCTTGTAATAATTGTGTATTTTGAGACTGAGTGTAGATTAAGCTGTATCTAAAAGTTTAAAGGAGTGTATGGCCTTTTATAGTGTCAATATAATGGTTTAGTCAGGTGAATAGGTTTAATTATTTCAGTAGTCACACTAGTAAATCGCAGGACCCAACAAAAGATAATGCAGTTTATAGGATTACTGGTTTGAGTTCAGACCATATACATCATTCAGGAGTCTTTGATCTGTAAACTAGTATTTGCAGCTGCCATTAAAAAACCCACCCGAACTGCCTGAAGGCACATTTTAGTGGTTCAGCCTCATTTCCCAGCATTGATACTTGGTTTTAGTCAAAGCAGTGACTGAGTTCTGTCACAGAGGATCTATCAGGTGCAGTGTACCTACCCTCTGGCTCTGGATAACCCTAAATTTATGTGGCTAAAACCCATCTCAAACACGCAAACAGAAATCAATGGGTTAGTCAATTCTCTGCCTCGCTTGTTGTCAGTTAAAGGTCACTGTAACCTGCATTGTAGTAGGGGAATAGTTGCAAAATGTTTGTTTTTTTGAGGACAATAGAGTTTTTCAAAGAGATCATTCAATAGTGGAGTTGTTTCATTTTAATATTTTGCTTCATTTTTATTGATATCTTGACAAGTATAAAATGACTGGCCAGTTAAGAGGATATCTAGTTTTAAGTGGTTAGTTGAGAAGGTTGGTGGTAATTCGTACTCTGTTGTAGATATTCCCTTTGCTGTCCAGATACAATTTACCACACTTGACAGTGGCTTACATGGAACTTGAGTTCATATGCTTCCAGAACTGCCTGGAGAAAAGTTTTCTGATTAGATAGTTTTCTTATCTTGAGAAAAAGCTCTTTTCAAAAATCCTATGGCTGAAAAGTGGCTGCAACTGGGATGTCTAGTTGTCTCCTTACACCAGCAAATGTGTTCATTTTGTGCTCTTTCTAATCTGCTGCAGATACGTTCACTGGCAAGATAATTGGGATATGTGGAATATGGAAAAGTTGATATTTAAAGTCATTAAAACAACTACCATGACTTATAACAGGAATGTGAATCTACTGAGTAGACACATGGGGACTACTGGTACATTTTTAATCTGCCCATCCATGCAAGTGTTCGGCTCTTCTGTAGCTCTGGTTAATACACTGTAGATATTGCAGGGATACTGAGCCCCATCTTGCCTCTTTATAATGTGTATACGGAATTTGGACTGTCTTTGTAGAATTGGCACCAGAGAAGAAGCAATTTAAACCAAGGAAGAGCTTGACTTTTTGCTGCTTTTTTATGTAAATGATACTGCTAAGAGGTAGGGGAGCAAAAAGCTTGTAGTTGGCATAAGAAGAGAGAGGAAATAGATCTTTCTCTTTGGAAAAAATGAAGTAGCTTTAGACCAAGTTAGAATCTCATCTGGAACCTCATGAAGGTCATGGTGCATCAGTATTTATAGCTGATTTCCCTGCTTCCCCACACACATGCTCACGCTCACTCTTTTTAATAGCAAACCAGGGCTTGGAAAAAGTGATAACTAGTATTCCTCAGTCCAAGATGTAGACCTCTCTTTTTAACATTACTTCCTGTAAAGTTGAAGAATCACTACACGTGATCACGAGGCTACTAGAAGAATAAATGTTTTTATTCAAAGTAGCTATGAATATTAACATTCTTAATGGAGTTTTTCTCCTCCTATCCAGACAGTATGGTCATATTCTGATAGCATTGATACAGTTACAGAGCAAGAGAGGTACTAAATGGACAGATCTGCAGACCCTCCAGATCTTTCTTGCCAAGCTTCCTCTGGGAAAAAGGACTGACTTAATGGTTCATTTCACAAAATCATAGAATCAACTAGGTTGGAAAAGACCTCTTAGATCATTGAGTCCAACCTTTCCTTGATATTCATGCTTTCTGTGATGTGTGTTGCTTAATCCAGAGTCCTGCTATTGCTGAAGGAGCTCAGAACAGTTCTGATACAGCTGAATATGGAGTTCTGTCCATTACAAGTAAACATGCTTAAAATACCGATTTTGTTAGTACTTACATGTATTTAGTATCTTGGAGAAAAAATGTGACCATTTAAGAACCTCGGAAATTAATAAAATTACACCTTGAAATTCTGTATACTTGGCTTCCATGTGATAATTGCATCAATGCTGTTTTCCAGTGGTGTGTACCAAGAGGAGCTTTCTGTCCTCAAGAGAAGGAAACTGTACATTTGTTCCTTTTGTCTTCTTCCCCAGCCCAACACATGAAAGCAGATGAGGGATAAGGGGTTGAGAGCTGCAGTATTCTTGTATGTTGTATACCCAGGAGAAAAACATCCCTGCAGTCAAATATTCATGCAGTTAATTGAAGACATTTTCTGAAGATTTAAATTTGCTCTGTCTTCCCTTATGTAGTTTTTTTACCCCCTCTTCCGTGAGTAGGTTGTCTGAAATCATGTGTACTGTGTAGTTTATAGATGCAGGCTAATGTAGTTAGTGAGCCTTTTCTACGTTCAGGAAAAAAGTCTAATTGAAGGCATTCATTGAATAACTTTCCAAAATATTTACCAAAATTATGGAAATTTACCAAAATTTTTGTCATTTACTGTAATGATTAAATCAGCTAACAGCCTTAAAAAAGAAACTTTTTTAAAAAGCCACAAAAACCAAGGTGGTCATCTAAGTCAATTTAAATTGGCTTAATGTGAAAGATTATATGTAGTATTTGGAAAAAATGGAATTAAGCAGTGTGGGTTTGATTTATATTGTTCTTGACAGGTAAGTGGTGCTGCTTTTGTGTTATCACATTGCCTTTTTACTTGCTTGTAATATGTTGACTTGTGAGCAATCACATTTTTACTTGAAAGTGAACATTTCATTGCTCTTTAAGCCCTCTTTGTGCAAAGCAAGCTTTTAATGAGCACGTGCATTTAACTGTAACAGATTGAAGACAGGAGGACTCTCATAGTAGAAAAATTTGTATTTTGAAAGCTTGCCCACTACTATCCTTTGTTTATGACACTAGTAAACTAATGCAGTGTTATAGCTCTTGCTTCTGCTTGTGGTCAGGCTCTTTTGATAGTTGTTGTTTGGGAGGGAGGGTTGGCTGTAATTAAGGTGATATATCCATTATATTCATATACAGGAACTGTTAAGTAAGATACCTTCACCTTCAGCTAACATTTAATGTGTATATTAAATCAAATGTCAAAGGAAATTGAGGTGCAAACACAGTCATTAGGAGGCATCGGGAATGAAAGCACTAAGGAGAAATGGAATCCAATTGATTTTAAAAAGTGGCTTGATGAAGATAATGTTCTCTGTTAAGTATGGAGAAAAAACAAATTGCTTTTTAAACCAGTTTCCAGGCCGCTTCAGTGTTCTGTCTTTTCCATACTACTCTTTCACTGTGTTTTCTCAGAGGACATCTTTCAGCAAGATCTCTCTTTCACTGTGGTTTAGAATAAGATAACGTACTGCAGCACAATTTGAATGAGGCATGTTTCTTGCTATATAAAGTTGTACAGCATCCACTCTGCTTTCTCTTTTAAACATAGTGGACTGCTGGCAAAAAATATATGTTTGCAACTAAAATGTCAACCTTCTTTTCTAGGTGTAATTAAAAGGAGAGGGGAGCAAATCAAGTGCAGGAGTCTTAATTTAGTAGGCAGGCTTGTCTGTTACCAGCATGTTTGTGGATTGACTTCATGAAGCTTCTAGGAAAGCTGGAATTGAAACATTTGAACACTAGAAAAGTGCCTCATTTCATTGCCATAGATTATTTTCCTAGTAAACTGTGTGGGTTTTATGCATTGTTTTCACCTTCATAGTGCTATCAATATTGATAACAGGCTAATTGAAGTACATTTTTAGCAACTTTGTAGTGGTCAGAAAGCAAAGGGGATAATACCACTGAGGGTTAAAGATTGCTTTGGGAAATTGCTCTAAACTGACAAATAATGATTTGCTGTCTTTGACATCTGTTAAATTAATACAGCTGAACTTAATTAAATAAAGGCAATGCTGCTCAATCAGTCTTCTTTTCCCTTTGCTTACCAAGTTTTTCTTGGAGAGACAGTTTGACTACAAACCTTTTTTCCAGTTGCCTTGTGATTTTTCTGCATATATCTTCAAGTAGGTATGTGTAGTGTTTTTCAATCTCAGTTTTAAGCTAGTATGGGCATTTAACTTACTTGCAAATAGAAATACCAAAATAAGGATCCTATACTCTTTGCATTCTCACTGGAGAAATACTGAACTTCCCTGAAGAGGTTGGATTTGAATGCTTCTGGCAATAAAAACCAGATGATATAAAATCCCCTCATTATGTCTCCAGTGCAGAATTTTTATGCTCTTGGAGCTTAGTCTGATAATTGCAGCATTTTTGATCCATGAAGAAAAGAAGTCAGAATAAGATAAAATATCTGAAAAGCAAGTCCAGTGTCAGGAAGTACCAGTCCTGCATGGAACAGTCCTGTTGCTTTCTTGTGGTGATGAGCCGCTGAGGAGCTGTAGTCATGGGGAACTACCTCAGGAGACCTGGAGGGTCACCAAAGACCATTGTGGTACAATTGTCCTGCTCACAGCACTGTCTGACAACCCCTGATGTTGATAAGGGGGAAAGGTGGATCCTCATGGAGTTCTGCATCTGGCTCTGTTGCTGTAAGATTTTACATCAAGGTCATTTTTTATTAGTGGGCATGCTGTGCATGGATGGTGTGATTCCAGCAGCCACACCACATTGCTGGATACATCCTGAGATGTGACATATTTCAATTCTTCAATATATTGTGTTCATATGGTGATAAATAAATATTCCTGGTTTTGAGCTACATCTGGAATCTTCTGGTCCTCAAAATGTCAGATACAATAGTTTTTACTTGTCACTTACAATTAAACAACCACCAAATTGAATAGTGCTGAACTAAAGTTTGTCTAAAATTGTAGTCTGATTAAGGCCTTTCTGGTTGGGTTTCTTAGCTTATTATTGATACCATATGGTGGAGTATTCCAGCCCTGAAGAAAGCTCATGTGAAGTGGAAACTGTGGTTTCTTGATTTAACTGCAAGGAAGTTAGTCCTCAGTCTCCTTTATGCTTCTAAACCAGTACTTGTATTAAAGATGGAATGCATAAGGAGTGTAACGAACTCCACAAAGTTTTGTAGG
Source organism: Corapipo altera (assembly GCF_003945725.1). Lineage (NCBI taxonomy): Eukaryota > Metazoa > Chordata > Aves > Passeriformes > Pipridae > Corapipo > Corapipo altera. The sequence goes on from NW_020884928.1 coordinate 4,961,494, forward strand.
AAAATAGTCTCCTAATTAAGAGAATACACTGCAGCAGTCAAATTAAGGGATACTCTGATTTTCAGATGTTTCAGTTTTGATTTGGCTGAAGGAAATTAGAAACTTCCCATTTAATTGTTTTCTGTTTTACTAAGTGACTTATCTTAAACATTGTTTCTTTCTCTGCATGAAAATACAACTTCAAGATAAGCAATGTGGTAGTGTCACCAGTAGCTGTAAAATGTGTGAGGGTGTATGCTAATAAAATAGGTTGAATTCCCATGGTGGCTACATTTTACTCTGCCTCTGGCATAAAGCATGACAAAAACACTTGGTGTGCAGCAGTGGGCTTTTAGTGCATGTCCTGCTGTTACCTTCCCCTCCCTATGAGCACAGGAGGGAAACTGCTACTTTTAAAACACCACCCACAGATTGAATTTTCTACATTACCGCAATCTCAGAAACCTATTATCTGTTTCAGTAGCTGTCAGGGTATTGACTGTGAACATTTATAATGCAAAATGAAAAACTCTATCATTGTAGACTTGTCAAAAAGTCAAAAAGTTGCAAATCTATTACAAGTTAAAAAAGAAAAGTGTAATTAGATGTCTCAGTGATCTACACAGCCTTTCTTTCTCCTTCATTGTGTTTTCTTCTGTGAAGTGAAAAGAGGCAGCAGTATCTCTGTGCAAAGAAAGTCCAAACCCCAATAACAGTCTTTGTTTTTCACTGAGATGCTGTGCAAGTTTATAGGTCTTGGAGTGAGCCTAAGGCTCTGCTCAAAAAATCAGCCATCTCCTCAAAGCACAAGAAAAGTCAGGAGTATTTTTCTTGTCTAGTATTATCTGTGGGGTCAGGAGTGTGTGTGCATGTGTTGTTTTAAGGCTGAATAAAAGCAAGCTTCAGATTGTGTCTTATCTTTGGGGCTTGGGTGTGGGGAGTCCACAAGATGGTAGAAGAGTGGTTCTTGGTTCCCCATCTGCTGCTGGGTCTCTTGGTTTCAGCAATAAAAGGAAATCTGTTTTCAGCACTCCCACATGATGATTTCTGTGTTGCTGTGACAGCAAAGCAGGGTGAGAGTTAGCTTCTGAAACAGGCACACGAGGGGTTCAGCAGTAAAAAATCAAGGCAGTGATTAGTGCGTCACCAGATTCCTGCTTGTTCTCGCAAAGAGGTTGTCATCATCAGCCCACTCACCCCTTTGTAAGCCCTCTTGAGCTAGCTTTGGATAAAAGAGGCATTGTGAACATAGTTGCCAGGGAGTCAGTCTTCCCTTCAACACAATGAAGAAATACTTCTATGTGGTCACCACGCAGTTCACTAAATATCAAGCTCTTATCAATCTCTTAAAAAAAAATTTAAAAAAAAAGGAAGTTACTAGAAATGTCCATTTGCCTGCAGTCACCTGTTGGTCCCATGTGTCATACTGTTGCATCTCTGTCACACTTATCTGGAGGAGCAATGTGGGAAAGAGCACTTTGACTAGACATACCAGATTCCTTGACATGAGGAGTGTTGAGAACTGAGAAACTTCTCTCTTGTCTGCCCATTCCATCAAACCCTAAGAGTGCTTGTCATCCTTTCTTCCTTATAAAACTTTAACCAGTCACCTTTCTGCCTGACTCTATATCCAAGTATAGGCAGAACAGAGGCTGAAAACTGGAGAGGTCTGGTCACAACTTCACAGCTGGTTTTACTACATTAAAATTAATATTAAAGTGATATTCTAGGAAGTAATTTTCATACACGTCAGATGATTTAGAGTTTTTTTATTATTATTTTTTAAAGATAATGTCCAGTGAAGAAATTAATGTAGGATTTTTCAAATCAGATATAAATAAAAATAATTTTAAATATCCTCTTTTATGTGGTTTTTGAAGCTCTTTGGTATGAATTTATTAAGTGTGTTCTATTTAAAAACACAGGTTGATTAAATCTTCAGATTGTCATATAAAGCTTGGATTAATCTCTGTTTATTAATAAGCTGTCCTCACTGATGGCACTTTTGAATCTCTCAAAAATCCCAGTATAGCAAAAGCCAAAATATTGCAAAGGAAGCTTATGAGTCTGTAGAAGGTAGATACAGGCAATGCTACTCACACTTCTGGCACTGTTGGCCTTGGAGATGTTGTCCATGTGCTTGCATCTTAAAAACTTGCTTTTCTGGGTGCTCATTTATGGTGGTCTGTCAGCTGGTCATGAGTAGGGTGGAGAGGCAAACAGCTGCCTGGTAAACTCTTTTCATTTTCTATATGGCATCTGGCACTTCAAAGTAAAATTATAGTAGTGTTAAGAACTAACTATTTTCTTCTTGTACTAACCTCTGAATGATTTAGAACTAATTTGTTAGATGTATAAAGGCAGAGCATTCAAAAATTTGAGCCTAATCTTACACTCCAAATGTTGCATGACTCCTTCCCAAAGGTATCCTGATGTCACAAGAGCACGAATCCCTACAGCCTTTGGAATCATGGAGGTGTACATGAACAGAGTACTCAGAGAACTTAATTTTCTGGACTTGGTAAAGCCTGTGGTTTCTGAAGTAGCTGAACATGCAAGTGAGAGTCCTACAGTTGTCCTTTGCGACGCTAGTGAACGCTCCAGATAAAACTCTGCTGGAAAATTCCTGTGTAAAAGCTAGAAAATATTTCACTGTCCATGAGGAACATAATTAAACTAATTAAAAAAAAAAAAATCTGTAGTCTTTTACCTTCAAAGGAACCTGCAAAGATTTTGAGAGTCAAGGTAGGATATAAAAAGCAGCTATGACACACATTTTGCATATTATTTTACTCGTTTTCACTTTGGCTATTTTGGGGTATTGCTTCATATCTGATTACTGATGTGTAAAGATGTCCTCCACCACCATTCATTTCTCCAAGTGACAAATCTTCTCCATTTGACTCTTTTTTTTATTATTATTATTTTTCCCCACAAAGTGTGATGTGTAGATCATCTTCTAGCACTTATGTCCCTACTTAACCTGTGGTTTGCTTAAGTGTTTGCAAGAACTGTGTTACTGTTAGATGCCTTTCTCATTGCAACTTGCTCTGGTTTTATCTTGCAAACTGCAAGTGTCCCAGCTGCTGAGTGCTGTCACACAAACTATGCCAAAGCTTCAGGGGGAGACAAGTCCACCATGTGCTTTTTCTGGCTGGGGTGGGACCCAGGTGGGTTATAGCTATTTCAAAATTTCATCTTGTGGAAAGCAAGCTGCAGAAGTCAGAGGGATGGCATACTCCTGGGTCTCCTTCCAACATGGGACTGGGATCTGTCAAAGCAGTGCATACAGATCCAGGAGCCAAGGCATGTCCCAAGGTCCCATGACAGAAGATTGGAGTTGGTGTTTGTGCACAACTGGTGGTTTCTGGGCACACTGTTTGATATACCTTCCCCTCTCTAAATATCCTGCTGCTGGTTTTGATGCTTGCATGCTGTGGAGTCAGTGCTGATGTGAGTCACTCTGTGCCTCTGAGGGGTGTAATACTCCTGCAATCCCTAAACAGCATCAGAGCACAGTGTGTGCATAAACAAGTGTTTGTATCTCTTAGCCTATCCTGACTGCTGCAATGGGAGAATCATAGAATCAACTGGGTTGGAAAAGACCTCCGAGATCATCAAGTCCAACCCTTGATCCAACACCGCCGTGGTTACTAGACCATGGCACTAAGTGCCACATCCAGTCTCATCTTAAAAACCTCCAGGGACGGATAATCCACCACCTCCCTGGGCAGCCCATTCCAATGTCTGATTACTCTCTCTGTAAAAAATTTCTTCCTAATATCCAACCTAAACCTCCCCTGGCAGAGTTTAAGCCTGTACCCTCTTGTTCTACTGCTGGTTGCCTGGGAGAAGAGACTGACGCCCACCTGGCTGTAACCTCCTTTCAGGTAGTTGTAGAGAGCGATGAGGTCTCCCCTGAGCCTCCTCTTCAACAGAGCCTGGGATTATTTGGTCTCCCCTGCCTACCTCAGTTCTTTAGCAGGTAGCTGACAGTCCTGAGGGCGGCAGGGTGAGAGTGGTATCTGGGGGAGATAAGAGACCAGTGTGACCCAGCAGGCAGGAGAGTGTGCTGGCTGTGGAGCTCCCCGGTTCTGTGACCTGGCTCCATGATAGCAGCCTACAGCCCTTGGACTGAAGTGTCTCAGGACAGCAGTGATGTACTTCTCTGCAAATCAAAGGGAGCGGCTTGAAATACTCAACTTCTGTCTTTCTTTTCTTTGGTTTTTTTTTTCCCTCCCCCAACACTCCCACATGCAGGGGGAGATACTTTACATGTACAAAACCCACATGTATAGGAGGATCTTAAACTTGAACAGCCAGCTGCTGTAATAAATAAAACGTAGCAAATGATGTCAAAGAGAAGGGGAAATGGGAGTCAAAAGGCCAAGGTGTTCTGGCCCAAAACAGATGTTGGCAGTGTCTGGGGTTGTATCTGTTGGCAGAGCTGGAAGAGGAGTGAATCTTGGATGATGTCAAGGAAGTGTGTAGGCCCAACAGTGGGGGATGGGGCAGCCCCCCCAGCAGAGTGAAGGGAGCCCAGCTGCTCTTGCCTGTGGGTGGGGAACAGAGCTGTGTGCTACCTCTGCTGCCTTACACGTCTGTCCAGAGAACTTGGCAGGTAAGGAAAGTGCAGTGATGGGTGTATTAGCGAGCAGGGCCTGTGGCACCACGTAGGTGTTAATCTTTCACTACTGCAACAAGGCAAAATTTTCTCTGCGTCTTGCTTTTCTTAATACTTTTGGATCATTTGTAAAGCCAGTCTAAGAGCAAATTGCAGCAGTCAGTCCAGAGCTGATTGGAATTACTGGAATGTGATAAAGACTTATAAAGGAAGGAGAGTCAGTATTTGGGAAGAAAAACCCTTATGTTGGACCTTTACCTTTCCTGTAAGCATCTCTCTTCATTCTCGTTTCCCTGTTGCAGTGGATGGAGATTGTCCACCTCTTCCCACATCTTCCTGTCCCCTCCCATTTTACCCAAGTGACAGGTACAGCAGGTAACCAGGCAGGCTTTCAGCTGTTAGCTGAGTACCTATGGTGTTAGAGTCCAGTTACTGTTCATCCCAGATCAGAACAAAGGCCTTTCCTTCACAAGGATATATTCACTCATCTTTTTTTTGTGGAACAGGAGGTGAAAGTCCCACTGAACATGAAACATTTTGTAGATTCTCTGCTAGCTAACAAACTGTCAGAATAAATTTATTCATGGGCTTTAATTAAACTCATGCAAAAGCTAGATGCTGCTCTATCTTCATAACATTTTCACCCCCTGTTGTTGTACTGTTTTTTTCTCTGAGTTCAGAGCTCCTTTTCCTAAATAGAGTCTGTGACTGTTTCTTAAGAACCCTAAACCAAGAAGCAACCCCACTGCCATCTTAATAAACTCCCTTCATCATTCAACAGTAGTTTTTAGCCTTTTTGCTTTTATGGATCCTATTAAAAATATATTAAAAAATCCAGTAACAGTAAAAATGGCAGTATAACACTGGTAAACCTCGTGACTTGCTCTTTTTCAGGTGTCGTTTGTGACTCTCTTGATGTAATCTGTAGGTTTAAGGGCATTGTACAGAGCCTGAAAAAAGCTACCACGGGGGGAAAAAAACCAAAGAGACTGGCAGGTGATTACTTTCTTCAAAAGGGAGTAGGTCAACTAACATCTTTAACTGTTGCAACTGAGTGATAGGCAAAAGCAATTAGGGCTGCCCACACAAAATGAGATGAAGATGCTGCTTTTGTGTGAGTCTGCTGGAACCTGCATTTCCACACCCTGGATGTAGGAGCTCCAGAACTCTGGTGTACCAAAGGGCCATCCTGCTGCTCTGAACTTCGTAATCATACTGTGTTCCAGATATTCAACGTACTGTGCTACATGATTTAGTGGGCTTCTTTTATCTCTGGATTTAATGGATTTGGGAAAAAGGTTTGGTACCTTTGCAACTGAGTTGCTACAGTTACTGGAGTCAGCCTGCCCACTGTTGCTGCAGTAAAGTAGTCTAAACAGGATGCGTGTTTCAGGAGGACTCTTTTGGGAGCAAAGTAGCAAGGGTTGCAATGAAGCTGTTGAAAAATGAACAATCTTAATTTAAAAAGCAATTTCAAATTTCTGTATGTTTTGTAGAATGAGCTTCTGAAGCCTGTTTTTCTCTGCACGTTGATACAGTCTTATGTGAAAATTGGAGTGATTTGTCCCAAACTTTTGCAGAGAGAGACAAAGTAAAGTACATATGTTTTGTTGTTTTGGTTTTAAAATGTGGCAGGTCTGCTATTTAAATGTATTTGCTTTCACTGCTACTTAAATAAAATGAAGTTTAAACAAGACATATTGATCTAGTGTAAATGCATATATTTGAGGTTATTAAAATTAATCACTTGATTGAATTCAGCAAACCTTTCTCCTTTTCCTTTTTAAAAGAAAAAGTGTATTAGTAAGTAAGGGAGCCATGGAGCAGGAGAACAGCAAGGCAAAGGTACCTAAATATGAAGCAAGGTGTTTCACAAACAGCTCTGAAAATTCATAGCTGAGGTACTGAACACATCTTGTCATCTTATCCAAGTTATTTCAGCAGCAGCTCATTATGCCAAAGAGGTGGTGGTTTTAAGCCAAATGAGTCTTCAGCACAAGAGTGGAAAGTAACCCAGACCAGGATTCCTGGGTGAGAGACCATCAGCCTGGAGCACCTTCTTACGCTGCTCCAGGGACCTAGGCTTGGGAAGATGCTCTGCAATGGCTCTGTCTGCCAGAGAGGCTTCAGGGCTTGCAGTGCAGCTGCCTTTCACACATCCTTTCTGCACATGATGTAGCCCGGGCAGCAGAAATCAGAGAACTATCAACATGAAGGCAGCATCTTTGGAGTCCAGGCTTTGTTACAGCTGATGTAACAGGCAGTCCCCAGGGCATTTTTCCAGGAAACCCCTCTAATTTGCAGAAAAGGATAGGCATGGTTCAAAAGTAGCTTATGGCCTGCAAAGCCATCTGCTTCTACCACTGTTTGTGTTGACAGTAAGTTTAGCACTGCATCCCTAAGTGGATCATGAAATCTCACCCATTATGCTTCACAGTTACCTATTTCATTTTTTAAAAGTCCTTTCTACCAAGGGAATTGGAGCAGTGGCTCTTGAAAACACTTTGGCTGAGGTTCCTGGTTGAAAAGATTTTAAGTAATTCCACCCACTTCACCACAGTTTTAACATGGCAGTAACAAGAATGAATTCCAAAAACGAGCCTCCAAAGTAGGCAGCAGTGTTTTATATGTAAGCATACCCAATGAAAAGAACATGAACTGTGTTTTGCTTGGCTTTGGTACTGCAGATAACATAAGAATTACTATGTTTTAAATGAGTATCAGTACACTATGAGTATCTTAGCTGAGTGATTGTCTTTCTGTTATGTGCTGTTTGTGACCCCAAGCATTTGAGGCTCTGTGTGAATATAACCACAAAATAATTTCAGCGTAATTTTAATATTCATGTAATGGCTGGAAAGATGAACTTAAAGTTCAGATATTAAAGGTTGTCTCATTTGCATTAGCTAGTAATGATTTTTAATTGCCTTCACTTTTCTTTATTTAACTACCAACTCAGAAGGAATATCTGATTGAGTGGTCCAAAACTGAAGTTGAAATCCTTCTTGCTCATGTTGAGCATCTTGGCATTAGTGTAACTCTGTCATTTCTGGGAGAAACTTGAGTCTGCAGATAAACTGCTTTACATTGCCATTTAAGGCAATTGGATTTTTAATTGTTTTGTTTGTGGGTAGAAGATGTTAATGTGCCTGTATAATTTTGTTGTAACTATGTAGAATCAGAACTATTGCTATTTTGCTGTGGTGTGTTGGCTGATCCTGTACTAGAGTAGTGGACCCAAATTTTTTTCTCTTTGTGAACATCTAAGGCAGCTCAAGTGATTTTCAGCATCCTCGAAGTAGACCTCTAGTTCCAACAGGCTGCTGGACTTCCTAACCTCTCCACTTTCTGTGATCTTTAAAATTATGCATATTATGCTTGTCCAGCTGCTGGCTGAAAGTCTCAGTCATGCTGTTATGGTAGCACAAGGCTACCTGGGAATTAAGGCCGACTTTGAGCAGTAATAGAAATCTGCTGACATTTTATGCTTCCCTTAAGTAATTTTGCAACCTCGTGAGAACAACTGGCCACTTGGGTTATTAAACCAGTGTTGAAATAAATACACCTGTAACACTCATGTAATACTCACTGGAATTGTATTTATAACTAAACATGGTAGAATAGGTTTTAAATTTATTGGGCTGGTTTCTTTAAATTCTTGGCTAACTGTTGAATATAATTTTTCTTAGCAGTTCCTTTGTAAATGTGAGAAGAGAATTAATCGCAAACAAAGAGATGATATATCTGCATGAAATATATATTTTCTTAACTTCAAGAAAGTGTCTGTAAACTTGTTTTTTGAATGGGTTTTGAGGAAGTGGTATGGACTGATAGTGTCAAGGAAACTTTAAGTAAATGCTGTCATTTTTAGTGTTATTAGCTGTACCTTGTGTTTTCAATTTAACTTAGCGTACGTATATACGCATAACATATGTGAACCTTTCGTCTGCTAATCATAGAAATTTTAAGGTTGGAAAAGACCTATAAGATCATTGAGTCCAATTGTTAACCCAGCACTGCCATGTTCACCACTAAACTGTGTCCCCAAGTGCTAATAACATTATATTTATTCTGGGCACATAGAGCATATTTTGCCCTTTCAGAAGTTGATTGTTGGTCTTGTATATCTACTTTTTCATTTGCTTCCCAGCAAATTCCACCAACATTAACATCCTGTTAATGCAGCTTCTGTGTATAAGTTTAGCCTCTGTATGAGTTGGGTATTTAGAAAGGCCTTCTTCCTACTTCCTCTTTAAGCGTTACTTGCATGCAGTAGATCACTTTCCAAACATACAGCTGTTTGTTTAAACCAGTATAATACTTTAATACAAATGCTTGCTTAATGTGTAGACTAAGTGGCATACAAAATATTCATGTTGCTGCCTGTGCCAAGGAAGCAGAGCACACCACTGGAATGTTTTCAGTTCTACATGTCTGCTTGTTAATGGGAAAGTGGCCGTATTTGTCAGACTGGAAACGCCAGCAGTCCTGTGTGATAGTGTTACTTACAAGCAGATGTGTGTTTTGCAGCACGAGTATAAGAAATAGACGAGGTAAAATGAAAGAATTTGGGAGATTCTGTGCTGAGGGAGAGACCTTGAGCAGAGTGCTGTTTACAGCTATAAATCTCTAAGATGGGTTTATGCCAGAGTGTAAGCACTAACTCCTTTATGTTGCCAAATGGACAAATTAGTATATAATGGAAATGTTTGCCAAAGTCCTGCATGCTCTGACCAGACTCTTAGGTTGGCCATGTGTGGAGGGTAGAACGTGTAATATCAAATGTATTTATTTGGAGATATTTAACATTACGTGGGATTTTTGATTTAGCACAACGATACAAAATATACTGAAATAACAATACCAATGTTAATAGGAAATACAGTAACACCAAGTTGAGTGGTACGTGTTGCTGGTCTCTGTAATATGCTCATCATCACAGTGCTGGGCTTCAACAGCTACCAAGAAGGAATATGTGGGTTGAAACCAGCCCATAGCTGCCTTTGAATTTATTTGTGTTGCTAGTTGTTCAGTTTTTATACTCTCTGCTGGTCAGAGTCATGTATACACGCCTTCCCCATGCTGGTCTGGGAGACATTCCCACTCTTTTAATGAACTTGGAGAAAGATTCGATCCACTCAACTGTGGTGTAGTCCATTGATTCACTCAAAGGACATAGCCGTTCATCTAAGACAAAGGCCACTCTCTGGTCCAGCTCTGTTTGCAGCAACTGTGCACAGTCACACCCTGCATTATTCCCTGAGTTTCAGGGCACCTGGCCCTTGCTCATCTGCTTTCAGCCTTCTTCTGCCATTTATTGGCCAGTCACAGCACTTCACACTGAGATTGATCTCTAAAGAGAACAGCTAATTCACCAATCTGTTTGATCAACTGTGATTCATTGATCTTCAGCATTTTGATTTGTGAACCCCAAGAGTCCTTCAGCAGAGTGCCATCCCCTTCAGACCCCACTTTAGGAAGACATCAAACAAATACACTTCTCCAAGTTACTTTCACACATTCCCAAAGCTTGGTTCATGGGCCTCCAAACCTTTGTTTCTAGCTACAGAGGTAGTCATAGGAATGTGATAAGCACCACTGGGAATCAGAGCTGCGAAGTGACCAAGAAATACAAAGGTATGTTCCAGTGCTCTTCCCATCAGGGAGAGCAATATAAGGTGTATGAGCAGCTTATCAAACCCCTGTCACATGTCATTTTTTGGTTTTTATATACAATGAGTCTGTAAGAAAGATGAATATTGCGAGTGTAACTGTAACTGTACCTTCCCATTATGATTGTGAATTTGTGGAAGAACCAGTAACTTCTGATTTACATAATTGACTTCCAGTGTAGTGGAATAGAAAGTAACTTTTTAAAATTCACAGTTTTAGTCTGATTATAATTTTTTTCTCGTGAAATCTTAACAGCCCTAAAATTAATCCCCTGCCAAGAATTAAAATCACCATGGCTGTTATGGTAATTTAAACTGATGCAAGTTTTGGTTGCTGAGTCAGTTATGTATTCTCTGCATATATATGCAGTCATCATAGCTGAAATATAGACAGTACAGCAGCCTGGTTCAAAAATATTAATTGAAAAATTAATTGACTTGGATGAGAAGGTTTCTGCTGTGTGACTGAGTTTGGATGAAAGAGTAGACAAAGGGCAATAATAAGTGGCCGTGTGTTAAGCTGCAGATGTTTTACTGTGTTAGGATGAAGGGAACTGTAGTGGGTCCTATTTTATTTGAAGTTCTTATTCATTATCTAGAACAAGATCAAGATTACAGGTTAATTAAATTTTTAAGCTAGTCCAAATGAGGAAATATAAATATTGTTTGGAACAGAAAAATCTCGAAAACATGGAAATATAGTAAATATTTTTGGAGAGTAAGAAAGTTTCAATATTGATAAGTTGGGTGGTGATTAAATCCAGGTGCTATAGTGAGAAGAAAATAGAAGTCGCAGCAAGTGGCATGTAGAAATGTTGATAAAAGCAATCTTTTTACAGTTAGGAGGAAACAACAGTAACCTCTTCCATCCACCCAGCCAGAAATACCAACAGGATTGTAGAGGTTTTTGAGTGTTCAAGAGCGATTGTGAACACTGTGTAGTGCCTGTGCAGAAGTCCTCACTGCTCCATATCAAACCCTTTCCTGGCATTGTCACAAGCATCCTGTCCTTATGGAGCCAGGAAATTTAACTACTGTGGTGCCAGTATGCAGCTGTAGAGGTTGGGAAGCATTTGGGAATCAGTATGGGATTTGGGAGTAATGCAGAATAAAGGTCTGCTGCAACTGTTCATGTCAAATACTGACCTCAGCCTTGCCTAGATCAGGGATGGACAGGCTTCCCTTCCAAAGTGACCGTAGGGGTATAGTGGAGCTGACCTTATTGCCCATGAACCAGCAGGGATGGTCCTGAATCCCTTCTTCCCCTCTGCCAATGTTGCACTTGGCCACCACTCTCCACCCCCACACCTGCTTCTTCTGCTGATTTTGGCACTTGGGGCTGTGTTGCTTCAGCAGTTCAACCTGATAACCTGGCATTGAGCCATTTGATATGTTAGGCCAGTGCTGTGCTGGGTTAGTAAATAGAACCAACACAGTGGCAAGTCCAGGGAATGGTAGGACACCACAAGACAAGGAGCAGGAGTCCACAGCCAGGCCACAGAGATGGGAAGGGATGCTCCTGGTTTTACTGTGGAGTAGCTGAATAGTAGTGCTGCATTCCTCGTCACCCTGCAGAGCTCTCTGCTCAGGCTGGCTGGGCTGAAGAAATGAGGTTGTCACAATGTGTAGTTTCACCTATGATTTAATTTTCTTGTCTGCCAGCTGGGGATAACCTCTCCAAGTGATTATAAATTGACTATTGACTTGTTTGAAAAAATGGAATGTGCAAGTGCCTAGGTAGAATTTTAACGCAATAGTTTGCCTCTGCACCTGTATGAGTTTACATCAGTGGAGTGCTGAGAAAAGTTTGTACTGCAGGCTGCAATGGGAATGTGGAGGGTTACTTGAGATGGATTTGTTTCAATTGTTACAGTGGTTTGTTTAAAACCAAACAACTCCAGTAAAAATACACTCTTCCAATGTTATATCTAGGTTTGCTTCCACAACAGGTTTTGGAAATAAGTAGAGATTAAATTTTTAGATTAAAGCTGCTTGGAAATGAGCAAAAAAAGTGCTTGTCACCTCCCTGCCTCATTGCATACACATTAGATCACTTAAACATGGAATACATCTACTTTAAATTGCTTTCATCAGATGCATAGTTTTATTAATAGAGTTAGGATAAAGTTGTTCTGAGAAGATGTAACACATCCATTTGTGGCTAAGCAAATCCAATCTTTCCCTTTCTGCTCCCTGCCAGACTGGACTGATGATGCACTAGGTATAAAGTTGGTTTAAAATCCCTTGGAGCTGCACAGTGGCTGAGCTTGATGTCATGTTATCCTCAGAGCTGATGTTGCAAAATCAGCTGTGGTCTTGTTTGAGTCAGTGGAGAACTCTAATGCTGAGCAACTGGAAAATATCAGTGCATTAACTGTTCATTCCATATTGATCTCCAAACAGAGTTTCAAAGAACTCTATTATGAAAAAAGAGGGTTTTAAGCGGGGATTACTTTTTCATGACTTGTAAAGAATACATTATGCATGTGGCAAGCTAAAGCTTTGAAACTCAACTTCCATCTGCGCTCCATGACAGTATTTTATTTAATTCCATGTCTAAGAGACAAGGTTTGGAAATGAAATTAGTTTGTGTCATGCACAGTTCCTGTAGAGATCAAAGGCAGACCTGTTAATGCAACTATTGCTATTCATGAGTTTCATAGCCATGTGAGTTTCAAGTTAATTATAAATGCTTGTTTAATCACTTAACAATAGGGTATCAGAGTCTCATCTGGGCATTATGCATATAGCTCCCACTTTTTTTAATTAAAGCAAATTCCTACCTTTTTTCCCAAGAAATTAATTTTGGTGGTAATGCTCTAGGCTCTAGCAGGTCAGCATATGCAAATCTTCTTTTAAATATTGGACAGTTGCATGATGAATGTCTTTATTTTATTATCCTACAACTGCCCCTCCCTCCTCTTTGAATACGTGGTTGTGTAGTAACCTGGTTGTCACTGTACATGGCATAAATTGCTCTAGAGTTCTTTTTGTGACATTTATTAAAATGTGTGTGCATTATCCCTAGGAGTTAATGTATTTTTAGATAAACTGATCTATTTATGATTTTAGTTTCCAAATACTTTGTTTAATAGATTTTAAACCCAAAGAGGCAAGGAGGACACCTGTCTGACCTTCATATCATAGACCACTGCTTTATTTGAATATTGAGGATTAAGTCTAATTATTGGATAATTAAGATAAACCATTTCAGTCCCCTGGAAATTAAATTCTTGTGCACTAGAGGAACTAGTGCCAACAATGCCTGAGGCACTTGCAGCAGCAAGGAATATTAGATGAGAAATGCAGATGAATCAACCTGTGCTGCAGAGAAGGGTGAAAAAGCCTCAAGTGCCATCTGAGAGCAGCCTCCTTCACAACCTGTGCTCCTGCTTGTCCGCAGAGCTGAGATGAGCAAGATGCACAGTTGAGGTGTCACATGGGGGCTTCTCTGTGTCAGCTCTCATTGCACCAGGTCTCTGCTGTTTCTGAGGAAGAGCAAGGGGGAGGAATAAAAGGAAAACTCAAAATCATAGAATCAACCAAATTGGAGAAGACCTCCAAGATCATCAAGTCCAACCCTTGATCCAACAGCGCTGTGGTTACTGGACCATGGCACTAAGTGCCACATCCAGCCTCATCTTAAAAACCTCCAGGGACGGAGAATCCACCACCTCCCTGGGCAGCCCATTCCAATGTCTGATTACTCTCTCTGTAAAAAATTTCTTCCTAATATCCAACCTAAACCTCCCCTGGCAGAGTTTAAGCCTGTGCCCTCTTGTCCTGCTGCTGGTTGCCTGGGAGACCGACAGCTCACCTGGCTGTAACCTCCTTTCAGGTAGTTGTAGAGAGTGATGAGGTCTCCCCTGAGCCTCCTCTTCTCCAGGCTGAACAATCCCAGCTCCCCCAGCCTCTCCTCATAGGACTTGTGCTCGAGTCCCTTCACCCAACTCATTGCTCTTCTCTGGACGTGCTCTAGCACGTCAATATCCTTCCTGAACTGAGGGACCCAGAAATCAGTCAATTGTGCATTTGGGGAAGAAAGTTCCTTCTTGACTTCTGAGGTGTGAGAGTTAAAATTATAGACATCACACTGCAAGTACTCAGTGTGCAGAGGACCATACTGATAGTCTTCCCCATGACCTGTAAAGCACAAAAGTGTTTAGCAAATTCAGATTGCTGTGCTAAAAAGAAGCACCACAGACAACCATTTGGGCTGGCTTCATAAATGTTCTAGAATCAAGCCTTAATTCTCTTAACATTAATTTTAAGCCTTAATTAAACACCTAGAACTAAAATTAAAGCTATTAAAAAAAATTAAGAAAATGAATCTTCCCATAGCCTGAATGAATCTACCACCTAGTAACCTGTTTTCTTGTTGCACCTGAATTTGCTTAGGTTCAGTGTACAGCTATTGGCTGTCCCTGTCAGCAAGACTGAAGGTCTTCAGCTGACTTGTTTTTTACAGTTTCCCTGGTATGCACAGTGATCCAGCCTTCTCTTGCAATAACAGGTCAGGTTCTTCAGATGGCCAGTCCCAGGGCTGCTTCCCGGTCCCCTGGATTTTTTTGTGGCTCTTCTCTGAACCTCTGCTTTCTAAATCTTTTTTAAATCTGGATCTGAGAACCAAGCCCTGTTGTGTGGTCCTTACTAGAGTTCTGACCAGCACAGTAAGGAACTTTCTTCTTGATGCCAGGACTGCAGCAGCCTTGGTATAATTTGGAGAATCACTGAACAGGCAATGAGCAGACTTCCTGCATCCTGCCCTATGCATGGTTGGATTCCCTGGAAATCAGTGGCAGACACTCACTCCAGTTGAGACCTTGGTCCCCTGTGATGGATGGGAAAGTTGTGTAGCACCACTGATTTTCCTGTAATGAGGACCAGAGCTGGTTCTGAACAAGGGATACCACTGTCTTTGCTGTGAATCTTCTGCAAGCATGCCTAGTTTGCCACTTGAGGTGGTACCTGTGTACTTTTGGAGGGATGTTACGTACAGGTTTCCTTTTCTTCATGTGAACTTACTCTGCTGCTATTTTGAAGTGTGGTTGTCGGTAGAGCCTTACTGATGCAGCACATTAGAAAGATATGATGATATGTAGATGCTTGAGTTGGCATCTGTGGCTAGGGGATGGGGAACACTCCTTTTTCTAGGAAAATGTTTTTCTTTAGATAAATGAAAATCCTATTGTTTGGCTGAGGATTGACCTCACACATGGGCAAAAGGTTAAGAGGCAGAAAGGCTTATCCATTTGGCATGTAGGATTCAAAGCCAGGCATGTTGCCAGTAAGCTCAGTCAGAGTAGAGGATACAATTTTAAAAAAAGTTCATAATGGCATTTTTCAAATGAGCAGGAAGTTTTCTTTTTCTAATCAAAACCTAGATAATTTAAATATCTCTTTCTTTGGTAATATCCTGACATTGTCCATGGATAAAGGACCCCCAAAGGAAAAGCTAAGTGATAACAGCTGCCTGTGTCAGCCTATTCCCAAAAGAGATCATCTGTCCAGGAGACGTCAGTGGGAGTCTGCCTGACAGAGGGGTGTGTGCACAGAAACCAAATTGCAGAATTGGGATCTAAATAGGATTGTGATCTTTGACTTCCAATCTGTCATAATTTTTCTCTGTATATTCCAGTATTTGAGATTTGACAGTTTGCCTTTGCTCAGATCGCTCAGGATTTTTCTTTCTGTGTTACATTACTGACTTAAAAAAACCCAACCAACAACCAACCAAAACCCAAAACCACCAAAACCCAGTGCTTTTCATTATTCAAGGATTGGTTATAGAAGACAGCACTGAGGATACCAGTTCTGAAGGAAACTATTCCCAAACTGAGAGTTCACAGCAATATAAAGAGCAGTTGTGAGTCCAAGAAGGGGTTACAACTGCAAAAGTAGTTGTCTTAAGGTTAATTGTATTTCGGGGAGGCAATAGGGTTCATATAGCAGATGGCACAGGAAGGATTGCTCAGAGAAAGTTTAGACTTAGTAAAATCTCAAAATCAGATTAAGAAGACAGATGGGATTCTGGATTGGAATGCTACCATTTAAGGGGTTTTTTGTCTTTTTTTCACTTTCCCAAATTATAACCTTGAAGATACTGGAGTTTTTTATATAGTTTACAATGAATTTGGTACTAGTAGACTGAGAGGAGGTTACACAGTAAGCAGCTGTTTTCATGGTAACTAGTAGTTTTGGTTTGCACTCATTTGAAAAACAAGATGTTATTGCTTGAAAGAAGACAAAGGAACATGACTAAGAGAAAAGACTTACTTACTTGAGCATACACATACATCAGCCTTGATCTCTTTGTGGAATTTACCCCTGTATTTGCTGGTTTTATTTGCTGTTTTCCCACTAACTTCTTTTTCCTGCTTTGCTTTGGGATTTTTGAAGCAGAATTGCAGGTTGCACTATTTAACATCTGTAAGTGGCCCATTCCTACCTGCACTTCTAGACAGGGACACGCAGGCTTTTTGCCCATCCAGGAAGGATCTCTTTGCCTGTGGTTTATTTTCTGGGAATGAATGGTTATCATAAGTGGCTCTTGATTTGGACATGAATCTTTTCTGTAAGAATATAATGACAGGGCACATGCTAGTGGTGCAGGCAAATGACTCTCCTCTCTACCTGTGCCCACCTGTGCTGCACTGCAAGCCAACAGGGCAGCACGTGCCAGGACAGCCAAGGTCTGAAAGAGTCACATTCACACCACACTGATCAGGACCCAGGTACATTAGACAGGGCTATCACTCAGGCATAGCCTGTCCTGAATGTGGCTGGCTTGTCTGGGGAGGTGAGAGAGATCATAGCTGCTGTGGGTAAATTCATCAGCTGGGTTCTGTCACCTCAGCCACCTCTGCTTTGCTCTTGAATGAAAAAACTTCAGCACTTTTCACCTTTATGTCCCCTTCTGCCCTCCAGGACCTCACTAGTAACTCAGAGCAAAGCTCCTTCACAACTTAGTAATTAAATATTCTTGCTGTGCATACAACAGTATGACAAATCTGTGGGAGAATGAAAGAGGCTTCTCTTTAGCAGTTCATGTTCTCGGAGTTTATCTTCTGCAGTGCTCTCAGTTCCCTGCCTCCATCGTGTTCCCTGTTTACTGCAGTTGTTCTTCCTTCTCTGAGTTCATATGTCCTTAATTTTCTGTGACCTCCTTGCTGTGGTAGGCTGCAAAACTCAAGAATAATATATCTGTTTTGCTGAGAGTACCAACTAAAAAATTTGCCAGACATTTTAAACACTCTATTCCTCAGCTAATAATGAGTCTTCTAAGCAGCTTTTTCTAATTAATTTCTTGTACTATACCTAATGTTTCAGTCTAAGACCTCCCTCATAATTTGAGGTCAGACTGATCTTGGGTCACTTGCTGCCCCTACTCTTCTCTTTTATTTCCCTCCTTCAGTCCTCCCGATTTTCAAGAAGTGTCTGAATATGCAATTATGAAATTGACTGTCTCTCTTTATAGGTTGTTCTCATCATATCGCTGTTTGAGATGATGTTTTCTTCAACAATTTCCCTCCAGTTTTAAGATTTTAATTCCGTTGCTGTGGAAATTACAGTGATAATGCAGGTTTAATGTTCACTACTTTACTGCTGCATTAGATAAGAAAAAAAGGGAGCTGTTGTGTGGGAGAAAGCTCTGAATTAAGCAAGTTGTATACATTTCACACGTATGTCAGGGAAGATAACACATGAAAAGGAATTAGGGTTGTTCAGGGTGCTAGAATTTTCTCTATCTTCTCAGGAAAAAACAAGTCTAAATATCAAAAAGGAGGAGAAAAAAAAGCTCAGTGTCTGATCTAGGAACTGTGGTTTGGAACAGCAGTTCCAGTCTGTTGCCTTTCAGGACATCAGTCTTCCATCTTGGATGATGACCTTTGTCATTTCTGTTTGGAAAGAGGATTTTGGAAACCCTTAAATCCCTCCTTACCAGAGAGAAGGATGCAGACAGAAATCTTTACATAGCTATGAAGTGAAGGATAAAGAAAGTTCCTACTGGAGATACTCATGGCTAGCTGTCTGATTTGAGAAGAGAGACATGGATTTGTGTATAGAAAAGAATTTTATCAGTTTTTGTCTCTTAATCAATTTTAGCAGTAATCTCTATTCTAGAATTTTGGTTGTCTATAAAGAATTAAATAGATTTGATACTTCTGTTGTTTCTTACCTTCTTCCTTAATTAATATTTAATATTCCAGAGCTCCTTGGTTGCTTCTTATATGTGGTTGTTTTAGAAAATTAACATGTTACTAAAATTGCTAACAGCAATGTTCAGCTTGTCCTGTTCTCTTGCTTCCCCTTTAATGCATCACCCATTATTCTTAACCTCATCTGTTCTTCTGCCTAGCATTCTTTGCTAGGCAATTCAAAGTGGAAAATACTAAGAGCACAGCTATCTGACTTTGGATCTAAGCATATAGTTCCTGCACATTTTGAAAATTAAAATTTATATTGCCTTTTGTCCTCATGTTTGTAAATACATGTACAGTTTGTAAATACATAAATACATATGCATTCCTCCTTTGATTAATGTGGCTGCCTTTCACATGCACAAGACATCACAAGTTTCTTGGTGGTCAAAGCAAGGTTTCTAAGGAAGCGCTCTGTATGTGTGCACCACAGTGTATGGACACAGGTTTTCAATATACATTGTTTGCTTTGACTACTATATGCAAAACTGGGAAGAAGTCCAGAATCTTTAATAGCTAGAATGTATTTCATGCTGATCCCATCTAAATTGGCATCCTCCATTGCCAAGTTCTAAAGTGAGGGCTGTGATGATGATGACTTTCTCTAATGGGGTTTTTGTTCAGGGCTGCCCAATATCTGTGTTTTCAGTACTGCAGGATTCAGATAGAGGGTCTCAGTTTATAAAAGGACCCAATATATTTCTGGCTCAAATGCCTTTAGGACAGATGTGCTGATGTTTTTGTATTAAATTCTGACATCCTTTTAAAATTTTATGCTGTTACGCTGTGTTTCTCAGCATACTCAGTTGTGTCATTTCACTATTGAAACTCAAAACAGAGATTTTGTTCCTTGTTGTTCTTCTTGGTGTTATGTCTTGCCATATGCAAGTTCTTAAAATTGTGAGGCACAGTAGTAATAGAACAGAACTGTACCACCAATACTGTTCTGTAGAAATCAGTGTATTGGTTTTAAATATATATGAAAAAGGGGTCATGCTCTCTTTTTCTGGGCGTCACATGCAGAAATGAGTTGTGCATGGAGTGTAAGCATCTTGCTTGTGAGAGGTTTAAGTCCCCTGACACAAAAAGAGAGTTGGCAAATACCTTCTACTACCTTGGGGAATGTAGTAAGCTGATGTAGGGGACTTCATGCAAGAACAACAGAACTTTCAAAAATTAGGATAGGAATGAGAGAAAGGGGAGAATGGGAGAGAAGAGAAAAGAGGGAGGGAGGTATTCATTTAGGAAAACAAGGCAACTGGAAATGAAAAAAAACCAAGGAGTGTCTCGGTAGAGGCATTGGATCATTGCATTGAAGTCATAGTTATTGCAGAAAGTCAACAGCTGCTACTTTAGAGCATGAGGCAGAGGAACTATTGCAAACACAGGAAAATAATCGTAGATATGGAGGAATGCCTTCCAGAGGGACTGTCTTGTACAAGCCAGTCCATGTTATGTTACAAAAGCCTGGTGACACAATGCATGGAGTGCCCGGAGTGGGCAAGTATTGTACATCTGGAAACATTTAAACTAGTAATTAGTTTCTGGAAAAAATGGTAAATTACTCAAGGAAAATGCAGTCCATTGTGTTAGCTTCTGAATCATATCTGCAAGATGTATGATTCTCCTGGCTGCCTTAACCGTCACTTCTTTGCTTCTCACGTTCACCAGTAGTCTGTGGGGACAGATGATACAGTAGTGTCAGGGCTGACAGGCTGACGCTCCAGGGGCTCTGACATTTGGGCAGAAATGTCACAGAAAAAGGGCTGGTGAACAGAGAGGAGGAGGAAGTGTTCCTCTCTTCCTCAGTCCTAGCACTCTGCACTCCACCTAGTTGTCCTGTGCTTTGAGGACATAGACCTGATCTTGTGGGATTTCACCACCTTGGTTAGACATCACCAGGGAAGTCTTGTGCCAGCTGGGGCAATCTCTCCCAGCAGAGTTCTCCACTGTAGCACAGCCTGCTTCAAAGCCCACTTTCTTCTTGGGCTTCTGTCAAGCAGATTTCCTCTGTTTGTTTGCTACAGGGAGAGAATTGTTTTGGGGAAGGGGTGAGGCAGCACAGCCCACTTCCAGCCTTTCCCTCTCCCCACTGGTGCTGGAGAAGGCTGGCAGGAGCAGAGGCACCAGCAAGGTAGGGACCTTACATGCCATCTGTGACTAATACATGATGTTTGATAGCACACACATTTAGAATTACAATAGTACTGTGTGATTGGTGTGTTGCCCATCAAAAGGAATACTGGCTGCCCCTGGTGATGTGCTGCCCAACTACATGTGGGTCACAGGTGGAATACAGATGCCTCCACAGTTGAAGTTAGCAGTTGGGCAATAATTCAGAATCTGGTCTTCCCTGTAACAGAATCTGCAGTGTCTCTAAAGATTGCCTGCCTGAAATGGAGAACTGCAGGCCAGTACAAGAGGTTGTATGTGGCACCAAAGTGTCAGAGCCCGGTGTCTTTCCAGTCACTGGTGTGCCAGCATGTTCTAACTTCTGCCTCCTGCAGAAGCTTTTCAGACGATAATTGCTGTGGTTGTTTGTCATTACAGAAGTAACGCTGAAGGTCCATGTAAGCGATGCCAGCACACATCAGCCAGTAACTGAAGCCTTCATTGAGATTTTTACCAACCAGATCTCCATTGCATCTGGAACCTCAGGAGCAGATGGCACTGCCTTCCTCAAGTTTCAGTATAAGTTGGGCAATCAGCTGATAGTGACTGCTAGTAAACATGCATATGTGCCAAATTCTGCACCATGGAAACCTGTAAGATTGCCTGGTAAGAGATCTTTATTTTTGTTCTGAGGTGAGATTTTGCATCTAAAGGAAGTTACACAGTTTTTTGTATGATGTGTATCAATGCTTGAGATCCTGGGTGGGAGGAGAAACATCTGCGCCTTTCAAAAATAGTAATGTTTATTCCTCAGTTAAACTGCAGCATCAGGGCTGTGCAGAGATTCACTCTCCTCCTGGCTTGTCCTCAATACAGTGCTACATCAGTTTTCAAACAACTGTTGGTGTTCTTAGTGTTCTTACAGCTCCATAGGAAATGGAAATCCATCCCAGATCTTTTTCTTTATGGGAACTCTGTTTCCAAGAGCTTTGCTTCAGCAGCTGCGAGGCATTCATTTGTTTCTCCTCCAAGGTGTAGCAACAACTGTTGCACTGTAGGCTGTAGCGTACAAGAAAAGTCCTGCCCTTTTAGTTCTTGGCCATGTCCATAGGACAGTTTTAATCTGCAGTTATGTTATCCAGATGTAAGGATTTTTGCTAACTTAATTAGCATGGTTTGTTTCTTCCACAGGCAAACAAATATAACAGTAATACTTGCATGTCAGTTTTTATCAGAATGCCTCAAAATTGTATGGAAAGGGGGATACTTGACATTAGTTGTACGTGAGGGAAAACTGAGTCATGAAACTTATTTCTGTACCTCTAAATAGAAGAGATTGAGGGTGGCTTTCAACCTTTGAGATGTAACATCTATATGAAGGTCACATCCCTAGTTTCATCTGCCTTTCCTCTAATCCCCAGCCACAGAGAGTCCAAGTAATTTGGGAACGGTCCCATGCTTTATCGTACCCAAATCACACCTAAATATCACCTCAGATTTGATAATTAGCCTGGACCAAAGCCATGACAGGTTTTAAGTGCACTAATATTTAAATAGTATACATGTTCCCAGGGCAGAGTTGAATTCCATGCCTTGGCTCTGTTTTATTTATTAATATCAACATAGCCAGAAGGACTGCATGACTTGTTGCAAGGTCAAGCAGCAAATATATTTTCAGAAGGGGAAAGGAACGTGAATCTCTTCAAACTCAGAATTACACTTTAGGCATTTCAACATGCTGTTTACTTATCTGCATTCACTTGCTTCAGATAAGATAAGACTGACTTCTTCTACGTTTTCTGTCCTGTATTCTGCCATGTTTTTCAGCTACTTAATGGAGCAGCAAAGACTAAGCCAGGCTCTTTGGGTTGAGTGAAAGAATAAGAAGTAACTGAAATGAGTTGCAACTAGGAGAGTTTCAAATAAAAAAAAGGCAGTAATTCTTTACAGCAGCAGTAGTCAAAGATTGGAATTTTACAACCCAGAAAGGTTGTGAAATTTCCATCTTTAAAGGCATTCAAAACTCTACTGGATACCCCTCTGCTTGGTGGAAGCGGGTGACGTCCAGAGATCCCTTTCAGCTATAATTTTTCTGTCACTGTTCAGAAATTTCCTTGGATTTTTTTTCTATCTAAATAAGATGAAGTGCATCTTCCTCAGCATACTTCATGTGCTTTCTTAAGACAATCTTAAATGATTAAAGCATGCAATAACCTTTTCTTGCCTTGTGTCTCTTGTCTTTCTTACTCATACCCTAGATCTTTTGAAAGCAATGTACTCTTCCATAGCCTGGAGTTTGTTTGTTTAGATTTTTGCTTGTTACTTTTTCTTAAATATTGGTTTTGAGGGAAGAGAATGAAACAGGGAATTTTTGTTTTAGTAAGTCATTGAAGTTTAAAGAGCAGTAATTGTATAGGTTCCACAAAATCTTTCTTTCCATGGCTGAAACATGAGCTTAACTCAGAAAATAGATTCCTTTCACCTCAGATTCTCACCCATTGAAATCGGTAGGTACTTTGCCATTGATTTAATTAGAAGTAGAATCC
The DNA here is from genome assembly GCF_003945725.1 of Corapipo altera. Classification (NCBI taxonomy): domain Eukaryota; kingdom Metazoa; phylum Chordata; class Aves; order Passeriformes; family Pipridae; genus Corapipo; species Corapipo altera. The sequence goes on from NW_020884928.1 coordinate 4,984,628, forward strand.
TTTCGTTTGCTTTCTGTACCTTGAACTTAATCCTTTCTTAGATTAAAGAAACAAGTTACAACTTGATACACCCCATGTAGACTTAATAGGGTTGTTCTTAGAATGTCCTGAAAAGGGATGTGGCATAAAAGTTGAGGCCCAAGATAATTAGGCTATTATTTTTTGTATTGACTAAGATGCCTATAGTCTTTAAAAAACTTTCCAATAACTGTTTGTATTTAAATGCCCTGTATTTAAAGGCCTATCATACTTGTAATCAGCATAGTAGTTAGAAGTTTTGAAAAATGAGCAAGTTGTCTTGTTATTTTTTAAACTGGTTTGAATGAAGGGGAACAGGCAGCATATCTCAGTCTTCATTCTGCATTGTGCAGTCTGGGCACACCCATACAGCTGGATCCTCACTTCCTGAAAATGCCTTTTGACAGTTCTAGGAGCTGTCACCCACAGAGCAGATCCCCCACTCGGAGCAGTGTTCTACCCATGGCAGTGTTTTAAGCTGATGTGCCATCCTGTGTGCTCTGGGAAATGAACTATGGGCATATTTACTTCAAATGTTGAAATGATAACCACGGTCAGGGAGTAGGTTTGAAAGCTATAAGATGGTAATGTATAAAGTACTGCAGCAGAACTTTGCCAAAGGATCACGATTCTCCCATCACAATCAATATGCAGTAGTTATAACCTTATGCTAGAAAGCTGTGCAGCCACTGAACTTGTGATATAATTGTGATAGCTTCAAGAAGTAAGCATCGAGGGTTTTCTCTTCTCATAATTTGGCAAAAATGAACTTTTCTTATATTAACCAAAATAATTACTAACTCTTTGCCACTTAAGCAGGAGGATTATTTATTTACATAGTGATAAATGGTAGGAGGAAAAGATTAAGATCTCTTTTTCCATTAAAATATTTATCAGCAGAGCCATGATTCCACTTCTTAACAGTTCATTAATTTAACATCGCTTGAGTTGTTGAAGTGTTTGTGATGGAAGCTGTTTTCTTCAGTCTGCTCTTAACTATGCATAGATTTTTCTTTGTAAATAATTTGAAAGAATACATTTGTGATGGGTAATACTTATTTAAAAGGACACTTTTTTGGACTAGTGTATGCAGTGAAGAGGGGCAGTTGCTGAGACAGCACAATTCAGACTAGGTGGTAGGGCCAGTGTCATGGTTTAACTCCAGCAATCAACTAAGTACCAGGCATCTGCTCACCCCCACCCAGCCTCGGTGGGTGGGGAGTAGAATCATAAAAGGGTAAAAACCATGGGTTGATATAAGAGCAGTTTAATAATTAAAATAAAGTAAAATTTTGTAATAATAATAATAAGAGACATAACAAAAAGAGAGTGAGGAGTAAAACCCAGGTAAAACAAGTGATGCACAATACAATTGTTCAGCCCATTTCTGAGCAGCAGTTGACCCCTCCTAGACAACTCCCCCCAGCTTATATACTGGCCAGGACCTTCTGTGGTGTAGAGCATCCCTTTGTCCAGTTTGGATCAGCTGTCCTGGCTGTGCTCCCTCCCAGCTTCTTGTGCAGCTCCTCATTGACAAACATGGAGAACTGCAAAGTTCTTGATTTAGAGTAAGCACTACTCAGCGACAACCAAAACATCAGTGTGCTGTCAACATTATTGTCATACTGAATCCAACGCACTGTACTCGATCAACTGCAAAGAAACTAACTCTAACCCAGCTAACCCAGGACAGTCATGGGAAGGCATGGCAGAGGATGGTGCTCATGATATTTTTGGGAGAGGAGAGCTCATCTGGAATAGTTTAGCTGTAAAAATAAGGTAAAAACTGAGAAGGTGGAGTATAGTATTTCAGGACTTGTCCTTGGTGCAGCCACTCAGGGAAATGTGTGTCCACTTCTGGATCCACATTTCAAGGAGAATGTTTAAAACTGCAGTTTTATCAGGAGTGATTAAAAGATTGGAAGGTATGGCTTACAGGGAAAGACTTTAAAGTGCTTAATTTATTTTGTTCGCTAGAGAGAAAGTTCATGGGGTAATTTGATCATAGTCTATCAATACCCTCATAGAGAACAGGAAACTGGTAAGAGAGAATTCTTCTGTCTAGAGGGCTTGTGTAAAAAGATCAAATGGCTGGAAATCTAATCTCAATAAATTCTGATGGGTAAAGAGGCACACAGTTTAGCCGCGCTCGTAATTATTCACTAGAACATTGGTGTTGTGGTGTGTTCTTCACTGCTGGACACCTGTAAAAGAAATTTAGATAGTTTTTCTACCACATGTTTTCAAGTTTAGGTACAGCTATTGAATCTAAAGCAGTAATTAATTCAGGGAATGCTGTAGTTATACAGGAATAAGGCTGGATCATCACTGTCATCCTTCTGGCCTTGAAGACTATGTCTTTCTGTCTTTGTCATGCTGAGAAATGACTGTGCAGAAAAGCCCTAGGGAAGTTTAAAAGTTATATATTCATTATAGTCTGGCGTATGTGGAAGAAGACGTTGGCATAGTTTACTGTATTGAGCTCCCCAGGGTGTCTAAATTATATTAGCTTTCTTCATACAAATTAAGTTACTGGAGTAAAGACAAACAAATTTTGTAATTGTGTGGCTTTGGTGCTACTTATGCTAGGCTTTCTTACTTATGTTGCTTGATGTGTAGATCTGTTTATATGTAGGTTGTTGGAAAGAAAATTCTCAGCTGTACTTGCAATAACTTAATTTATTTTATTTTAATTTATTTTAATGTTCATTTGTATTGTTAAGACCATCTTTTAGATGGTGGTTCTTATCAGTGTGTTTCTCCTAGTTTCTTCTCCTTTCTCCTTTACTTCTTCCAAACACTAAAATTTCTGATCTCTAAAAAGAGAATATATTTCTTAAAACAGAAAAACAGTAATCTCCCTATTGGTAGCTAACATTTATAGTGGTTCTTGGATTAAGTAATATGTAATAATTTAGGGGAAATTGATGAAGTTCCAGAAAATCAGAAGAGTTTGCACTGTTCTTCTACTAACTCGTTCTGGGAATGTCTTCCTCAGCTTGTGGTCACTTCAGACTGGGATGAATACTTTCCAAGTGCAAATGTAGGATGCTGCCCAGTTAACAAAAATTACTAGTCTGCATTAGTCTTCTCCTTCTGTCTTTGAAAGCCACAGGTGGACTGTAGGCAGTCATTCTCCTTACTGTTTTCATGGATGTGGGAGTCAGGTGTGCTCGATGGCTAACTCCTTCCAGATTTCTGGTCTTTTGGGTCTGAAGAACTCAGCATGAAATTAAATCCTGTTTTTCAGTCTGCAAAGATGTGTGTGCATATAGACACAGCCCCTCGTAAGGAATGTCAGTACCCAGTGGAAAGGGAGGTCCTTGCAGGCAGACTTCTTGCAGCAAATATCATTTATCTGTCCCCTTTTGCACCACTGGTAGGATGACAGTAGTTCTGCTATATATATAGCACTTCTCTGGTGTAGGTGGTGACTCAGCAAGGACATGCTGTATTTTAAAGCAAATTATTCTGACTTATTCATCATGCTTTGCCTTTCTGTATGACTTATGTAAGCATCTCAAAGTACTTAAAAGTTAGGTTTCATTAAAGTCTTTCTGAGGTAAGAAGTATAGCTGTTGTACAGAAAAATAAATCAGCCAGACTATTAGTGTTTCTCTTCTCTTTATGTAATGGCATGTCTTTCTGTGGAGCTGGGAATTGCTCCATGAAACCCTTCTTTACACTGTGCACTTCTGTACTTCGAGCTACTATGCAGAATGTGCAGGAGGCAAAGCATAGAACATGTTATTTAGTTCAATAATAATTACTCTGGCAATGTAACTGGTTTAGAAAGTGTGTGTGGTTTCTGTCATGTATACAATACGATTTTAATAGTTTCTGTGGCCTGCTTTTGCAAAAATGTAGAAGAAAGTAAGTGCTGTTGTTGGGTTATGTTTATAAGAATTTAAATATATCCCACTTAAACCCCTTCTCTCCCACAGTGTTCTCTTCACTGAGCCTTGGCCTTCTTCCTGAACGCTCAGCTACTCTGATGGTCTATGATGATGTAGTCCAGATAGTCTCAGGATTTCAAGGTATGCTGGCTTTTGGAAGTTGGATTTGAAATCTGACGGGCACTAAACAAAAAGCCTGACAGCCTGATACTTTCTGAGCTGTTCTGTGGGTGAGACTGGTATTCTGTGGGGAGTTCTGAGTTCCCTGAGGAATGCTTCTCTGTGGGATGGTTTTACCAAATTAATAGCTGAATTCATCCCTAGCTACTGTGAGTAGAGAATTCAAGTTACATGGTAATAAAGGAGTTGGGACTTCAGTGTGCTATTTGAGAGGTAGAGATTAAATTTCGTACACTATCTGTTGGATGTTTTTTCATGTAGCCTCATTTAACCATCCTTGCAGTAGACATTTTGTGATATTCTTATTGTCTAAGAATTTTCTTCGGTTCCATTTCGTTTCTTGCTTCCTAGTGTGAATGACTTAAAATTTTGGGCACAGAAAAACTGAAAATTTATTGTATTTGCATTGTTGTATACCCTGTATAAACTTGTTTTTCCTAAGTATTTCCTTGGACCCTTTGTCAGACTGCCTGCAAACACACATAGTACAGGATGAAACTTACTGTTTTAGAAAAATAAAGTTTGAAAAACTTCTTTGTAAGGCCAAACTCAGATGTTAAAGCAACTTTAGTATCAGTCAGATGAACAATGTTTTCTGAAATGCACAGTAAAGAATACAATATTCATCTGACTTAGGGATCCAACCTAAAATAGTCTAATTGATGTGATAGCTGAGGTTAACAAAAGAACAAAGCTTTAAAAGATACCTTGATGAACCAGAACAAGGGGACCTCCTTTCTGTGAGCACTCTTATTGTGCATAAATGGTGTCTTATTCACGTGTCTTATGCTTACCATCATTTTAAACTCTACTAGATAGTTAATAAACGAGGGAATACTGCCCTCAATAATATTCCAAGATAACCTTGTTTTATCTGAGGGAATATGATACAATTATGCCTTCCTGACATTTTTTTTTACAGTTAGAAACCATCCAGACACAATAGGCTTTTCTTTAATGATAGCACTAGATGTGACTGGAGCTGAAAAAGCATTAAACAAATTAGGTAGCTGATGGAATGCTCAGAAGAAGCTGGAGAACAGCACAGCTGCTGTACATATATTCTGCAGTTTGAGACCTGACATTGTCTAATGGACGGTGAACTGTGTTGAACCACAAGGGCTTCCATTAGGCAAAACATGAACCATTGTTTACCAACAGCATTCTGCTATCATGGTGTATTAAATGCTCTTATTCTTTTGCAAGTGTGCTAATATTATACAATTAACTGAAAAAGGACAGTATTTTCATGTTTACAGCTTCCTTCAAAAAATAGGTGATGCTTTTAAAGGACTAGAGGGACATTTAACAGCTGAGTGAGACTCCTAAATATTTTCCACATGATGTTTCTCCCTTCATTGAATTGATCCAGTGTGTTCCCAATATATTTAAATTTGAATAATATAACTGGTTTTGCTGGGATAGTAGAGAAAGAGGAAGAAGTTGGTACCTCAGGTATTCTAAGGGTTGGAATTTGAACTCTCAGCCTTGCTCAGTAAAATCTATTTTATAGGTCCACTCCACATTTCTTTTCTTGGGAATTCTCTTGTAATGAAGCCTAAATGAAAGACAGCCTAGACATTGTTCCAGTATTTGAATGGAGGCTCTCTAGTCTTGATCCAAAATCCTTGTGACCTAGTTTTTCTCTGTTATTTCTCCAATTTGCTTCCCAGTAACCTCGTGCTGCTTCAAAAGAGCTGATCAGGAATTACCTTAATGCAAAAATGAGAGCAAAGCAGAACTCATTATACCAGGAACAGGCTGGCAACACTGGTGTTTGAAGCACCAGTCAAAGGGAAAGAATGGCCTGTCTTAGTACAGTAAGTTACCAATTGCATTTGAATAATTAATCAAGCAAGCAACTTATTATGCAATTGAGAAGTTTGTCTGAATTGATGCAGGCAGCTTCATTTTCATGATGGCATTACAATCCACTGCTGTGCTCTGTCAGTAATTGTGAGGGATGGAGCTTGCCAGCCACTGGGTCATTTAAGTTATTTAATACCAGCACAGTGATGAGCTGAACTTCAGCATTCAGTGAATGGGAGCTGTATGGGGACCCTCTGTCTGCCTCTGACCTATGAAACATGAGACATAATGAATTAGTGAGACTTCACATTTTACTTCACATGGATTAAAGCTCAAATGCTAGTGTTGTGCCACATGTCACACATCCAGCATGACAAGAGGTGCCTTACAGGGACTCCTTGAGGTTAACATCTTCACTGTGCACTGGCAAACTGGAGCTGACAGCATTTGAATCATGGCTGATATGTTGACAGTGGGATGTTTAAAGAAGATCAGTGCTCAGCAGTCCTTTACCTCACAGCACTAACCAGGTGGAAAGAGCTCACATGCCCGTTTTAGACTTGAATGTGTTTGGGTGTTATAAGTAAAAAATAGGTATCTTCAGTAATAGAAGCAATACTAGTAATCCACTCCCAATGATAAGTGATGACTTGTTGAAAAATACTCCAAGAGTCTGGTCAGCACAAGTTTCTCCAGTTTACCATTTCTAATTCCCTCAGTAAGTCTATCCCCAAACATATGCCCCGAAGTCCGCTATGACCTCTGGTAAAGGAGTACATTGGATTATCTTCTAGCAAGGTGTTAAGAGAAGGTGAAAGCCTTAGTAGCTCCTTCCCTCACAAGCCTTTCACTGATGGCTCCTGGTCCTCTGCCCCTTTGAGGTCTCTTGCTGGGTGTGGGGAGACCCAACTGAGAAGACGAGGGGAAAGTCAGGATGAGTGACAGGTTTTGGGTGAGTTAACTTCTCTGCACTGATTTATTGTATGTGTATGCACTATCTACAGAGGAAGCTCTTTCTTCACCCTTAAAGCTTGTATCCAAGTTGATTGCAGTACATGTTTCCTGCCAGGTTTGGGGCTTAGATGTAAGAACACTTTTTGCTGACTGTAGAATTCAAGGCCATTGAGGTTGGCTTCCTGAGTCCTCCTTACCTAGTTAAAGTTTGGCAGCTCATGGCTCTCCCAGTACTAAAATCCAACCATTTTTGTAGTAGAAAGCGCATAAACTACTGTATTACAGACTCAACAACAGTTACTTTGTTTTTAATTTTTCATTAGTTGGTATCTTTGGAAATACAATACCACTTCCTGACTACTTGAATAATGCATCTTAACCAGAGATTTAGGCAGAAAATCCTAAAATTTGACATCGAACTGTTAGTGATAATCCTAATGCCAGTTTCTTTGCTGAGGTTTTTTTTCCTGTTTTGTTACTGTAGATGTTTATCCCCATGGGTCTTAGGAGTCTGCTCAGCAGTGCGGTCAGAGGTTTCTAGGTACCTGAGCAGATCTGTCCCTGAGGTACAGCAAACTGCTACAGCATTGCAGAGCACTCAGGAGATAAGTCTTTTCTGAGTTTGTTGCAGCCAATTTATTTAATGTTTTATATTGTTTTCCATTTAAGTCTAGAAATTGGATAAGGGAGATTTCTTCCCATGTCACATGGGTGCTGTTTAATGACTCTTTTAAACACTTTGGATGCTACCAGTCTTGAAAGCTTGCTGTAAACACTTAAATGTTTCAGAAATTAAAAAAAAAGTAATTTATAGCTTTTTCTTGCAGAATTGTCAAAGAAATGACAGCTAAACAATGATCAGCTCTTTGGAGGTACTTACACAAAAATTTTTTTGGCCTATACAAAGGTTTTTTTCTTTTGAGTTTTATGTCTTCTCATAACTAGAGTTCCTGATAGAAAATTATACAAGAACATATTTCAGTCTCTAGGTTAATGACACTGGCAGTTATAAAGCTTAGGAGCGAGTCAAGCTCTATTCTTCATCACAGTGAAGCTACATGTAACCTAAAAGTGCTGCCAGAGACTAACAGGGTAAAAGATGCAGAAATATATTGAGTTAACATCTTTGAATCGCATAGTCAAATGTGAATTAAGAAAAAAACTGCTTGCCTCTTGATTTTGTGCTGTGTGGGAAGTGTTCTGTGAGTATGCAAAATGAGCTCTGGAGAATACAATAGCTTTTGATTTAAAAATTAATTTGCATGTTGTGCACACAAACTTGCAGATGGAGTCTTGCTGTGTGTTGCTAAACAGTATTAATGGTGAGTATCCTTTGAAAAAAACTATTGACTTTATAAACTGGGATTTAAATGAGACGTGAAAGGCATAGTGCATGAAACAGTCTTAAATCATATTTCAGCAAAGACCCTTCAATTAACACCTAGTGATCTTTAAAGAAACACTAACAGTATACAAGACAGAGAAAAAGAGAAATCTTACATGCCAAATAATCTGGTTCTGTTTACACGTGTTCTTTGTGTGGGAAAACATGGAAAATCTTTTCACTCAAGGTTTATCAAGTGAGTCTTTTCTTCCAGTGATTTAAATGAAGTGACTGGTTTCAGTTCTGGAGATAGTCATCATGGCCAAAGTTTTGTAAAAACTAAATACAGAAATTACATAAGTTAATTGAGACTGCAGGTAGAATTGTCTCTTAGAAAATAATTTTAAAGACTATAAACTACATTTATCTTGCTATTTCAGAAAAAACAAAACTTAAACAAATATGGTGAACTGGATACCTTTCTAAGCTATCACGTGCCTTACCTCTAAACTTAGTTTTAGTTACAGTTATACTCATTAAAAGAAGCATAGAATGAAATTGGAGGTGATCTGGGGAAATAACATAGTCAGAAAAGCTTCTGACATTAGCTACTTCCACACTTTTGGTCTGTAATACTTATGAAGAAATAATGGCAACTTCAAAATAAATGTAAAAATACTGGTTTTCCCTCTTTTTCATAATAGCCTTCTAATGTCTCTGTCCTTCTCAAACTACTGCAATTTGTAATGAAAAAAAAATGTACAAGTTCTTCCATAAATATGAACACTTAAATATTCTGCCCACCTTGGATATAAAGTCACTTTTAATATTTTCAGGTGCACGGACTCAGCCACAAGTTCACTTTCAGAGAAGATCTGTGAAATTACCAGAGAACACGAGCTACAGTGACTTGACAGCATATCTGACTGCAGCCAGTTCACCCTGGGAAGTGGACAGTTTCCCTTATTTGCAGGGATTAGATGGAAATGGAACAGGTAACCCACTACTTTGGTTTTGCTCTGATTTCATATTGGTCCAGGGCTTGACTTTTGGTCATATAATTTTTTCCATTCCCCATTCCAGCAAGAGTTCTTTCGGATTTTGGGTGACATGTTAAGTTCAAATGCCCTACTAAAATACTGTTCCGATGAGCAAGAGGGCAAGGTCAGCTATCCCTTAAATGGGGCCACTGAATAGCAAATATGAAAACTCCTTGGCCTTGGGAGATCAGGAAAGTTGGTTATACTTATAGTTCAGAGCTGAGTCTCCAAATGCATTGCATGTGCACATACAAGGTTCAAGATTAATGTGTAGGAACAAGAGAGAATTTAATTTAAGGATGCCATAGAATTCTTGTTAATCTTTTTTTCTAAAAATAAATGAAAGGCCTGTATATCAAGGATTTAATACTGTATTGTTTCAATGACCTTGTTGATACTTTTGAATCTAGCTTCCAGCCCAGATGTGCAAATTTGTCTAGCACCAAAGGGAAAACAATGAAAATTCATAGTAGAAACACAACCACTGTTAAATTCACAATTATGATACATTTCTATGACTGCAACTGCCTGTTATTCTTCCACTTTTCATTCAGTCTTGATTGAAATAATTGGCGCTTTGTAGGTAACAGAAAAATAGCAGAATCAGGCACAAAAGCCTTCAAATTCTTAAAATGCTGGTGTGACAAGGAGAATAATGTTTTCTCTGTGCCCGTATTGGGTTAGAAAGATATCAGTGGCCGTGCAGTGTAGCAAGAGAGATTCAGGCTAGTGATTAGGAAAACCTTGCTATGGTGAGGATAGTTTAAGCTGTTGAATCAATTGCTTGAGGGTGTTGGACACAGTTAGTGACTTGTGAGGATGGCATAGGCAGAGCTGAGCTGCTTTGAAGCAGGCTGAATATTCCCTTGAGGTCTCTCCCTGCTGTTTCTCAGGATGGATTTACTTGTGATGTGTTGATCTAAGTGACTTTGAACACTAGGTCATGTGTGTAAACGGTATCTTGCTAGCTTCTCCCTTCTTCCTTTTGTACAAATCTGCATATCTCCTTTTCTATTATAACGAGAAATGTGTCTGGTACCTTACCCCCATCCTTCTGTCTGCTCCAGTGAGTACATCTTATCCTATCTCATTCTATCTCTCTGTCATTTTCCTATTCTCATCTTCAACCTCCAATTTTCTCTGACTTTTCATACTCAGACACAATCAAATATCTCTATCCTTTTTAAAATGAAAGAATGCATTTGATCTCATTCAATTGTCTACTTCCTCATCTCCTTTCTTTTTATCTCTAAATCTACTGAACAAACTGTTGACAACGTGTGTGGTATTTCTCTTTACCAAATCTTTCCTTAGTACTCTGCAACCCATTCTTGCATTTATTTAGTGAGAACAGGTCTTGCCAAGGCTTCAGGTGATTCCATCTCATGGGAACAGCACAACTATGATATTGTCTTTCTCCTGTTTCACCTTCTATCCTCCTATAAAACATATGAGTGCACCTTTGCCTTTTTAGTCTTCTGTATGCTTGCATGACAGAAACTTTTTTACTTGAGCATAGGGATTCTGGATTTGACTTTTAGCCTTCAAGTAAAAGTATATCACAAAGACCAAAATGATTGGCAAAGAAATGAGGTTTAATGGGGTTCTAAACATAAGAAGTGCCTTGTCTTCTGAATACTGTAGTATTCCATATAATGTAATACAGACTACAAACGCAAGATATTGTAATATGTACTATAATATAGGTAAAATGTCCTCGGTCTTTAGTAGAAGTTTCTCTTGATGTGGAAACATGACACTTTAAAACCCTAAAGTTGGATTGACTTTCTATGTCTGCATCTCCAAGTGACTTAGTGAAGACTTTACCTGGAAAACTTCTGAAGGAATAAGAAATTAGGTCAATACCTGCTGAGGATTTTTTAATATTTCTGTTCTCAAGAGAAAAAAAAAGTACAAATTTTAGAATTCCAAAAACCTTAGCATTAATTGGGAAATTTGGGAATTTGGCAGAACACTGTCTCTTCCCTCTCTCCCACCTCTTTGCCCCCCAGTTACTCCTCTGTGCTTTCACAGTTTATATACATATCTGTAGGGTTTTTGAGAGGTCCCTTCATTTGTTTCAAACAGATCAGTTCTCTGGCTAGTATTTGTCCAGAGTAGTTTTAGCTAAAACCTGTTCTCTATGACTTCAACAATTATCATAAAATCCCAGCTGGGTGTTGAATTAGTCATATGGAGCAGTGAAAATTTAATGCATGAATCAGCATGTTCTAAACATAAAAATTTGAAGAATTTCATTGCAAGTAGTGACAAGCCTGTGTAGTGTTAGCTTGTTGTTTATATTAATCACCAACTGGAAAGCAGTAGGATGATTTCACAAAATCTTGTCTTTTTAACCCAACTAAACAAAACTTTCCATCTTCTGTATCAATGGACCAAGCTGACTAATAACCATTACTCCTCCTGCTCTTGTAGGCTGCTTGTTTCTTTATAAAGAGTCGTGTCCAAAGTGACAGTGGATTCTCCTCTGATTATTTTTAGAGCTCTTTACAGGTCACCAGATGTCAAAAATGACAAGAAATAAATGAGAGCTGACATTTATTGAAGTTCCGTTCCCATTTAATCTGTGTGTGCGCTTATCAGTTTTATAGGATGTGAGAGTTTCATAAGCATTGATTTCAATTTGCCTTCACAACAGAAAAGAGAAACATTTTATCTTTTTAATGAGCATTAACATACTGTACAATGTGGCAAAGTGAAAAATTATTTCTTCTTGCTAGAGATCAGTGGATTTCAGAAATTTCTTCATTTTGTACTATAACTTGTTCAGCCCAGTACTGAGCAAAGTGTCAGTGCATCTCAAGTAAAAAAGATGCAAGCAGTGTTTCACCATCAGAATGGTTTTTCTGGGACTGAAAAGTCATTTTTACAGATACATGCTTTCTCAAGACAGTAATAAGAGAAAAATTCAAAACTTTTAATATCTAAAGATATGTAAAGTATAAAGCATGATTTAATCTTTTATATTAATCTAAACTCTGAAGTTTTACCTTTTTGCAGTTGGGATTTGCATAAGCCAGAACACAGTCAGGTTACAATGCTCAGCCAAAGGAATTTAATTTCTCTGATACCAGCCTGAGAACCTTAGTGGCCCAAGTCCTGGGAACAAGCATCAATTTGACAGAAGCTAAAGGTGCATGGCAGAGGCAGCGTATCGAACAATCAGGAATAAAGGAACAACTTTTCCCTCACCATTTCATTCCTCTGTCTCGCTGTTTCATAATTTAGGGTGTTTAGGGGATGATATTGTGAACCATTGGAGCCTGTAATATACAGATGCATGGGCAGGCTGGCAACTTTCTCTTATGCCCTAGCTGAATTTTCAAACCTCATATTCTATTTTCAGTCTTTTAGCTCTGTGGCTCTGTTATATGGCCCTCTTCACAGAGCCAGTTTTCTCAGCTCTTCAATCCCTCCGTAAGAAAAGCATCTGCACCTCCTTTCACAGTTGGTGATGGCAGTGTGTGTCCCTTGCATGTCAGCTGTGCGACGCTGACACTCACCTGGAAACCCGGGGAAAGTGTGTGTCAGAGTAGATGCTTTAGTAAATAAGCCACATGCAAGGTTCCTTGTGGTTATTTTCCATTTCTTCAGTTTGGCACCTCTTGCAAAATCCAAGGAATTTAAAGTTCGGAGGAGTTTTGTCACCTTTTCTTCCCTTCCCTTTACCACTCCCCGCCCCTTCCTTTCCTGATGATATCTTAACTTTGGTGAGCTGTTATTCAGAGACATCAAATTTAGTAAAGGCCATGCCTTGAGACTTACTCACTGTTATGAGAAATCATAAAGGTCTCACTGCTTTCCCACCATTCCCTCAGGTGTACTTGTCCTAATGAACACTGTCAATGAGATGCAGCATGTTCCTGAGACCCCCTTGTTGTGCCACCACTGCTGGATGTGAATGTGCTCTCACAGGCAGTTTATGCAATGTAAGGCACCAGGGTTACAGCAGGGGCAATACCCTCTCTCTGTCAGCCAGGCACCCCTCTTTCCTCCTTTCTGATTAGCCCCTCAGCAGGACAAGCAGCTGCAGAGCCCCTGGAGCCAGCACAACCGAGGTAGCGGGGATGGTGCTCTTAGCAGGCATGTGGGCCTGTGGGGCTCCAGCCCCTTGAAAAACTGGAAGCTCCAAATCTTCCAATTAAAACTACTCCCACTATTGCTTTGAGCTCCAGATCTCTTTCATTTTAAACCTCAAGTTTGGGTTTTTGTCACCCGAGTACATAGATACATTTGGGGTATTTATCCCTGTCATTGGTTCATTTGGTTAAATGATTGAAGGGTTATAATGCTTTTTTAAATCATGTTGTTATGAAGTAACATTCATCGGCATGCAGTTTAAACATGAAGAATAATTATAGTCTTACATAGATAACACTGTATATCCTAATAATCCATTTAAGTTCTTTGCAGTGAAAGGCCAAAGGAAACACAGCCTGTCATTCTTAAACACGTGACTGATTATTCTTCCAGTGCCGCTGTTTATTTAGGTGTTTGTTATTTATGATATATGCATGTAAGGCTATAATAAAGACTTGTAAAATAATTTGGTTTTGTTGTGATTACGGTTGTGATACTCATACAGATTTATTTAGGATTAATTAAGAGGAGAAAATATATGCAGGAGATTTTTACATTGTAGTTTTCTTGTCTTTAGATTTTTTCCAAAATTAAGTGAAAAACAGACCCATATACATCTTTCTTGGAGTTTGTGATTTGGGGTTTTTTTGGCAGGGGGAGGGTTGTTTGTTGCTTGGTTGGTTGGTTGGGGTTTTTTTTTCTGTAAGGCAGGGAGGATTGCTGCTACCATCCCTTGAGAATTGTGTTGATGCACTCCTGCGGTGTTGAACCACATGGGTGTATCTTAAATTCTGGTACCTTCTGTAGTCACAGTGTTCATTCCCTCTCTTGGTAGGAAACAGCACTAGGTATGACCTCACCCCTGTCACTGCCGTCAGCGTTCATCTCCTCGGCAGCGATGGGACCCCCATCCCTGTGAATGGCCCCATCTATGTAACAGTGCCTCTGCCAGCAAACAGCAACTTGAAACACAATGCACACGTCCCAGCATGGAGGTTTGACCAAAAATTTGGTAGGTAACATCTCATTGTGGTTCCCTAGATGGCTTCACTTCACTGAATCTGGTGTCTCACTGCATTTATTATGTTAATATAATAAGGTCTTCACTGGAGTGTAAGGAAACCAGTTTTCTGTCTAAACGAAGCGAAGATTGAGTTTTTCTTATCAAGTAATATATATGCAAATATACTTGACTAGCATTGTGTGCCACTTTTAGACAAATTTTTTTTGTAAATGCACCATTTTGCAATTATTAAATATTTTATTTAAAAACTATCTTGAGAGAACTGGATTTCACCCACAGACTGAGAAGCAGAGAGATGTATTCACTATGGCATTGAATTGGAAGTCCGGAGAAATGGAAACTTGCCTTATCTTTGTCAGCAGCCAGCTATCTGACCTTGGGTCCCTCTCTTGTTTGAGTTCCGTTTCCTGCCTGTCAGATAGGAAACATAGTACTGACTTCTTTTGTAAATCACTTTGAGATTGACTAATACTATCAAGGAAAGTACATGTAAATAAATTTAAAAAAAATTTAAATGTAAATAAAAGAATTTTTAAAAAGAAAAAAAGCAGGAAGAAAATTCATTAAATATTTTGAAAGGACAGAATGACTAATCAATAAAATCTGTAAAATGCACTGTTCTTTATATTGCAGAATATTGTTTGTCATTGTGAGCAGGAGTTTTCCCAGAAATTTGTAGTTAGGCTATCTTTTTTTAATTTATTTTCTTTATTTTGTTGCTTGCTGGTATACTGTGCTGGCCTTTACAGCTTCAAAGTTTAAAGGATTAAGGAGTGCATAAGTTTGTCCTGGTGATCCACCTTCAGTTGTTGCACTATGTTTTTTGAAATATATACCAGAGGATTGTTAAGAAAAAGAAGAGTGGAAGGTGAGAAAGGTAAATGCTGTGAGTCAGGAAGATAGGAAGAAAAAGGAGCCAGAAATATGGATCTGTATAGACAATTGCTGGGCTTTGTCCCTGTAAGGCAAGTGTTTTGAGCCGGTTGATGATCACATCCAGAAGCAGAGCAATAAGCACGAAAGCAGCATGTTGGAGAAAGGGAGGAAGAGAGAGGTGAAGGGGAAAATAGTGTTTTTGCTTCCTTCCTCCCTCTGTTTGCTGTAAAAGGTGATGTATGCCTATGAATCTTTTGTCAGAAGCTGGCTATATTATAGAGTAAAGCAGCAGGATTTAATGAAAAGTAAATTTGAATATTATTTAAAATGGAATAGTAGAAAAAGAGTGCAGTGAATGGATTTGAGGTTCCCTTAACTGTGAAAATTACACTTTTGTTCTGTCCTGACAGCAAGTTTCGCTACATTCTTCCTGAAACTGATTTTGATTTGTGATTCTAGAAACCATTTTGTTTTCCCTTGTTCAAAAAAAGACAAGGAAGACTGACTCACATTTACTTTCCCCAGAAGAAGCAGTCCTTCCCCAATCCTTCCTGTCAGCTCTAGAGGTTCAGCCTGCCTTATTGCTGGTTACTTATTGCTCGTAAAATGGTTCTGATTTTGATCATGGAACTTTCTCATTTATGGCCAAATTTCCATGCCCCTGCAGTGAGGCCACAAAAGCTCTTTCTTAGTATGGAATATGATTTTTACTTTTGTCTATAAAGAGCTAGTTATCCTATTGTGTACAGTATATATTAGTATAGATCAATACAGCTTAGTTGATGTTGCAGGCTGAGGCTCCCAATCTTGAGACAAGTCCAGCCTTATTTGATTCATGACAAACTACTAGACTACTTGTGTTTTTGGAAGGAGAAGGCATGAGGACTGCTAAACAAAATCTTTGTCAGGACACTTAGCTTCACAAAGCTGTGGAGAGGAAGATATTGAAGGCCTTATGCTTTGGCTCCAGCTCATGCTTCAGCTGAAGTAAGCATCTTTCTGTGCAACCAGAAATGTTGAACAAAGATGCATTTTAAGCCCTGACTGCAGCATGCCAGTTCTAGTAGAATTTTAGCCACTTCCCAACCACTTTAAATTAGAGTAGCCTAATTTAATAAATATACCAGCCACACTATCTTGTGCAGGCTACATTAGCACCCTAAGGGCTGTCAAAGTAGCCATGTGTAGCATGAACATGGTGGGGTTCTGTCATTCCCCACCCTGATGTGCTTGGATGTGAAAGGAGGAGGATAGATAATGACTGGGATGGCTCCATGCTGGAGAAATCCTTAACTGGCAAGTAAGTTGTTGTAACCCATTTGCATCATCAGATCTGTGCCTTGTCAGGATAGGACCTCTAACCTTATTATTCTGATTTTGTCTTTCATTTCAGGGCTACTTTTTTCCGTGCTAGTTATATTGAGGTCTCTCAATATATTTTCAGTGGCTTAAATTTTCACACTTGTATCTGAACATTGAGTAAATGCCAGAGATGGAAAACTATGACTGTATTACCAGGCACTAACACAGTGCTTCTCTCTCATGTATTAGCAGTACAGTGGGTGCTTGTTCGTGCAAGCCATTGTTTTTGTTTAGAAACCATGTGCTTGTCATCATTACTGCATGAAGAACAATTTCTGCTCTAAAAAGCAGAAATATTTTTCACTTTAGAGGGAGTGGAGAAGGGACAGAAATGCTGCAAATACATTTTAGTCCTTAAAATCTCATATGTTTTGCTGACCTCATGATGTACTGATATGAACCCAGAGGCATCTGATTGGAAGTGCAGAGATTTTTATAGTTTCTACAAAAGTGAGGCATATGATGGCTGCCAAAAATAACTAGTGGCTTTCTAGGATGTTTACTATAAACAATCTGTATTTTCATGACCGTGGTTTCTGTCCTTGGGAGAGAAGGGGGAGAAGCAGCATAGTCTGCTTAGAGCTGAGAGTGGCTCCACTCACACTGATGAAACACACAGACAGAAAATATAGCCTGACATCAAAATAAGACAATCTGCTGCATCTATTTTATAATGTTCCAAATGAGATTTTTCATTACGAAACAAACTTACTGCCTTATGTGCACAGCAAGCAAATTAAATTAAAGCAGTAATATCTTTTGGAATAGTTAATAAAATGAAGATCAGCTGTCAATGCCCTGGAGATGTTTTAAGGGTAAATGAACCTTGTTAAGGGTAAATCTAACCTCGTTCTTGTGTTGGTGCACCACAGTTTTCTGCAGCATTTCTTAGTGATGGTAATAGTAAACACAGACACTTTGATGTTATAGAGACATATATGCTAAAATGCAATTTAATCATTCCATGCTGTTGACATACCATGTCTCTTGTGTTTCACACTACTGTGGGAGAGTGGTTTTATTTCATAGTACACACTTAAAGGTTTGAACTTAGAGAAATGGATTTTCATTTCTATAATCAGGATTGCTTTGTGAGGTTTTCTAGGGTTTTGGGTTTTTTTTCCCGCCAAGTGCTGTCTTGTTTTTCTCAAAATCTAAAGGGGGCTGAAAACCTTTCTTCCCTTTATCCATAAACAGATGGTTGGGATCATGACTTCTTCTCTGTATGTTTGCCTTGATGTCAGTAGGATTTACAGCAATATAATTAATCTCTCTGTTCTTGGACACCAAATTTCTGTTCAAGACTTCTTTCTAGCCTTGTCCTCTTCAGTCAGAAATAAATACCACAGATCCCAGTAGAAATGAAACTTTGTACCTCATGTGTCATCTCCAGCTCCCACCAGCTGGACTGAATAACACAGCATTTGCTCAGCTCTATTCTCCGCAGTCCCCATTTAAAAGTTTTTTTGGGTCTTTTTGATGTTAAGGTGTCTGGTTTTCATTGGATTCAATGAGCGAAAATCTATTCTCCATTTTAAGTCCTCAGTTTCATACTGTGTGTGGTATGGAGGATGGAGGCACCTAGACCTTTAGCTCCACAATTGGAGCTGTATGTAGGACTTCAAAATATTACCAAATATTCCAAAGTGCATACTACAGAAATGTGATTTATTAATATGATGCAGCTGCTAGTTTATTAATCCCACCAAATAACAGGAAAATATTCTGAACACTGTTTTCAGCTTTGTGTGCCAAAGGACTCTGTAGGGAAGGGGTCAAACCTCCACTTTTTTGTTCATCTTCCCTAAAACGTGTTATTTCTTGCACACTACATGTAAATGAAGTTCAGAATACTGTTCTTCTGTTATTCTCCCCAAGCACTTGGTGTACATCTTTGACATGACCTTGTTGTCTTTAAATGACTAGCTGTCTTGAAGAGAATGTTTCCCCAGTGCCTGAAATTTCAACCATGTGTTATTGTAAAGTGGTGGCAGAATATGGAGATGAGTATCTTGGGAAACTCTTTATAGCTTTATGAAACACAATACTTTATGTACTCTGCTGTTCTTGGTCAGTGCTTTCTGACTGCATTTAATGCCATAATAGAGTTCTAAATACATTTAAAAACCCGGTACTTGCTTTTTCTAGTTGACGTCCTGCCTTCACTGGTAAAATTTCCATTGATTTTTGTAGTCAGAATTTCCTGATGTTCCTTCCTCAGCAAAATGAAGATAATGTTTTCTGTGCTCAAAAGAAGTCATGAGGATATACTTATGTATAAACAGGATCGGTGCCTACTTAAACTTGGCTGCAGTATGGTTTTCCTGTATTTCATGGAGGTGACAGGATGCTTGTTTTTTGTTCATAGTGTTTATAGGGAGAGAGCGACAGCTACTGTCAGGCAGAGAATGTAAGAGGATTACTGTACATCTACCTGTCTAGTTCACTGCACATTGCTTGCAAATAAGTTGATTTGTAAAATTCTCTGATTTAAGCTTCCCATGTGGTAGCAACAATAATCCACCCACTTAAAGATTGACTTACAGTTTAAAAATAAAATGTGTTTCTTTTTGTTGTGAATGTAATTAACTTCTGATTGCCACCACATTCGTACCCTGCATGAGACAGAAAATAATCGTTTAACAGAAACGTTCTCAGTCCATCTCTTGATCTGACACTGAGTGTGAGCCCCTGAACTTGGATAGATGGCCTGAATCTGGATTGCAGGCAGCTGCACACACTGCCTGGGACTTCATGCACTTCTCCATGGGTTTCATTGGGTTTTCTATGTGTAAGAAATGGACGTGCTTAGGAAATCACATTCCTCACCCCCAAAAGCTTGATTTTCGTATAATCAGCTCCAGAACACATGGGTCTAGACCAGATTCACTGGTAATATGGAGATTTGTTTGCAATTGCAAGAAGAAAACGACAAAAGCTCATAGTTCCACTATTTCTGTAGTTTACAAATTCCTTGACAATTTGATTTTGACTTCCTTTTTTATCTCAGCTGTGAAGGTTAAATTATTCTTTAAGACTAAATACACTAAGGAATACAAATTCATAACTAACTGCTCTCAAAGAATTTCATATTTTGTGTGTTGCCATAGAAATTGCAGCTACCAAACCCAGCTTTTTACCATGTATGATGTCTACATAATAAGTGCAGTTATAATTGCACAGTATTAGACAGACCTCATCATTGAAAGGAAAAGAAGCTCTTCCTCCAGTCCTTCACAGTGTAGCTCCCTGAGGTATGTTTTCACTATCATGGTTGCTCTGGAGAGGATCATAGGAGACAGTTGTGTTTATTTATTAATATGTGTGTTTTTAAAATGGATGTTGTGGCTTACACATGTGAAAGTGATGTGAATGGGTTGTTTAATCCCCTCCCCACCCCATACACCATCTGAGTTGCATTTATGGCAAAGCAGACGTGGTATGGCATGATGGTGGAGCTTAAGGGGACATTGAAGGAATCAGGTTGGTGCCAAAGTGTAGTGATGATATGTGCAAATAATCTACTAATATGTAGTCAATACAGGAAATAAAACTGGAAAGAAATCCCATGGCTTCTGGGAGCAGGTTTTCATGCTATGTGTTGTATCATGTACATGACCCTGTAGCTCCACCTACAGAAGCCATGGAGCAGAAGATGGGAAGAGGTGGACAACAAAACTTCCGAAGTGGAGAAAAGACATCTGTGCTTGTGCAGTTACAGAATTTGAAGAGGATCTAGACATTGGTGGAAATCCAAGCAGGAGTGCATAGAGCAGGAGTGGGAAGTGTCTGGGAGGAGCTGGAAGAGGCTGAGGAGGACCTGGGACAACCTTCCTCTGCAGCCTTGTGATGTTAGATCAAACCCCATTATGTGTCTGCTTCCACTTCCAGTTTGAAAAATAGAAACTGAATGTGAGTGTGATGTGAGGCTGAAGGAAGGAAAAGGCATGCAGTGTTTTGAATTGCTTTGTGCTTCTATTTATTACTTGTTCTAATAACCTTGTCAGTAACTGACTGAATGTGATTAATAATGTGGTAAAGCAAATTTTGAAGGCAGTGTCTTTCACGTATACCAGTAATGAGGGATGGTGGTGCAGCAAGCATAACTAAGCTTTTCCTTTTGAGATACAATTGTTAACCAGTAATTATGTATGGAATTAATTTTCTTTAATAAGTCTCTTCTGTTCTGGCATGCTGGAAGGAAATACTGAGAGGACCAAAGCAATGCAAACAGTTCTGTGGACAGCATGCCCTGCCTTCTGCCCAAATGTAAGATTATTAAATATTGAAAACTATTGTGTTCTTTTGTTAAACACTTGACAGGTGATTTTAAGGGGAAAAATGAGAAAAGATGGCAAAACCCACAGAGCTTCTCAGACATGAGCAGTAAATCAAACCATCAGATTTCCTTGCCAAAATCTTCAAGGTATGATGATAAAAGCATTTACCTTATAGTACACCAAATAGTAATGGTGCTACTAGAAAAAGAGCAGAATTTAGCCCTGAAAGGCTTGTGTAACAAATTCGGGAAGAGTAGAATAGTAATGAAAGTATGGGCTCAGAGCAAGGATGTTTATTTTTTTATATCGCCTAGCAACCCCAAAAACAAGATTATAATAGTGACTTAAATACTATGAATTTTTAAACCCGTGTGTATAGAGGGGAAGGTGAGGAGGACAATAAGCTCTACCAATATTCAAGAAGGAATTTTTCAACTTCAATTTCAGTGGCTTTTAGCTTTTTAGAAAATGAATAGAAATAAAACCAAAAATCTCATCCTTCTGTAGTAAAACTTCCCCTGCTGATGCAGATTAGAGGTGATTTTTGGTTGGAAGAAGAAATCTGATAAGCAGCTTTCAACTGGTGGAATGAAAAGCTACAATTTATGTATGTCAGAACATGCTTTAGGAAGTTATTTTCACAAACTTGCCCTTGATTAACTCTTCATAATAACACTGCCATTTGAAGTGTCTAAATCAATTACTTCTCGAAGCACTGTTAGTATGTTTTGAATCTCCTTTGCTGTCCCACACTGTCTGATAACAACCTGCTTCATTCCTTTTGACACCTATATCTCCATTTAACTATGAATCTGCCTAATCAGGGCAGTCTTACAAGACATCATAGACATCACAGAAGAGATCAATGCTGAAGGAAAAGCACTTCTCATTAAGGAATATTTATTTAAAACATCTATGCTATTTAGTAGTACACTTAAAAGTATCTTTCTTTTCTTTCCAAAGCTCTTTTGTCCAGGGAAGATAATCTTGTGAATAAAAATAAATTCGTATAATGGGATTATGTTTAATTTGCTCTCTGACTAATTAAATCCTCTTATTTGTCAAACATATTGGGTGAAAATAATTCATGTTGTAAATAGCACAGTTTTGGTTCCCTGCTTCAGTGGGATTGGATGATCCTACTGCTAGTTTAAAGAAACAACATAAAAAGCAAACAGTATTTGATCAGTGGGAGAGTTTTCTACCAAAAATTCACATCTATAAGTAATTTATGGAAATAAACCACCATAGCTACCATATATTTAAACACTAGCAATATTTAGGCTTTATGACTCTCCTTAGGGGAAGCTGCTGGCTACAACACATTCCTCTGACAGCCATTTACCAGAACTGTTTTGATCAGTGATAGAAAGAATACACAGTCAAAATCAGCAGAAGTCCCTGCAGATCTAGGAGGCTCTGGAATGGTCAGCTTGGGAAGTTAAACCTGAAGTAATCATCATTATATATCTTCCCAGAGATCCAAGCTCTGTGCTGAGATGCCAGCAAGCAAACTCCCCTCACAACCAGAAGACAAGAAGAGGGGAGTTTGTCTCCTTTCTTCTTGACTGTAACAAGAGTCATAGGCATCTCTCTCTAGAGGAGATGGCCTGGTGTGGGAGCCCTGCCTGGACAAAGCGTGGTCCTGCCTCACATAGGCCAGTAGGAATTTTGCCATTTGCTTGAGCTGGAGCAGCGTGGGATTGTCAGCATGCACAGTCACACACATGGAAGCCAGAGAGACGTACGAGTCCCTGGATTTCACTACAGATTAATTTAAAATCATAAGGTCTACCTCTAAAATATGGAAGCAATGTCTTACTCAGAGGCATCCTGTATCTAGAACACACAAGCAGATCCATTCATGCTGCCTGGTTCCAGCAAGCTGTCACATTGAATAGTTGGTGTCTTTGAAGACAACAGGACATCTATTTTCTGGGCAGACCAGCCGTACGTGCAGTGACCTGATTGTGCAGGGAAATGGTCTAGAATAGCTGTTCTGTAATGGCTTCTCTGCAATAGCTGCCCATCTGGCACTCTCCTTGCTGAAAGTGCCATTTTTCAGTCTGATTCAGAAGTAAATTAAATTAAATTAAATTACAAAAAGGCATTTTTAATGCAGAATGTGTGTTGAAATGGAGATTTAATGTGCAAACCTTTTGCTGTTAAATTTACTCATGATAACCCCTCCTTGTCTCCACTGGCAAGTCCTAAAAGCTTCCAGAGATAAATAAATGTGTTCATCAGTATCAAAGTTACTGCAAAGTATTAAGATGCTTCTCTCTAGCAGAATTTATTTTTCCTGCTCTGCTGAAATCTTGGACTTGTTTCTGATATTTTTGCAGCCAGATGGAGCTCAGCTTTCTTTATCTGATTGTTTTTTGATTTGTGTATCTTTAAAATACTCTGATTTTTATATTCTTTGCAGTGTTCTCTTACCTTGCTTTAAGTTCCATATACAAAGGAGTGATGGGTAGATGTGTTATAAACTTTTAAGAAGAAATGAAGAATAAATTTGTTAAATTACACCATTTATTCTAAAAAGCTAGTAACAGGCAATATCATTTTGGTGAGGAAGGTGTTAAACTTCTAGGTTCTCCCCCTGCCATTAGTGAGAGCCAGGAGACAGCTCCTCTGACTTGAATCTTGGATCAGCATGTTGGCTAAACTCAGCAGTAATAGAGGAAAAAGAGGAAGAGAAATGTAAAAATGATCTATAAGCAAAAATGTCTCTATATATAGAAGTTTTCCATGAAGCACCAGACAGTCTTTAAGGATTAATGGTGAATTGGACCAAATCATGCAGTGCTTACTGGGCTTGCTGTTTCTGCTCCAAAGATGCATTAACAAGTTTTCTTTGGAACTGCAGAATCTTAAACAAAAATTATCAGTTCCATTACATTCAGCTATTTTTACTGGTTTGTTTTTTTTTTTTAATATAATCCTATACTGTTTGTTACTTAACAGTTATTGCACATCAAATGTAAAATTTAATAAGCAGTGAGACTTGTTGGTTGTGCTGACTTGGTTGGGGGATAAAGTAGATGTTATAGGATATTTGGAGAATAACAAATTAAATTATTATAACACAGCCATGCAGGATGGTAAGACCTCTCTTCCCTCCTAAATCGTCCTGGTTAGTTCTCCTGCAGTTGTAATCCTGACCACACAGAGAACAATGAATGCTGCTTGCCCTTCTTCCGTTTGCAGGCTACTGCATAGGAAAGGACAGAAAAACGGACAAAGTTCTTTACTCGCTGCCCCTCAGTCTCCTCCCTTGCTTACAGCAGCAAGTATATGAGGACGCAGGATAATTAGCTTCATTTTTAGAACAGGAAAACATCTTGTTTCCCACTCCAAGGAAGAATCTGGAATAGGATAGGGAACTCCTTCTCAAGGCTGCACAGCAATGAACTCTTGGTCACTTAAGGCAGCTTGAAATGCTGGGAGCACGGTCAGTACCATGCAATTGGGTTTTGCTTGGTAGAAGATCCAACATTAGTCATTACAGCAAGGCATTGCATGTAGGGAGCTACAAGAGCACTCCTTGTTTAATGATACTTGAAAAGCAACCGGGATATTAGAACCTATAAAGGATGTAATATGAGAGAGACCTGGAAACGCTCTGATGGATTTGCAGGATACTGGAAGCATGTCAGTTCTGTCCAGTAATACTAGGTTGGCTTTCAGCTATTTGATCACAAAAGAAACAATACAGGACTTTGTGCTTCAACTGTTTCCACTCAAGCATGTTTTGTCACTGCTGTTGTGAAGGATGAAGTTCTTTATTCTCTTCATCTAAATGATGCTCTCATTCAGAGCATCAGGGAGGATGCTCTGTTTTATTAGTGGACTATTGGTAAGAGATGGTGAAAGTTTAAGAGGAGAATTTAGCACTGAAGTATTGGACCAGGAAAATATTAAAAAAGGGAGATGATGAGAACTCGTCGTTCCCAGGAAGCCACACTTGGTGTTGTCCTGAGGAAGGAATGTGGGACAGTGCCAGTTGAAAAGTAATTATTTTCTGTCATCATATACTAATTGGTAGGGTATGGTCAACAAAAACTTCATCACTTTTGTTTAAAGATGACCGATATTAGCTATATGTGCTATGCTTTTTAAATTCTTCACTGAGAGATTCATAACAGAGGGAGGGAATTTACATTTTTCCCTAGTTTATACAGACCAGTACTTGCCTTCTGTGTGTTCACTGGTTAGCAGAAACGGGTGACCCAAGTGAGCAGAAGACAAGCATGAAACCTGACTGACCTTGTGCAGTGGACTATTGTTTACTTCCATTGCAAATACAGGGATTCCTGCCGTTGCTAAAATATGAGCAATCTCAGCTGCTGCTTGTTTGGCAGGATGGCAGCAGAGCTTTGCTCTAAGCGATGAGTGCAGCCTCTGTTAGCTTCTTGATCACTGCATTATGCAAGCAGAGTATTCCTGAGCAAAAGGCTTTTAAGGAGGCATCAGGAGGACTGTGTTCTTTGGAATGCAGTATAATGTGGATAAGGCATGCTGGACACAAGTTCCCCCTAGTGAGGGAATCAGTAATAGCTTCTGTTCAAGGAGGTAGCTGTAAAAATAGGCAACAAAGATAATGAACTTTGCTAAATTACATATGTCTGTGTTCTGCCTGTGTGTGAATTTAAAGGGCTTAGAGATGGTAAGAAAAGTATAGGAAACATGATGAATTCATCACCCAGGTCCTTCCATTCTTTTTTTTTTTAATCAGCACTTTATACCTCTGTTGAAGTTTTGTTGCACATCGTTGTGTATTTGAATAGCTCATCATTGTGTATTTGCATATTCTCATTGTCTGAATCTTGCAGAAAAAAAATAATTACAAGGTTCAAGGTTACAGAATTTTTACCAAATGGCATTTTAGATACAAGGTATATGCAATTTTTAACCCTAAGGGTTACTTTTCACCTTGTGGTTCAGGGCTATTAGAATGACGTCTTCCCCAAAACTGCATGGATAGAAAATCTGATGGGTTAGCAGCCACATTAGTGGAGAAAAAGAAGTCTACGTTTCCTAGTTTTTCCAGAAACTTCACACATAACTGTGGACAATTCCATTCTATTCCTCCTGAAAATGTTTCCCTAAAAGAGGTAAACTCGTGGATACATCAAGGTGTTCTGCTACAACAGTTTCAGATGCCACATGTGCAAATCTGTCTACACAGATTTCTGTACTTTTGGTACTGTGAATTAAAATTAATTGTCCTGTGTGAATTTCTTTATGAAATAACAGATTATTGCTACCCTATACAAACTAGAAATGATACTTGGAAAACTGAAAATTCCTTTCCCCTGTTGCCCACAACAAATTCAGTTTGGTTGCAAATACCGTCACTGTCTGGCAATAGTAGTCACCTAGATCTAGAAATCCTCTCAACCATGTATTTTTCTAAACCTTTCACTCTATTAAGGTGGGTTTATTATTAGCCTAAGATGGTGGTCTTACATAGGAAAGATCAGTAGCAGGGAAGAAATAAATACTCAGAAAAGCCATTCTCTTATGTTCAGGGTTGGCACAGATGGATAATCTAAGGAACACAGAAGAAATTATCAGGGTCTTGGTGGTATTAAGAAAAACAAACACAACTGCAGCATCTCTTCTGCACTCACTGTACTGTGTTCCGTACTCACTGCTAAGTGTTCAGATGACTGTAATCCACAAATTCTGCTGCTTAGTCCTGAGTGTTGTCTGATGAAAAGCACCATTTCGGGAAGTACATGCAGGAGACTTATTTAAAGGAAAGAGAGTCACAAGTACATGATGCAGCTTACCTTTCAAGTGAGCATTTGAAGTGAGTAAGGGAAATACAGCATTCTGCCCCTCCTCCCCCCACACAGAAATAGAGAGCTGTGCTGCACAGGTCAGCATACTGGTAGTGGCCACCAAAGTGTGTGAAGAACCTCCTTAAGGACGTCATGCCCTCTGTTACGGCACCCACTGGAGGTGCCAAGCCAGGACTGCAGCTTTGGGAAGTGCTGCCTGGCACCTGGGGTGGCTTCTCAGTGATTGCTCTCAGTGTCCAAGCCAGCAATTCTGTGTTTCTTTCAAAGAGAGCAAATATGGGAGCAGTCTACAAGCTATTCTGGACACTTAATACATCAGAAACTAAGATGATTTTTTTCTCCTACAGGCCCAGAATCAGGGGTCTTAATGAATTACAAAAAGGTATTCAGCTGATTCAGTTGTAAAGTTTTTTTCATACCCCAATTCTTGCAATAAAATTAATCTTCAGGAAGTAGAGCAGCTCTCAACTAGTGCAGATTGTCAATCTGGACTACTTAAGAGTACTACATGAATTTAAACACATTGCTTTAAAATTTTTAGTCTTATTTATCTTGAAATTATCATTTGATAATTCTAAATTCATTTCCTTTAAGAAACATATTTTAAAAAACTCATCATCTGTTACCAGTCAGTGTTCCTGGGGGTACTACACGCATTCTGAATGGCTAATGGAGTTGAATCAAAGTGATGGTGCAGTGTAATTCTACAGTCATTAGAAGTAACAGTCATAAGCTTGTTTTCTGTATACGAAAACTAACATTTTTAGGAAATGTTTTCCTTCTGTCTTCTAGAAGTTGACAGCCAGAGCTGGTAGAAGGGTGGTATGCAGAACTCACGTGTGGTCTGGGAGATGCGATGTCTCTTGAAATACCGTGTTAAGTGGGTTGTCTATATATAATCAGCTTCAGGAATATGCTTCTTCAAAAATAGAGGAATCTAATATGACAATAAATATTTTCTTTTAGCAGTTTTTGAAAATTTATTAGTTTTATTTATTCTTAAATGGTTTTGTTTGGGGTTTTTTTGCTACCGTGAAGGCCTGGAGGATGACTTACTTGTGGGAGCTCTCAAATGCCGGTGACCAGAAGGCACAATTGCACTTCACAGCAACACACATAATCCCTACAGCTTATTGACAGCTTTTGTTACCTCTTGCTTTTCCACTTTTGAAAATAGGAATGTGTAAGTATACCTGTAACATCTTCCTACAACCTTTGCATTTATAGGGACATGGCTGAAGAGTAGTTTGGGCATTGTACAACAAGAAGGAAATCAGTTGACTTGGACTTACATTGCACCTCAGCTGGGCTATTGGGTTGCAGCTATGTCACCTACTATCCCAGGTAAGATGGAATTGAATTTTACTGATACTTGCAGCACTGAGTAATTATTTATTCACATATAATATTTATATTTTTCAGAATGACCTCATCTGAGATGCCACAGCTTGATCAATAATGGATTATTAGAAAACAGAAATCCAAAAGTAACAGGCTAAAATCTTTATGGGATTGGGGGGGGCAAGCCTTGTGGTCAAAATATCTGAGTCATTTCAATGGGGAACTTTTGAAAGTGTTCCTTCTTTGATGCATTTATGTCACCATTGCCTGGTAGAGCCATTGCTAGAAAATGAGGGGAGTTACAGCATCAATGTATTGGTGTTACAGCAGCATCTAGAAAAACAGGTGCTGTGAAGTTTCTGCACAGAAGCTCACAGAGATACGGATTCACCTAAAACCAACATCATCCTGGGTTAGACGTTTACTAATGGTTTGATTGATTGATTGTCAATTTTTTCCTTTTGCACTAAAGATGCCCATTTTGCCCTGACGTATGCTTTGTGTCATCTCAGTGACTGATAAGTTTACACCATTAAAAACTTAGTGTAGAAGTTCTAGGAAGTGTATTAGAGTGGCATTAGAAGATGAACTGACCAGTTGCCATCTGCAAGTCTCTTGGCATAACTGTAGAAAATGGCTTTGAACTAGGCATTAATTACATGTGCTTCTGTGCCCGTGGAGATTATTAATGTTGCAGCTTGCTCTTTCTTTTTTTCTCTCTGTGGCTGCCTAGATTTCTTGGTAGTAGTTCTTCAGCCACCAATAATCTGAGATACCTCTGTGTATAAAAGAGCCAATAAATTAAAAAAAACACAAAAAAACCAAAAACCAAAACAAAACTCCTCCTCTTACAGATTTTCTTTTTTAGGTTTTCTGGCTGAAAACCTAATCCAGTAGAAATGAAAACATTCTTGCCCTGGCTATGCAAGCAAAGTAAACTATATCTAACCAACAAAACAAACTCTTACATGAGGACAGGTTTTAAAGTCTACTCATATAGGCCATGAAGTTGTTTCATAACATGCAAGCTTTTTATTTGAGGTTCTATTAAATGAAGCTGCTGGAATATTCATCTGATTCATTGCTGAAAAGAGTTTAGAGATAGGTGCAGATCTGAATAAGCTATCATATTGCATTTAATGGAATTTTATGAAATAATCATACTTTAAGAAAAAGGAACTACTCTGAGCCAAACATTTCCCAGTACAGCTCTGTCCCAGATTGCAAGGAAGTTACACTAGTCATGAAATTGTGCTTGTAACTCTAAGGTTACAAGGCCTGTAACTCTTAACAGGAGAAGGCTTATTTATCCGTGCAGTTTAACTTGTTTGGAAGAATTTCTGTTTTTATTTTACTTTTTCTTCTTTCTGAGGGCTAGATCTGGGTTCCTAAAACTTTTTTGCAATGGAAACAACATTTTCATGAAAAATTCAAGTGATTTATCTCATCTTCTTTTTGCTTAATGTCCTGAAGCAACAGTAACAATCAATTATGTAAAGGTGGTAGTGGGACAGAGTGTATAAATATTTAGATTTCCCAAATGCAATATAATTTATGATATTTTTAAGGAGTTGATGTATTTTTGCATATTTTATCTTCTAATTGAATCTATTTGATTTCATATCTCAAAAAATGGGCAAAAATTAGCTTTGTGTTCCTAGCAGTGGCTCTACAGACCACTCAAGATCCACAGATGAGGTTTTGCAAACCTCATGACCTAGAACCTTCAAGTTGGCCAAGTTTGCTGTCCTTCACAATACGTGCACGTTAGTCTGCCAGCTGATGCTCTACGTCCTTGCCTGCAGATGAAAATTTGGGTCTTTATTTCAAAATCATCATAAGGATTTTACAAACCAACAGGGTAACACATGCATAATTATGAACAGATGTTGCCCACATGCGTGCATTCCTTTGTATGTTAGAACATTTACTAAGCATTATTTAAAACTGGAGTTACAATGCTGTTTCACTAGTGGCCTGTTTTAAAGCTACTGAAGATCTGCTTGGCTTGGCTTGACCTAGACTTTAGAGCACCAATACATCTTCCAACGAATCCCATACTGCACTGTATGTACTGTTCAGTGTGAAGCACCACAGATGTTAAATAGAATTGTTGCCCACAGTGCTGCTACTTGCACTACAGTGATGGAAGATGCTGTGATGACTTTTGTCCAGCAGTGAGAGCTTTGGCACACTGTGTCAGCATTAGACCTGGAAGGCAGCATTCACTGATGCATGCTCCCATTGAAACTAACTGCTTTTCCACAGAATGATCTAGTTGAAGTTGCAGTCATGAAAACCAGCACATGCTTTCTCCACAACCTGCTCCCTCCTCCAGAGACGGTCTACTCAGTAGGCACCAGAGCTATGAGTGGCAGTGTTGCTTAGCACCCTGATAACAAGGGAAGATGTCCCTCTCCTTGTTTAAGTGTTTTTCCTCTTCATGTTTGCAGGTTGTTACAGTTCTAAATTCTCTTTTCTGGCCTTCCAGGTCCCGTCGTAACACACGACATTACCACCTATCACACAATGTTTCTTTTGGCAATTTTAGGAGGGATGGCTCTCATACTTCTAGTCTTGCTGTGTCTTCTTTTGTATTATTGCAGGTAAGATTCACCATCCTGATTACTTAGTTCATGTTAGAAATACAATCTTTTTTGTGCTTATGAAATTAAAAAACTTTTGTATTGAAACATTTTTACTTTTGGCAGGGGGGGAAGCAAGCAAAACTTGGAAAAGAAAGAAATAGTGAGATCAAATTTCCTGTGTTCCTGGTTACGTACAATTCCTGCCTTTGGTAGGATGGTAGTTGAATGAATCACACACATCTGTACCTGTGTTGTCTGTGTAACTTCCTATCAAACATGGGCATAGGTTCAAGATCTCTGTCATTGTACCTGTTACGCATTTGCAAATGATCTTTATATTAGCCTTATATTAAAATGAACATTAAACTTCTATTAGCAAGTGTCTATTAATGAGTGATTTTATATCTGCCTTCTCCAGACATTTGCTCTAATTTGTAATTGGTACTTGAGATATTTCCCAATTGACATTAGTTATTCTTTAATTTTGTCTTTGCTGCTGAGATAAGCTTTTAATTGTTAGGTTATGTAATAAAAGTTCAATTCCCCTAATACTAATCACTGCTTAAAAATCTTCCGTTAAGACACTCTCAGTGCTTTTGTTTCTGTGTATAACAGTCATAAATGTGTAACTTCTTTTGTTACTGACTTTTATAGAAGAAAATGTTTAAGACCACGTCAACATCATAAGAAACTGCAACTTTCAACAGCACTGGATACTTCTAAGAAGGATCAAGCAACCTCAATGTCCCATATAAATTTAATATTTTCACGTCGTGAGTCAGAATTTCCTGGTGGATTGTCTGTTGCTAGCAATGGACACACGGAAAACTCAGGGGCAAAGGAATTAATCAGTGCTGTCCACATGGAGATGGTATCACCTAGTGGAGAAGCAGATATGCATACACCTATGCTCAAACACTCCTTCAGTACTTCCCAGGAGTTTAGCTCCCGAGAGGAACTGCTCTCTGACAAGGAGAAAGACAAGAGCAGAATTTCCTTGGATGACCTGACTCCCAGTGGGTCTCTAAGAAAAGACTACCACAAATCAGCAGATAGTTTCCCTTTAAAGGCAAGAAAATCTACAGAAACAGCTGAAGGCTATGAGTCCCCTATCAAAGATGAGTATAGGAGAAGTTACAATGCTATGCTGTCTCAGCCTTTGTTTGAAAAGCAGGAGAGAGAAATTCAAGTATCTATGAACCATATTGCTACTGGAAGTAAATACAATATTCAGGAACAAATATACCCCACACCTTCAGCCCCTGAAAAAGAGCTGCTGGACTGCAGACCTACTGATTGTATGATGTCTCGTTCAGTTGATCACCTTGAAAGACCCACATCCTTCCCTCGACCAGGTCAGTTAATCTGCTGCAATTCTGTTGACCAAGTCAATGACAGTGTTTACAGAAAGGTTTTGCCTGCACTGGTCATCCCAGGTCATTACATGAAATTGCCTGGAGAACACCCTTTTGTTAGCCAGCCTCTGGTTGTCCCAGCTGACCAGCAGATTGATATAGAAAGACTTCAGGCTGAGCTTCCTAACCCTCATGCAAGGCTTTTCCCACATCCCCCCCAACAGCTGCAACCCCAGCAGCTGGCATCCCAAGCAATATCTCAGCAACATTTGCAAGATGCAGGTGCAGCTGAGTGGAGTCAGCAAAATGCTTCCATGTCTGAATCTATTTCCATTCCTGCCTCACTTAATGATGCATCCCTGGCTCAAATGAACAGCGAAGTGCAGCTTCTTACAGAAAAGGCTCTGATGGAATTAGGAGGTGGAAAGCCATTGCCTCATCCTCGAGCATGGTTTGTTTCTCTAGATGGACGTTCAAATGCTCATGTTAGACATTCATACATCGATCTCCAAAGAGCTGGTAGAAATGGGAGTAATGATGCCAGTTTGGACTCTGGTGTTGACATGAATGAACCAAAATCTGTCCGAAAGGGAAGAGGAGATCATCTGTCTGCACCACAGAGTCACCCACCAGTGCAGGAGCACCAGCAGAGAGAGCGGAAGGCTTCAGATAGCACAGCTTACACACAACTTGTGTACTTGGATGATATGGACCAAAGTGGCAGCGAGTGTGGAACAGCAGTTTGTAGCCCTGAGGACAATGCTCTCCGATGCCTCCTGGAAGGCACCAGTAAGAGAAGTGGTGTGCAGCTGCCCAGCCTGCAGGAGGAAACAAGAACTGTGGATACCAAACCAGAGCCATTAACTAGTCCTGAACACAGAACATCCGTTCAAGATGATGATGAGGACGAGGAGGATGAGGAAGATGACCAAGGTGAAGATAAGAAGAGTCCTTGGCAGAAACGAGAGGAAAGACCACTAATGACTTTCAATCTAAAGTGAGATATTGTGAAAATCCACCCTTCAGTGGAGTATAAAATTGCCAAATATCCTTTCTGTGGAAGTGCTTGATTTTTTTTTCTGTTGTTTTTCCTTTTTGTTTTTTTTGTTGTGGAGAGAAAAGATAAAAACAAACTGTGGTGAGCAACATTTGAAAGAACTTCAATGCATTACTGTGTAAATGTTAGAAAAGAATTAAAATCATTCCTCTGATTTAACGGCTGTCTCCGGTGAGATAGCTGAACAAAGAGTGTGATTGTTATTCCATATACTTGATATTGGTCATCCAGGATGTCGAAAATACTGACAAATTGTTTTGGTTGGTTTATGACCTCAATCTCCTTGTGAATGGGAGCTGGTAAAGCTTTTTTTTTGTAGGCCAATTTTATGTTGATAATGCTACTGAAAGTATCTTAAAAACAGAAGTTTGACACATGGTGTCCACAATTGTGCATTATCTCAATGAAAGGCTATGCATTGCTGCTTTTAGTAATACTTTGCTTATACTATGCGTTTCTTAATTTTACAAGTTGGTTGTAAACATTTTATGTCCTTTATTATAAACTACTCAGCAATTTATTTTAATGTACAACTGCAGGAAACTTGAGTAGCATCCCTTAGCATTGAAGCCTTTTTATGAAACCAAACTGAACTTTGTGTCGACTAAGATTCCTCCAATTCTGGTCCCATTTTCTCAAAGTGCCTTTTTTACAGTAACAATGAACAGTCCCTTCTTTTGCTAAGTCCTTTTAATTGACCCCATTTGAGATTTTATAAACTTCTGAACTTCTACCTTTTATTTTAAGCTGCATGCCAAGAGTCCCATTTTGTGCTGAGCATTTCTCATTTCAAAACAGTGTATTCTGTAGTTATCATGTATATTGTGGATTCTGTTTAGCCAGGATAGACTTAGAAGACATTTTAAAGGGCCCAGAGTAGCCAAGAAGATAGTTTCATTGACTGTATATATTGTTAGTTTCCTCTGGAATCATATGAGCTAATCATGCTCATATAAAATGGACTATAGACCGAGCAAGTGGACTGAATGTGTCTAGAAAAATTTTGGGAAAAAGAAAAAATGTACTATCCAAAAGTGCCAGAATTACTCTTCTGTGCTTTCTCCATACAGAGCTGCTTGGTTATCCAAAAATTATAATTGAAAATAAACTGCAAAAAATATCTTTGTGGATTTTTTCCTCTGTTGGTGGTTATCACATTATTTTATGTTATTTAATAAGAAAAATACTTTGATTTTACTTTTCACGTGCATATTTATGCTTGTGTGACTTACACACTTTCTTTTGCAGCTCTCATGAACTTCGGTCCATACTGAAATTTAGATGCCTTTTCAGAAAAGCATCCTCCATATCTTGATAAATACTAATGATTTGCTTAAGTATCACTGAAGACTTTGGAAATGAAATCTTGCTATCACCAGAATTCTCTGTGGAGTCGCACTTTCCATGGGACCAATTTTTTTCTGTGATTCCTGTGGGTACTCACATTTATTGCACTCTTCTCACTTTGTCATGAATTGGGTTCAAAGAAGGAAAAGAATGTGACTTCCACTTTTGTGGAATCCTTCATGTACGTTCAATTTGTCATGTTTCATTTAATTATTTTTATGCAGCATTAGCAGCACTCATGCTTAATAAAGTTAATTATTAAGTAATCTCTAAAGTGACTAGAGAAAGTGCTATATAGTTCCTATTTAATTTTTAATAATAAGTCCCAACTCAGATTCATTGCTTTATTTTCAGTGGATTCCAAGGTTTTCTTAGAGGTGTGTGTTGTAATTTTCATCTTACTGTATGTCTTACCTGGGAGTCTGATCTCAAGCCAGGAACTGAACCACAATTCCCAGTTCCCAGGCCAGTGCTCCTCTCCATCCACAAAGCCATATCACCTGTTTTGCTTTCATTCATGTTGGGAAGTGGTATGTATTGTAAAAGAAATCTAGAATATTTGTGGAGTGCATTGAATATTGACATCACCATATTAGCAGTAAGTTATGTTTTACTTATCATGTGTGTTCCAGGTCCTTTCCTGCTCTGTTTTTTTGCTACTGACCACCTGTGAACTGTTTCTGGGCTCTGGGTTACTTACTGTCTGTCTGTGCCAGGTCACTGAACAGAAAAATACTACTTTAAAGGAATAGTATATGTCAGATGTCAGTAAGTGCTGGTAATACAGTGTCACTTATTAATCAGAATGCTACGTAAACATTCTGGTTAAAATTTCTGCATACTAGAATTATTGTGCTATTTAATTTTCAACTTTCTGTTGTCTTAAATCTGTCATTTTTAATTACATACTTTTTTCACATTCCTTTGCAAAGTTTTCATCGTTACTATCTTGTAAAGTGAGATTGTTGCTATTAAATTGCAGTGATTTGTTTCTTTTATTGTGTTGGGTTTATGTTCAAAACATAGTTTGATGGTTTGATGATTTGTGGTCCTAATACAGCAAATATATTTGAACAAACACAATGTGGGTATGTTGCAGATTTTCTTTAAAATAGCACTTTTTAATTGTTGTAATATCACCAGCCACCTCATAGTTTGATTTTGCAGAATATATAATTTATGAAATGTATTTCTCAATATATCTAACACACCTGAGCCATAGTAACTGGAACAAAGTAACACAGATCAGATAATGGGCTGAGATTAGAGTGTGTTCACTGTATGCTTTGCTTAATCTTAAAGTCCAGTGATAAACTCCATATTTTAATTTTCAAAAACTTACCTTGAAAGATACCTTGGTAAAATACAAATGAGTTTTGTTGCTTGTATTTTGCAGTTGCACAGTGAAGCAAGTAACAATAAAGCTTATCAAACAGAGAGAATAAAGCATAACTTGACTAGGTCTTGGCATCAGCAACTCCAGGTGATCTTAGTCCATGTAGAAGATCATCTAGAAAAGCAATTG
The DNA here is from genome assembly GCF_003945725.1 of Corapipo altera. Classification (NCBI taxonomy): domain Eukaryota; kingdom Metazoa; phylum Chordata; class Aves; order Passeriformes; family Pipridae; genus Corapipo; species Corapipo altera. Next base: position 5,020,515 of record NW_020884928.1, read on the forward strand.
TTTTCTTATTTTATGATGGGAAGTGTTAGTGGGTAAAAAATGCAAGAGTTTGTAATGACAGAGCTTACAAAAATAATGAAAATATGTTGGTCTTAAAAAAACACTAGGAACAGGTCTTCAAAGTCCATTTGTATCACAGTCTGTGAAATGTTAGGACTGTTGGGAGTCAATGCACTCATTAAGAGTCCATTTACTTTGTGGTTGTCCCCCAGTTCCCACTTTGTTCCTGCACAAATACTTGATTCTCAAAGCTTATTAAACTGTCTGTAAACCACCTTGACTTATCACAGTAATGACCTTTTATTACTTGATTAAGTGCTTTGTCAGGGTACCAGCATACTAAACCCTCTGCAAATACAGGGACAAAAAATGGTTCTTTCCCCAGAGCAGGATCTAATTTGCCCCATTTGTAATCTAAGATGTTACACAAATTATACAAAATTGTGGTGCTAATCTGATATAAACAGATTACAACAGAAGCCCAGCATTTGGAAATTGCTCATGATGCTTTTCTCTGTTACAGGGAAGACTGAGTAGCTTTAGCAGAGTGATTTAAGCAAATACGTTGAAATACCTTGGCAATATTTTCATTTTCTGCCTTTCATTCTATGCATGAATGCTCTAGAGAACTAATTTTATTTCACTGTCCCAAACCAACGTGGTTGAAATTGGTAATTAAATGTCCCATGTAAGGTTTAGCCTATAGAACAGTACAGGTATAAATGAGCAAGTATTGGGTTAGATATTTACTCTTTCTCTAGAAAGGTCCCTAGTGAACCAAAAAGGCATTTTTTTCTTGACCAGCAACAATTCATCTGGGAATTAAAATTTATTAAACATCTTAAACTATCCATAGTCTGTAACGTGGGGCATAGCAGCATCCATCCAGTACATCCTTGGAGTTGGTCAAATGAGAAAAGTGTCCATTTGCTCTTTTAAAATATATGGGTGATGGGTAAGGTTATTCTGAATCAGTGCTGCCGTTTGAGTCTTTAGCATTTGAAATTCGAGATGTTTTATCTGCCACCTGGTGGTGAACTGCTTCTCCATATGTACTGTGTGTAAAACGCAGTTTACAATTTCCATATAAGCCCAGTTTAAAACATCAATAACACCACAAGGCAGCTGGAACAAGATCATCAGTTGTTTCCTGGGCCTGCTGTCAGTCCAAGTGCAGAGATCCTTCTCAGCTGCGAGACCTTGCCCACCCTTCTAGCTGGGGCAGGATTCAGCTTATGACATCTCCATTCAAATCAAAACGCATCATCACGGATCACTGATGGCTGTGTATCACTTCTGCCTCCTGAATAGCACCTTGGTTTTAGGTTAAAATAAAGTAAAAACAGTTTAAACTACGAATTGTTTCCAAAGTTGAGAAAAATAAGAGCAACTCAATTATTCTTTTCCTGTTCCTCTGCTTACGGACAGATGTAAGCTGTCAGGTTCAGTGCTAACCTTACACACATATATAGATACCTATGAACTGAAATACATAATATTATGATGTATCATGTACTGTGATACATATATATATACACACACTGTATTTTCATCATATCTGATATTTTCATTTCTATTCTAATTTCAGCTCAATTGGAATTGGAGCTTCAGGTAGACAAGTCAAGTATCATTTTCAGAACAGAGGAGCAATTTTTATATTACTCATGTAATTCCAACTGGTAAATTGAGACCAGGTACTGTTTTCTATTTGTCAGTAATAACAGAAAGGGTATCTAGTTCTTTATTGCTGTAATCTGATTTCTACTTTGCAAAATAGGGTGCCTGATCTATTATCACAACTGAAGTACTTCTTGTTTTATTGATGTGCTTTTCTTCTAGGAATTAACAATGCCAGTTAGTGTGTTTTATCATTAAATAGCTATTCTGCCTTGGAAACTTATAGCACACAGGGAAGGAAAATGTGATGACAACAGGGAGGTACAAATGAAATACTTGTTTACAGGTTATTTTTGTAATTCTGTAGAGAAGGACTTTGTGTTCACATGACTGGAAATACAGACTCCTCAGTAAAACAAATGGAGGAACACTCCTCCCAGTTTTATAAAGGTAGGAAATGGTACTTGAAATACTGCTGTGAGATGAGAAATCCCATTTCCAAAGAAACAGCTGGTCCTGCTGCAAGAGATGTTGGGCATCAGAGCTGGAAGAAATTATTTCAAGGGGCTCAAGGGATTACAAACATTGTTTTTAAAAGGGTTTTAATGGTTGTAGGGAGATTAAAAAGCCTCGGGACCGTCTTCTCCCCAACCCTTGCCATGTTTTCACAAGCCCACTCCCAGTGATGTTGGCTCCTTAGCTTCTCTCCCTAAGCAGAAACTCACCACTGTCCTGCTCTTACACTGGAGCGGGACAGCTCTGGCTGTAGCATATGCACCACAAACTCCTTCAGGTAGGCCCTGTTCCCTACACATCTTTTCTGGGAGTTTTCCATCAATAAAGGAAGAGGCCAGAACCGCATGGCAAACTCAGGAAAATCTGCATAAAAAAGAAAGTAACACAGCAGGAGATGTGCCCACAGTTCCCTTACTTACATGCTTAGAGCTGGGCATTTGTCCCAGTGTTCCCTGTCCCCGGAGATGAGAGAGGCTATGGACCTTGGCTTCTCTCTCCCCTGTCTTCAGGAAATGCTCCTTCTATAAACACAACTCCCTGATCCTGCCTTCAGTTTTGTGCTATGCTGTGAGGCCAATATCAATGGGACATACAATGTGACACTGCAATATTAGACTTTTCAGTAAAGCTACTTTTAGGCCTTGGCGAGGCTGAGCTTTCTCAAGGTATCTGCATCTTTGTAACTATGCTATTTGCTCTAACTTGTATTTAACACTTCATAGTTCTGCATTAAATAACACAATAAAAATGAGAGAAGCAGAACGTGATAGCCAAGTTCCCCCATATGAGGAATGTTTTTGTCTTGACAGCTGGATTGGTCTTTTATTCCTTGAAATCCTTGAAAGTATACCTACATAAACGTGTGTGTGCGTGCATACATGTACATGCATACACATTCACAAGTATGTATATAAATGCATTTAATAGAAAGGTTTATAAAGCTTATAAAATTAAATACCAGTTTCAGCATTTCAACATCAAGCAATGCCAAAATAAAGGTTGCTCACCTAGACTGACTGAAAGAACCGGCATAAGAGCCCATAAAGGCTTGTATTAATTAACTTAATTGTCCTTGTGGTCTGACATTGCAGGGTCAAAACCATGCTTGATGCTGAGTTTCTGCCATGCCTGTGCCTTCAGCTTCCACAAGATATATTCACACTTGCCTTCTAGCCTAGACCTGATGTCTAAGTTTTGTGATTAAAGGTTGTCTAATATCTGTGTTTTAAGGAGATTACTCTGGAATTGTTGCACACTTGAAAAAGGCTTTTCTTTTGCACAAAGTTATAAAATTCTGAAGGGTAAAATCGTACTGTTAAATCTAAAAAAAATTTGCATGGAAATGGAAGAGTTATAATAGAGTCTGACTTCCCACTGTCATCATAGGGAAGACACTGTGTCTATGAGACACTTCTTAATTCAGTATAATTCTCCATGCAGTAGGTGTGCATTCTGACTGAGCCATCCTGTTAGTCTGTTTTTAACCACCCAGAAGGCATGCAGAACCTTTACTGGCATTACCCCTTTATCGGATTTGTAAGTTAATGAATATTTCTAGCTGGAGCAACCATTGGAAATTATTTTCTGTTGGCTATCATGGAAATGTGAGAAATACAGCATCTACCCAGAAGTAACAACATACTGTGACTGAGCAGGTTGTCACCACAGGGAGCATTCTGATTGTCATAAAATACTATTCTCATCCAAGGTCTGCTTGTTGTTTATGCTAATGGAAATACGTAATGAATACTACAGGATTTGATGGACATACTATTTCTTTGGGGATAGCCAGACCTTTTGGGTTCCTTGTCTGGACCTGAAGTTTGAGAACTATCCTACCCAATATTATGAAGTTTGAAGGTTTCCAGACTCTCATCTCCATTCCAGGATGTCTAACAGTATTAAATACCCTATGGCAAACTGGGCATGTAGGAGCACCCTAATAGTTGTAGTCTGTTACAACTCAGAGTGGTAGTCAGGCTATAGCCTCTTCACTCCAGCAGGAAAAAATTTACATCTGTCACAGGAAAGAGTTCCTTTTTGTTTGGAGGTAAAGACCTATGTGAAACAGACAAAAAGAAAACTCAAAAAACTTTGATTTTGGAAAAATACTGAAATGGTCAAGAGATGAAGAGTAATTTGTTATCTATAACTCCCTTCATCCAGAGTGAGGGAAAGAAAGCATCTTGGCTGTATCTGCAGCTTCCCTGCAAAGAGAAGGAAACAGCAGGTACATTAAGGGGGAACTGTAAAAGGCTGGTGAGAAAACTGATTGCAGAACTGACAGGAGTAAATTGGATTGATTTGGAGACTGGATGGGCAGAAGTGATTGCTGAGTGTTGGTCTGAGTTTTCGCAGCACCAGTGTCAACACCATCTTTGTCAAAGAATCTCTCACCAGTAATTCTCACTCACATATATAGCTTGAAAAAGGTCTTAGAATAAAAATAGACATTAAAAATGCAAAAGATGTATACAGTTGTAATTACTTGTGTCAGTTCTGATTATTAAATATCTTTTATGGTAAAGCATGATTTATTTTTATTGGTTTTTTACCTTTTGGGGCTAGAGACCCTAAGAACTGAGGAATTGCAGCACTGGAGCCACATTGGACCTGTGTGTTATCTAAGACTTGTATCCTGCTTCCAACAATTATCAAAAACAGATGCTTCAGAAAACTGGGGAAGAAATCTCCACTAGCGATAATAACAGGATGGAAGTTTTTCTATCCTTATCACTTATACGCTTAAGCATGAGGTTTTGTATTTATCATACATATTTTTTAATGCCACGGTATGTTTTCACTGTGTGTGTCAATGTCTAACCCTTTTCAATGCTGTATAACCCACAGCCCTTGCCAATGCAAGCACCAGCATGGAGAAGTGAATGATTCTGTGCAATGGTAAGATGTAAAATAGAAGAGCTGTGGTATGATCTGCATTTTAAAATGGAATTACACACAAAAAAAAGTTGAATGAGAGTGTAGCAGAAAGAGTGGGATGTTTTGAGAGTGCTTGTTCCCCAGTTTGGATGCTGCAGCCAGTACAGGCCATCAGCAAGTGGGCTGTGGGAGACGGGCGAGGCTGCAGCTCACCAAGTGTGGTATGCAGCAGGAGGCTAAAAAGAGGTAAAGTGGGTGAGACAAACCATAAAGATCAGAGATGTGATCTCACATGAATACAAGTGTGCAACATATGGGATCACAAGCTCATTTCATTCCCTAACCATTTCTACCTATCCTACTGTTAACTGTAACAGTTAACAACAGAGAATTGTTTTGGTGCATTTGTTCTGTTTATTTTCAATCTGTATTTTCTTACCCTTGCCTCTCATTTAGAATGAGATTTAAGCTTTCACCATAAAGAGCAGCCAATTAAAAAAACCATTGTGAGGTAGTACTAGTAGGCACCTGTATGAAACAAAATCTAAATATATTTGTTTGCTCATAACTTTTTTTTCATGTGAATTAGCAAATAGGGAAAACACTACACTATTAGCTAATTTTCAAATGAGATTGGTTTTGTTTCCAATTTTGTTTCCAATTTTTCCAAGATTAAAAAATGGTCACACCAAGTTGTTTATTATTATTACTTGCAATCAAAATCCACTTTAATTTATAAATGTCACAAATATTTCAAAGTGATGTGCAAAGGTAGGAGCCATCCTAAAACTGCGTGAAATTTTCTTCTGCAGTGTTTAATACATGAAACACATGGACAAAATCAGACGATGCCAATAGCCTGAATGCTGGATTATATGTCACTAGCTCACAGGGATGTAATTAATACTTGTCACTAGGCAGGTAAACAAGTCTGGATTATGCCTGGCTGCTTGAGAGAAACAGTGTCTGTGCCTGGCTGGCTTCATTCAGTTGCAGAAGAGCAGAGGGAAGGAAGGTACAACCCTGACCATATGGTGCACAATCTCACTTGATGGTTCATACAGCAGGTGAGATGTGAAAAATATGTTCAGCCCTGGGAGTTTAGGTTTCCCAATCCCCAGAATTTTTTACCACCAAGCTTAGATGGCTCCTCCCTCAGTAGCTCAGGGTTCTTTTGAGCTCATGTTGTCACTGAGATGCCCAAAGTATTTGAGTGTTTGTAGGGCTTTGTTTTGAGTCCTGGAGTTTGCTCTGGGAGTCAACTAGAAAAAGTGAAACATAGCACCAGCAAAGTCCATTTGTGGATCTGGGCCTATACTCATATACTTACAGTCACCTCATGCATTGGAGGTGGCTCAAAGCCTCTCAGAATTACAGGCACAGGTTAATTTTGTTTAGCCATGACTGACCCACAATCACATTCTGTTATGGAAAGCAGAGGAGAGACAGAATTTGGAAGGAGAAGTAGAATGGGGAAAGATCCAGAAAGCTGCGATTTATGGTGGTGTGGTGGGTCTGCTAGACACTGGTCTGTTCTTTGGTGGCTGACAGTAGTGGGAGCAGGTAGGCAGAGCTACATCTGAAGTAATTTATGTGCCTTTTTTTCTTCCTTTCTTCCAATTTGTTGCCATAAGCAACTGGATATTTTGTCTACATCTAGCAGCAAGAGTAGAGTCACTGTGAAAGCTCTAAGGAGACCTATGAAAATAACCAAGCAATGAATAATTCATGACATGCTGAAATTATTTTAATTGATTTCATGATATGCTGTTTAGTATTAAGTGAAGCGTATCTCCTCCAAAGGAAGTCTGGTTTCCTTTGTTATTAATTTTTTAGCTTTTGTGTAAAATGACTGTGCTTTCCTCTTTTCAATCTTTATAAAATAATAAAAAAAGGCTTTTATCTTCCCTGTACATCTAGGAAGAGGTCTTTTAATCAGTTAAGAACAGTAAGTTCACGCCTTCACAAATGCTGGCTCTTTACCTGGTAAATTTAAAATGAAGCATTTCTGATCACTTTTGATGGTGTGCTTAGACTGGTGTGAGTCTGTGGGCTGTGTCTGCAGAATTCATATGCAGCATTTTGGGGAATTCCTGGACATATCCACATGCAGCAACAGAGATCTTGGAAGTACAGATGCCCACAGAGAGACTGTTTGGGCACAGCAGAAGCCATTCTTGCTGCTCACTGTCCTAATGGTACATACTCCTTTAACTCTCTGTGGTTGAGCATGTGGGATCCTGAAATTCAGAGGTACATTTTCTTACCTTGCTGCTTAATTTTCGGAAGACATCATTAATGTGATAGCCAACATCTATCAAGTAGTGTAACTTCTGAGCAGCTTCTGTAAAGTGAATTTAAATGCTCTGGGGATCTGTCTGGTAATTTCAGAAATGCAAAGCTACATTAGAAATCCTTAATGCAGGACAGATGCATAACTCTCGCTTCTAGTCAACCTTTCTACTTGTGGTATAAGCAAAAGTCGCATATTCATGAAACACAAAGCACAACTCAGTGTTGTCATTTGACCTTGTGACAGTCAAATCTGGATAGTAATCTTGGTTGTGCCTCTCAGGATATAAGCTACTATCCATAAGGATATTCTTCATGCATGCTGTGAAGTATAGAATAGCAGCCATCCTGCAGCTATACTCCCCCTTCCAGGCAGACCCCTTAGCAGGGGACAGCAACAGGTAGCTTGCTGGGAGAGAGTCACATTGTCTCTTTTATTGTCACTATGAACTGCAATGAGAGTCAGGATTCAGGCTTCCTATACTCTATTTGTCTCAATGAAGTGAAGAAAAATGTGGTAAAGAACAGAAGATGGTTAAACCCACAGCTTCTCCAACACAGTGATTCAATATTGCTATTTAGTCATTGACATACTGTTCTTCGCTTTCTCCTACACATTATTATGAGGGAAAAAGTCATTAGTAATCACTGGATTAACTTCTCTCTGGGCCAAGGGACAATTGCTTTTTGTTACTGAAAACTATTGGATATTGTGTCTTTGTTTTGAGATTTCCTTCCTCTCCTATGCATTACAACTGAATGAAGGTTTACTCCTAAAGGTCATTTCAAACTGTAATAACATGGTAGGCACATTTCCCCTCTGAACTACAGTGACAGCTTGACACTGGGAGGTCATACTTGGCCAAGTGTAAATTACAGACTCCACCTTATGCATGTGAATTACAAGTTCCTGTGGCAACTCACAAGTTGTAAAGGACCAAGTGCAGTGGGACACAGAGCAGCCCCAGTCTGGTGCACAGTACACAGAGGCTTAGAGTCTGACAGTAGGAGGGACATCTAGCTGTCTTCTGCTTGGCCAGTAAGATCTTTTACTTGACATGTCACCTGCAATACATGATAGAGCAAAACATAACACCACCTTAAATCAAAATGGGAGGAAGCAATAGCCTCCTCACATTAAATTACTTTCCAGGGGGCAGTGGAGATTAGGAGAAATCACAACTGATGCACACTGTTTTTATGTTTTAATGTGATGTTCAGCAGCATTGCCAAAGCAAGCATTCAGAAATTCTGAATCTCATCCAAAAAGTTTTATATGACCCTGAAAATCAGGATAATTCAAATAATTAACACAAATAGCTCTTTATTTCTTTTCCTGGGTTCAAATCGTTACCATTCAACTCCAGTTTTTCTAGCATGGAGCTTGTAGAAATACAAAAGGCTTATGGAAAACAGCAAGTGCTGTGAGAGCTGGTGGCCAATGGCCACCGTGCTGGGATTGCCCTGACAGTCTCAGCAGCCTCCACCAGCAGCAACTTTTGTCTGTAGGGCTTTGGTTTGAGTCCTGGAGTTTGCTCTGGGAGTCAACTAGAAAAAGTGAAAC